>NC_134096.1:84345092-84676926 GCF_000715075.1 Nicotiana tabacum | reverse complement strand
TTGCATTTTTGGGCCAAAAAACTAGAATTCCGACCGATTACCATATTTTTGTGTGCTATTGCCCACGCCTTCCGAGTGGGAAGGGCCCCCCGAACTCGGATCGCCTAACTTTTTCCGGGCCATCAAGTAGGACCTAAGGAACTATAGCCACTGCCTCTCCATAATCAATCCTCATTTTTTGTATTTTTCGTCCAAAAAACAAGAATTCCGCCCGATTTTCATATTTTTGTGTGCTATAGCCCACGCCTTCCAAGGAAGCACAGTCACTGCCCCGCCATGATCATTCCTCATTTTGTGCGTTTTTCGGCCAAACAACTAGAATTCCGCACGATTCCCATATTTTCGTGTGCTATAGCCCACGCCTTCCGAGTGGTCCCGGGACCCCCGGACCCCGATCGCCTAAAATTTTTCCGGACAATCAAATATGACCTAAGAAACCTTAGTCACCGCCCCGCCATGATCGTTCCTCATATTTTGCGTTTTTCGGCCAAAAAACCAGAATTTCGCCCGATTCCCATATCTTCGTGTGCTATAGCCCACGTCTTCCGAGTGGGCCGGGCCCCCTGACTCGCATCACCTAAATTTTTTTCAGGCCATCCAATAATACCTAAGGAACCATACTCACCTCCCCGCCATGATCATTCCTCATTTTTTGTATTTTTCGGCCAAAAAACTAGAATTTCGACCGAATACCATATTTTTGTGTGCTATTGCCCACGCCTTACGAGTGGGACGGGCCCCCCGGACTCGGATTGCCTAAATTTTTCCGGGCCATCAAATAGGACCTAAGGAACCATAGCCACTGCCTCTCCATGATCAATCCTCATTTTTTGCATTTTTCGGCCAAAAAACTAGAATTTCGCCCGATTTCCATATTTTTGTGTGCTATAGCCCACGCCTTCCAAGTGGTCCCGGGACCTCCAGACCCCGATCGCTTAAAGTTTTTCCGGGCCATCAAACACGACCTAAGGAAATATAGTAACCGCCCCGCCATGATCGTTCCTCATTTTTTGCGTTTTTCGGCCAAACAACTAGAATTCCGCGCGATTCCCATATTTTTGTGTGCTATAGCCCACGCCTTCCGAGTGGTCCTTGGACCCCCTGACCCCGATCGCCTGAAAATATTCCGCACAATCAAATACGACCTAAGGAACCATAATCACCGCCCCACCATGAACCTTCCTAGTTGTTTGCGCTTTTCAGCGAAAAAACTAGAATTCCGCCCGATTCCCATATTTTCGTGTGCTATAGCCCATACCTTGCGAGTGGGCCGGGCCCCCCGGACTCGGAACGTCTAAAATTTTTTAGGCCATTAAATATGACCTAAGTAAGCATAGTCACCGCCCCACCATGATCGTTCCTCACTTTTTGCATTTTTCGGCCAAAATATTAGAATTCCGCCCGATTCCCATATTTTTATATGCTATAGCCCACGCCTTCAATGTGGTCCCAGGACCCCCGGACCCCGATCGCCTAAAATATTTCCGGGCCTTCAAATATGACCTAAGAAACCATAGTCACCGCCCCGCCATGATCGTTACTCATATTTTGCGTTTTTCGGCCAAAAAACCAGAATTCCGCCCGATTCCTATATTTTCGTATGCTATAGCCCACGCCTTCCGAGTGGGCCGGGCCCCCTGACTCGAATCACCTAAATTTTTTTCAGGCCATCCAATAATACCTAAGGAACCATACTCACCTCCCCGCCATGATCGTTCCTCATTTTTTGTATTTTTCGGCCAAAAAACTAGAATTCTCCCCGATTCTCATATTTTCGTGTGCTATACCCACGCCTTTCAAGTGGTCTAGGGAACCCCGGACCCCGATCGCCTAAAATTTTTCTGAGCCATCAAATACGACCTTAGGAAGCATAGTAACTGCCCCGCCACGATCGTTCCTCATTGTTTGCATTTTTGGGCCAAAAAACTAGAATTCCGACCGATTACCATATTTTTGTGTGCTATTGCCCACGCCTTCCGAGTGGGAAGGGCCCCCCGAACTCGGATCGCCTAACTTTTTCCGGGCCATCAAGTAGGACCTAAGGAACTATAGCCACTGCCTCTCCATAATCAATCCTCATTTTTTGTATTTTTCGTCCAAAAAACAAGAATTCCGCCCGATTTTCATATTTTTGTGTGCTATAGCCCACGCCTTCCAAGGAAGCACAGTCACTGCCCCGCCATGATCATTCCTCATTTTGTGCGTTTTTCGGCCAAACAACTAGAATTCCGCACGATTCCCATATTTTCGTGTGCTATAGCCCACGCCTTCCGAGTGGTCCCGGGACCCCCGGACCCCGATCGCCTAAAATTTTTCCGGACAATCAAATATGACCTAAGAAACCTTAGTCACCGCCCCGCCATGATCGTTCCTCATATTTTGCGTTTTTCGGCCAAAAAACCAGAATTTCGCCCGATTCCCATATCTTCGTGTGCTATAGCCCACGTCTTCCGAGTGGGCCGGGCCCCCTGACTCGCATCACCTAAATTTTTTTCAGGCCATCCAATAATACCTAAGGAACCATACTCACCTCCCCGCCATGATCATTCCTCATTTTTTGTATTTTTCGGCCAAAAAACTAGAATTTCGACCGAATACCATATTTTTGTGTGCTATTGCCCACGCCTTACGAGTGGGACGGGCCCCCCGGACTCGGATTGCCTAAATTTTTCCGGGCCATCAAATAGGACCTAAGGAACCATAGCCACTGCCTCTCCATGATCAATCCTCATTTTTTGCATTTTTCGGCCAAAAAACTAGAATTTCGCCCGATTTCCATATTTTTGTGTGCTATAGCCCACGCCTTCCAAGTGGTCCCGGGACCTCCAGACCCCGATCGCTTAAAGTTTTTCCGGGCCATCAAACACGACCTAAGGAAATATAGTAACCGCCCCGCCATGATCGTTCCTCATTTTTCGCGTTTTTCGGCCAAACAACTAGAATTCCGCGCGATTCCCATATTTTTGTGTGCTATAGCCCACGCCTTCCGAGTGGTCCTTGGACCCCCAGACCCCGATCGCCTGAAAATATTCCGCACAATCAAATACGACCTAAGGAACCATAGTCACCGCCCCACCATGAACCTTCCTAGTTGTTTGCGCTTTTCAGCGAAAAAACTAGAATTCCGCCCGATTCCCATATTTTCGTGTGCTATAGCCCATACCTTGCGAGTAGGCCGGGCCCCCCGGACTCGGAACGTCTAAAATTTTTTAGGCCATTAAATATGACCTAAGTAAGCATAGTCACCGCCCCACCATGATCGTTCCTCACTTTTTGCATTTTTCGGCCAAAATATTAGAATTCCGCCCGATTCCCATATTTTTATATGCTATAGCCCACGCCTTCAATGTGGTCCCAGGACCCCCGGACCCCGATCGCCTAAAATATTTCCGGGCCTTCAAATATGACCTAAGAAACCATAGTCACCGCCCCGCCATGATCGTTACTCATATTTTGCGTTTTTCGGCCAAAAAACCAGAATTCCGCCCGATTCCTATATTTTCGTATGCTATAGCCCACGCCTTCCGAGTGGGCCGGGCCCCCTGACTCGAATCACCTAAATTTTTTTCAGGCCATCCAATAATACCTAAGGAACCATACTCACCTCCCCGCCATGATCGTTCCTCATTTTTTGTATTTTTCGGCCAAAAAACTAGAATTCTCCCCGATTCTCATATTTTCGTGTGCTATACCCACGCCTTTCAAGTGGTCCAGGGAACCCCGGACCCCGATCGCCTAAAATTTTTCTGAGCCATCAAATACGACCTTAGGAAGCATAGTAACTGCCCCGCCACGATCGTTCCTCATTGTTTGCATTTTTGGGCCAAAAAACTAGAATTCCGACCGATTACCATATTTTTGTGTGCTATTGCCCACGCCATCCGAGTGGGAAGGGCCCCCCAGACTCGGATCGCCTAAATTTTTCCGGGCCATCAAGTAGGACCTAAGGAACCATAGCCACTGCCTCTCCATAATCAATCCTCATTTTTTGTATTTTTCGTCCAAAAAACAAGAATTCCGCCCGATTTCCATATTTTTGTGTGCTATAGCCCACGCCTTCCAAGGAAGCACAGTCACTGCCCCGCCATGATCGTTCCTCATTTTGTGCATTTTTTGGCCAAACAACTAGAATTCCGCGCGATTCCCATATTCTCGTGTGCTATAGCCCACGCCTTTCGAGTGGTCCCGGGACCCCCGGACCCCGATCGCCTAAAATTTTTGCGGACAATCAAATATGACCTAAGAAACCATAGTCACCGCCCCGCCATGATCGTTCCTCATATTTTGCGTTTTTCGGCCAAAAAACCAGAATTCCGCCCGATTCCCATATTTTCGTGTGCTATAGCCCACGCCTTCCGAGTGGGCCGGGCCCCCTGACTCGAATCACCTAAATTTTTTTCAGGCCATCCAATAATACCTAAGGAACCATACTCACCTCCCCGCTATGATCGTTCCTCATTTTTTGTATTTTTTGGCCAAAAAACTAGAATTCTCCCCGATTCTCATATTTTCGCGTGCTATACCCACGCCTTTCAAGTGGTCTAGGGAACCCCGGACCCCGATCGCCTAAAATTTTTTTGAGCCATCAAATACGACCTTAGGAAGCATAGTAACTGCCCTGACACGATCGTTCCTCATTGTTTGCATTTTTGGGCCAAAAAACTAGAATTCCGACCGATTACCATATTTTTGTGTGCTATTGCCCACGCCTTCCGAGTGGGAAGGGCCCCCCGGACTCGGATCGCCTAAATTTTTCCGGGCCATCAAGTAGGACCTAAGGAACCATAGCCACTGCCTCTCCATAATCAATCCTCAGTTTTTGTTTTTTTCGTCCAAAAAACAAGAATTCCGCCCGATTTCCATATTTTTGTGTGCTATAGCCCACGCCTTCCAAGGAAGCACAGTCACTGCCCCGCCATGATCGTTCCTCATTTTGTGCGTTTTTTGGCCAAACAACTAGAATTCCGCCCGATTCCCATATTTTTATATGCTATAGCCCACGCCTTCAATGTGGTCCCAGGACCCCCGGACCCCGATCGCCTAAAATATTTCCGGGCCTTCAAATATGACCTAAGAAACCATAGTCACCGCCCCGCCATGATCGTTACTCATATTTTGCGTTTTTCGGCCAAAAAACCAGAATTCCGCCCGATTCCTATATTTTCGTATGCTATAGCCCACGCCTTCCGAGTGGGCCGGGCCCCCTGACTCGAATCACCTAAATTTTTTTCAGGCCATCCAATAATACCTAAGGAACCATACTCACCTCCCCGCCATGATCGTTCCTCATTTTTTGTATTTTTCGGCCAAAAAACTAGAATTCTCCCCGATTCTCATATTTTCGTGTGCTATACCCACGCCTTTCAAGTGGTCTAGGGAACCCCGGACCCCGATCGCCTAAAATTTTTCTGAGCCATCAAATACGACCTTAGGAAGCATAGTAACTGCCCCGCCACGATCGTTCCTCATTGTTTGCATTTTTGGGCCAAAAAACTAGAATTCCGACCGATTACCATATTTTTGTGTGCTATTGCCCACGCCTTCCGAGTGGGAAGGGCCCCCCGAACTCGGATCGCCTAACTTTTTCCGGGCCATCAAGTAGGACCTAAGGAACTATAGCCACTGCCTCTCCATAATCAATCCTCATTTTTTGTATTTTTCGTCCAAAAAACAAGAATTCCGCCCGATTTTCATATTTTTGTGTGCTATAGCCCACGCCTTCCAAGGAAGCACAGTCACTGCCCCGCCATGATCATTCCTCATTTTGTGCGTTTTTCGGCCAAACAACTAGAATTCCGCACGATTCCCATATTTTCGTGTGCTATAGCCCACGCCTTCCGAGTGGTCCCGGGACCCCCGGACCCCGATCGCCTAAAATTTTTCCGGACAATCAAATATGACCTAAGAAACCTTAGTCACCGCCCCGCCATGATCGTTCCTCATATTTTGCGTTTTTCGGCCAAAAAACCAGAATTTCGCCCGATTCCCATATCTTCGTGTGCTATAGCCCACGTCTTCCGAGTGGGCCGGGCCCCCTGACTCGCATCACCTAAATTTTTTTCAGGCCATCCAATAATACCTAAGGAACCATACTCACCTCCCCGCCATGATCATTCCTCATTTTTTGTATTTTTCGGCCAAAAAACTAGAATTTCGACCGAATACCATATTTTTGTGTGCTATTGCCCACGCCTTACGAGTGGGACGGGCCCCCCGGACTCGGATTGCCTAAATTTTTCCGGGCCATCAAATAGGACCTAAGGAACCATAGCCACTGCCTCTCCATGATCAATCCTCATTTTTTGCATTTTTCGGCCAAAAAACTAGAATTTCGCCCGATTTCCATATTTTTGTGTGCTATAGCCCACGCCTTCCAAGTGGTCCCGGGACCTCCAGACCCCGATCGCTTAAAGTTTTTCCGGGCCATCAAACACGACCTAAGGAAATATAGTAACCGCCCCGCCATGATCGTTCCTCATTTTTCGCGTTTTTCGGCCAAACAACTAGAATTCCGCGCGATTCCCATATTTTTGTGTGCTATAGCCCACGCCTTCCGAGTGGTCCTTGGACCCCCAGACCCCGATCGCCTGAAAATATTCCGCACAATCAAATACGACCTAAGGAACCATAGTCACCGCCCCACCATGAACCTTCCTAGTTGTTTGCGCTTTTCAGCGAAAAAACTAGAATTCCGCCCGATTCCCATATTTTCGTGTGCTATAGCCCATACCTTGCGAGTAGGCCGGGCCCCCCGGACTCGGAACGTCTAAAATTTTTTAGGCCATTAAATATGACCTAAGTAAGCATAGTCACCGCCCCACCATGATCGTTCCTCACTTTTTGCATTTTTCGGCCAAAATATTAGAATTCCGCCCGATTCCCATATTTTTATATGCTATAGCCCACGCCTTCAATGTGGTCCCAGGACCCCCGGACCCCGATCGCCTAAAATATTTCCGGGCCTTCAAATATGACCTAAGAAACCATAGTCACCGCCCCGCCATGATCGTTACTCATATTTTGCGTTTTTCGGCCAAAAAACCAGAATTCCGCCCGATTCCTATATTTTCGTATGCTATAGCCCACGCCTTCCGAGTGGGCCGGGCCCCCTGACTCGAATCACCTAAATTTTTTTCAGGCCATCCAATAATACCTAAGGAACCATACTCACCTCCCCGCCATGATCGTTCCTCATTTTTTGTATTTTTCGGCCAAAAAACTAGAATTCTCCCCGATTCTCATATTTTCGTGTGCTATACCCACGCCTTTCAAGTGGTCCAGGGAACCCCGGACCCCGATCGCCTAAAATTTTTCTGAGCCATCAAATACGACCTTAGGAAGCATAGTAACTGCCCCGCCACGATCGTTCCTCATTGTTTGCATTTTTGGGCCAAAAAACTAGAATTCCGACCGATTACCATATTTTTGTGTGCTATTGCCCACGCCATCCGAGTGGGAAGGGCCCCCCAGACTCGGATCGCCTAAATTTTTCCGGGCCATCAAGTAGGACCTAAGGAACCATAGCCACTGCCTCTCCATAATCAATCCTCATTTTTTGTATTTTTCGTCCAAAAAACAAGAATTCCGCCCGATTTCCATATTTTTGTGTGCTATAGCCCACGCCTTCCAAGGAAGCACAGTCACTGCCCCGCCATGATCGTTCCTCATTTTGTGCATTTTTTGGCCAAACAACTAGAATTCCGCGCGATTCCCATATTCTCGTGTGCTATAGCCCACGCCTTTCGAGTGGTCCCGGGACCCCCGGACCCCGATCGCCTAAAATTTTTGCGGACAATCAAATATGACCTAAGAAACCATAGTCACCGCCCCGCCATGATCGTTCCTCATATTTTGCGTTTTTCGGCCAAAAAACCAGAATTCCGCCCGATTCCCATATTTTCGTGTGCTATAGCCCACGCCTTCCGAGTGGGCCGGGCCCCCTGACTCGAATCACCTAAATTTTTTTCAGGCCATCCAATAATACCTAAGGAACCATACTCACCTCCCCGCTATGATCGTTCCTCATTTTTTGTATTTTTTGGCCAAAAAACTAGAATTCTCCCCGATTCTCATATTTTCGCGTGCTATACCCACGCCTTTCAAGTGGTCTAGGGAACCCCGGACCCCGATCGCCTAAAATTTTTTTGAGCCATCAAATACGACCTTAGGAAGCATAGTAACTGCCCTGACACGATCGTTCCTCATTGTTTGCATTTTTGGGCCAAAAAACTAGAATTCCGACCGATTACCATATTTTTGTGTGCTATTGCCCACGCCTTCCGAGTGGGAAGGGCCCCCCGGACTCGGATCGCCTAAATTTTTCCGGGCCATCAAGTAGGACCTAAGGAACCATAGCCACTGCCTCTCCATAATCAATCCTCAGTTTTTGTTTTTTTCGTCCAAAAAACAAGAATTCCGCCCGATTTCCATATTTTTGTGTGCTATAGCCCACGCCTTCCAAGGAAGCACAGTCACTGCCCCGCCATGATCGTTCCTCATTTTGTGCGTTTTTTGGCCAAACAACTAGAATTCCGCGCGATTCCCATATTCTCGTGTGCTATAGCCCACGCCTTCCGAGTGGTCCCGGGACCCCCGGACCCCGATCGCCTAAAATTTTTCCGGACAATCAAATATGACCTAAGAAACCATAGTCACCGCCCCGCCATGATCGTTCCTCATATTTTGCGTTTTTCGGCCAAAAAACCAGAATTCCGCCCGATTCCCATATTTTCGTGTGCTATAGCCCACGCCTTCCGAGTGGGCCGGGCCCCCTGACTCGAATCACCTAAATTTTTTTCAGGCCATCCAATAATACCTAAGAAACCATACTCACCTCCCCGCCATGATCGTTCCTCATTTTTTGTATTTTTCGGCCAAAAAACTAGAATTCTCCCCGATTCTCATATTTTCGTGTGCTATACCCACGCCTTTCAAGTGGTCTAGGGAACCCCGGACCCCGATCGCCTAAAATTTTTCTGAGCCATCAAATATGACCTTAGGAAGCATAGTAACTACCCCGCCACGATCGTTCCTCATTGTTTGCATTTTTGGGCCAAAAAACTAGAATTCCGACCGATTACCATATTTTTGTGTGCTATTGCCCACGCCTTCCGAGTGGGAAGGGCCCCCCGAACTCGGATCGCCTAAATTTTTCCGGGCCATCAAGTAGGACCTAAGGAACCATAGCCACTGCCTCTCCATAATCAATCCTCATTTTTTGTATTTTTCGTCCAAAAAACAAGAATTTCGCCCGATTTCCATATTTTTGTGTGCTATAGCCCACGCCTTCCAAGGAAGCACAGTCACTGCCCCGCCATGATCGTTCCTCATTTTGTGCGTTTTTCGGCCAAACAACTAGAATTCCGCGCGATTCCCATATTTTCATGTGCTATAGCCCACGCCTTCCGAGTGGTCCCGGGACCCCCGGACCCCGATCGCCTAAAATTTTTTCGGACAATCAAATATGACCTAAGAAACCATAGTCACCGCCCCGCCATGATCGTTCCTCATATTTTGCGTTTTTCGGCCAAAAAACCAGAATTCTGCCCGATTCCCATATCTTCGTGTGCTATAGCCCACGTCTTCCGAGTGGGCTGGGCCCCCTGACTCGAATCACCTAAATATTTTTAAGGCCATCCAATAATACCTAAGGAACCATACTCACCTACCCGCCATGATCGTTCCTCATTTTTTGCATTTTTCGGCCAAAAAACTAGAATTCTCCCCGATTTCCATATTTTCGTGTGCTATACCCATGCCTTCCAAGTGGTCCAGGGAACCCCGGACCCTGATCGCCTAAAATTTTTTCGGGCCGTCAAATACGACCTAAGGAAGCATAGTAACTGCCCCGCCATGATCGTTCCTCATTGTTTGCATGTTTGGGCCAAAAAACTAGAATTCCGGCCGATTACCATATTTTTGTGTGCAATTGCCCACGCCTTCCGAGTGGGACGGGCCCCCCGGACTCGGATCGCCTAAATTTTTCCGGGCCATCAAATAGGACCTAAGGAACCATTGCCACTGCCTCTCCATGATCAATCCTCATTTTTTGTATTTTCGGCCATAAAACTAGAATTCCGCCCGATTTCCATATTTTTGTGTGCTATAGCCCACGCCTTCCAAGTGGTCCCGGGACCTCCAAACCCCGATCGCCTAAAGTTTTTTTGGGCCATCAAACACGACCTAAGGAAATATAGTAACCGCCCCTCCATGATCGTTCCACATTTTTTGCATTTTTCGGCCAAACAACTAGAATTCCGCCCGATTTCCATATTTTTGTGTGCTATAGCCCACGCCTTCCAAGTGGTCTCGGGACCTCCGGACCCCGATCGCCTAAAGTTTTTCCGGGCCATCAAACACGACCGAAGGAAATATAGTAACCATACCTTGCGAGTGGGCCGGGCCCCCCAGACTCGGAACGTCTAAAATTTTTACGGACCATTAAATACGACCTAAGGAAGCATAGTCACCGCTCCGCCATGATCGTTCCTCACTTTTTACATTTTTCGGCCAAAAAATTGGAATTCCGCCCGAGTCCCATATTTTCATGTGCTATAGCCCACGCCATCAAAGTGGTCCTAGGACCTCCGGACCCCGATCGTTTAAAATATTTCTGGGCCATCAAATATGACCTAAGAAATCATAGTCACCGCCCCACCATGATCATTCCTCATATTTTGCATTTTTCGGCACAAAAACTAGAATTCCGCCCGATTCCCATATTTTCGTGTGCTATAGCCCACGCCTTTCGAGTGGGTCGGGCCCCTGGCTCGGATTACCTATATTTTTTCAGGCCATACAATAAGACCTAAGGAACCATACTCACCTCCCCGCCATGATCGTTCCTAATTTTTTGCATTTTTCGGCCAAATAACTAGAATTCTGCCCGAATCCCATATTTTCGTGTGCTATACCCACGCCTTCCAAGTGGTCCAGGGAACTCCAGACCCCGATCGCCTAAAAATTTTTCGGGCCATCAAATACGACCTAAGGAAGCATAGTCACTGCCCCGCCATGATCGTTCCTCATTGTTTGCATTTTTGGGCCAAAAAACTAGAATTCCGCGCGATTCTCATATTTTCGTGTGCTATAGCCCACGCCTTCCGAGTGGTCCCGGGACCCCCGGACCCCGATCGCCTAAAATTTTTCCGGACAATCAAATATGACCTAAGAAACCATAGTCACCGCCCCGCCATGATCGTTCCTCATATTTTGCGTTTTTCGGCCAAAAAACCAGAATTCCGCCCGATTCCCATATCTTCGTGTGCTATAGCCCACGTCTTCCGAGTGGGCCGGGCCCCCTGACTCGGATCACCTAAATTTTTTTCAGGCCATCCAATAATACCTAAGGAACCATACTCACCTCCCCGCCATGATCATTCCTCATTTTTTTTATTTTTCGGCCAAAAAACTAGAATTTCGACCGAATACCATATTTTTGTGTGCTATTGCCCACGCCTTACGAGTGGGACGGGCCCCCCGGACTCGGATTGCCTAAATTTTTCCGGGCCATCAAATAGGACCTAAGGAACCATAGCCACTGCCTCTCCATGATCAATCCTCATTTTTTGCATTTTTCGGCCAAAAATCTAGAATTTCGCCCGATTTCCATATTTTTGTGTGCTATAGCCCACGCCTTCCAAGTGGTCCCGGGACCTCCAGACCCCGATCGCCTAAAGTTTTTCCGGGCCATCAAACACGACCTAAGGAAATATAGTAACCGCCCCGCCATGATCGTTCCTCATTTTTTGCGTTTTTCGGCCAAACAACTAGAATTCCGCGCGATTCCCATATTTTTGTGTGCTATAGCCCACGCCTTCCGAGTGGTCCCGGGACCCCCAGACCCCGATCGCCTAAAAATATTCCGCACAATCAAATACGACCTAAGGAACCATAGTCACCGCCCCACCATGAACCTTCCTAGTTGTTTGCGCTTTTCAGCGAAAAAACTAGAATTCCGCCCGATTCCCATATTTTCGTGTGCTATAGCCCATACCTTGCGAGTGGGCCGGGCCCCCCGGACTCGGAACGTCTAAAATTTTTTAGGCCATTAAATATGACCTAAGTAAGCATAGTCTCCGCCCCACCATGATCGTTCCTCACTTTTTGCGTTTTTCGGCCAAAATATTAGAATTCCGCCCGATTCCCATATTTTTATATGCTATAGCCCACGCCTTCAAAGTGGTCCCAGGACCCCCGGACCCCGATCGCCTAAAATATTTCCGGGCCTTCAAATATGACCTAAGAAACCATAGTCACCGCCCCGCAATGATCGTTCCTCATATTTTGCGTTTTTCGGCCAAAAAACCAGAATTCTGCCCGATTCCCATATCTTCGTGTGCTATAGCCCACGTCTTCCGAGTGGGCTGGGCCCCTGACTCGGATCACCTAAATATTTTTAAGGCCATCCAATAATACCTAAGGAACCATACTCACCTACCCGCCATGATCGTTCCTCATTTTTTGCATTTTTCGGCCAAAAAACTAGAATTCTCCCCGATTCCCATATTTTCGTGTGCTATACCCATGCCTTCCAAGTGGTCCAGGGAACCCCGGACCCTGATCGCCTAAAATTTTTCCGGGCCGTCAAATACGACCTAAGGAAGCATAGTAACTGCCCCGCCATGATCGTTCCTCATTGTTTGCATGTTTGGGCCAAAAAACTAGAATTCCGGCCGATTACCATATTTTTGTGTGCAATTGCCCACGCCTTCCGAGTGGGACGGGCCCCCCGGACTCGGATCGCCTAAATTTTTTCGGGCCATCAAATAGGACCTAAGGAACCATTGCCACTGCCTCTCCATGATCAATCCTCATTTTTTGTATTTTCGGCCATAAAACTAGAATTCCGCCCGATTTCCATATTTTTGTGTGCTATAGCCCACGCCTTCCAAGTGGTCCCGGGACCTCCAAACCCCGATCGCCTAAAGTTTTTTTGGGCCATCAAACACGACCTAAGGAAATATAGTAACCGCCCCTCCATGATCGTTCCACATTTTTTGCATTTTTCGGCCAAACAACTAGAATTCCGCCCGATTTCCATATTTTTGTGTGCTATAGCCCACGCCTTCCAAGTGGTCTCGGGACCTCCGGACCCCGATCGCCTAAAGTGTTTCCGGGCCATCAAACACGACCGAAGGAAATATAGTAACCATACCTTGCGAGTGGGCCGGGCCCCCCAGACTCGGAACGTCTAAAATTTTTACGGACCATTAAATACGACCTAAGGAAGCATAGTCACCGCTCCGCCATGATCGTTCCTCACTTTTTACATTTTTCGGCCAAAAAATTGGAATTCCGCCCGAGTCCCATATTTTCATGTGCTATAGCCCACGCCATCAAAGTGGTCCTAGGACCCCCGGACCCCGATCGTTTAAAATATTTCTGGGCCATCAAATATGACCTAAGAAATCATAGTCACCGTCCCACCATGATCGTTCCTCATATTTTGCATTTTTCGGCACAAAAACTAGAATTCCGCCCGATTCCCATATTTTCGTGTGCTATAGCCCACGCCTTCCGAGTGGGTCGGGCCCCTGACTCGGATTACCTATATTTTTTCAGGCCATACAATAAGACCTAAGGAACCATACTCACCTCCCCGCCATGATCGTTCCTAATTTTTTGCATTTTTCGGCCAAAAAACTAGAATTCTGCCCGAATCCCATATTTTCGTGTGCTATACCCACGCCTTCCAAGTGGTCCAGGGAACTCCAGACCCCGATCGCCTAAAAAATTTTCGGGCCATCAAATACGACCTAAGGAAGCATAGTCACTGCCCCGCCATGATCGTTCCTCATTGTTTGCATTTTTGGGCCAAAAAACTAGAATTCTAACCGATTACCATTTTTTTGTATGCTATTGCCCACGCCTTCCGAGTGGGACGGGCCCCCGGACTCGGATCGCCTAAATTTTTTCGGGCCATCAAATAGGACCTAAGGAACCATAGCCACTCTCTCGCCATGATCGTTCCTCTTTTTTTGCATTTTTCGGCTAAAAAACTAGAATTCTGCCTGATTCCCATATTTTCGTGTGATATACCCATGCCTTCCAAGTGGTCCCAAGACCCCCGGACCCCGATTGCCTAAAGTTTTTCCGGGCCACCAAACATGACCTAAGGAAATATTGTAACTGCCCCGCCATGATCGTTCCTCATTTTTGCGTTATTCGGCCAAACAACTAGAATTCCGCGCGATTTCCATATTTTCGTGTGCTATAGCCCATGCCTTCCGAGTGGTCCTGGGACCACCGGACCCCGATCGCCTAAAAAATTTTCGGACCATCAAATACGACCTAAAGAACCATAGTCACCGCCCCGCCAAGAACCTTCCTAGTTGTTTCGCTCTTTTCAGCGAAAAAACTAGAATTCCGCCCGATTCCCATATTTTCGTGTGCTACACAAACCTTGGGAGTGGGCCGGGCCCCCCGGAATCGGAACGTCTATAATTTTTTCGGGCCATTAAATTCGACCTAAGGAAGCACAGTCACTGCCCCGCCATGATCGTTCCTCACTTTTTGCGTTTTTCGGCCAAATAATTAGAATTTTGCCCGATTCCCAAATTTTTATGTGCTATAGCCCACGCCTTCCAAGTGGTCTCGGGACCTCCGGACCCCGATTGCCTAAAGTTTTTCCGGGCCATCAAATATGACCTAAGGAAGCATATTCACTGCCACGCCATGATCGCTCCTCATTGTTTGCATTTTTGGGCCAAAAAACTAGAATTCCGGCCGATTACCATATTTTTGTGTGCTATTGCCCACGCCTTCCGAGTGGGACAGGCCCCCCGGACTCGGATCGCCTAAATTTTTTCGGGCCATCAAATATGACCTAAGGAACCATAGCCACTGCCTCTCCATGGTCGTTCCTCATTTTTTGCATTTTTCGGCCAACAAACTAGAATTCTGCCCGATTCCAATATTTTCATGTGCATAGCCCATGCCTTCAAAGTGGCCCCAGGACCCCCGAACCCCGATCGCCTAAAATTTTTCCGGGCCATCAAATATGACCTAAGAAACCATAGTCACCGCCCCGCCATGATCGTTCCTCATATTTTGCATTTTTCGGCCAAAAAACAAGAATTTCGCCCGATTCTTATATTTTCGTGTGCTATAGCCCACGCCTTCCGAGTGGGCCGGGCCCCCTGACTCAGATCACCTAAAAAAATTTCTTGCCATCCAGTAAGACCTAAGGAACCATTCTCACCTCCCCGCCATGATCGTTCCTCTTTTTTTGCATTTTTCGGCCAAAAAACTAGAATTCTACCTGATTCCCATATTTTCGTGTGCTATACCCTCGCCTTCCAAGTGGTCCCGGGACCCCCGGACCCCGATCGCCTAAGATTTTTCTGGGCCATCAAACATGACTTAAGGAAATATAGTAACTGTCCCGCCATGATCGTTCCTCATTTTCTTGCATTTTTCGGCCAAACAACTAGAATTCCGCGCGATTCCCATATTTTCGTGTGCTATAGCCCACGCCTTCCGAGTGGTCCCGGGACCCCTGGACCCCGATCGCCTAAAATTTTTCCGGACAATCAAATACGAACTAAGGAACCAAAGTCACCGCCCCGCCATGAACCTTCCTAGTTGTTTACGCTTTTCAGCGAAAAAACTAGAATTCCGCCCGATTCCCATAGTTTCGTGTGCTAAAGCCCACACCTTGTGAGTGGGCCTGGCCCCCCGGACTCGATACGTCTAAAAATTTTCCGGACCATTAAATACGACCTAAGTAAGCATAGTCACCACCCCGCCATGATCGTTCCTAACTTTTTGCGTTTTTGGGCCAAAAAATTAGTATTCCGCCCGATTCCTATATTTTCATGTGCTATAGCCCACGCCTTCAAAGTGGTCCCAGGACCCCCGGACCCCGATCGCCTAAAATTTTTCCGGGCCATCAAATATGACCTAAGAAACCATAGTCACTGCCCCGCCATGACATTCCTCATATTGTGCGTTTTTCGGCCAAAAAACTAGAATTCCGCCCGATTCCCATATTTTCGTGTGCTAAGCCCTCGCCTTCCGAGTGGGCCGGGCCCCCTGACTCGGATCACCTAAAAAATTTTCAGGCCATCCAATAAGACCTAAGGAACCATACTCACCTCCCCGCCATGATCGTTCCTCATTTTTTGCATTTTTCGGCAAAAAAACTAGAATTCTACCCGATTCCCATATTTTTGTGTGCTATACCCACGCCTTCGAAATGGTCCAGGGAACCCCGGACCCCGATCGGCTAAACCGTTCCCATCAAATATGACCTAAGGAAGCATAGTGACTTCCCCGCCATGATCGTTCTTCATTGTTTGCATTTTTGGGCCAAAAAACTAGAATTCCGCCTGATTACCATATTTTTGTGTGCTATTGCCCACGCCTTCCGAGTGGGACGGGCCCCCCGGACTCGGATTGCCTAAATTTTTCCGGGCCATCAAATAGGACCTAAGGAACCATAGCTACTGCCTCGCCATGATCATTCTTCATTTTAATGTCGGGGCGGTGACTATCATTCCTTAGTTCTTATTTAATGGCCCGGTTAAATTTTAGGCGATCTGAGTCCGGGAGCCCGGCCCACTCGGAGGGCGTGGGCTATAGCACAAGAAAATATGGGAATATGGCGGAATTCTAGTTCTTTGGCCGAAAAACGCAAAAAATGAAGAACGGTCATGGTTGGGCAGTGGCAATGGCTCCTTAGGTCGTATTTGATAGCCCGGAAAAATTTTTGGCGATCGGGGTCGCGGGGCCACTTGGAATGCATGCGATAGCACACGAAAATATGGGAATCGGGCAGAATTCTAGTGTTTTGGGCGAAAAACACAAAAAATGAGGAGCGATCATGGAGGGGCGGTGACTATGGTTCCTTAGGTCGTACTTAATTGCCCAGTAAAATTTTAGGCGATCCGAGTCCGGGGGCCTTGCCTACTCGAAAGGCATGGGCTATAGCACATGAAAATATAGGAATCCGGCAGAATTCTAGTTTTGTGGCCGAATAATGCAAAACATAAGGAAAGATCATGGCAGGGCGGTGACTATGGTTCCTTAGGTCGTATTTGATGGCCCGAAAAAATTTTAGACGATCCAGCAAAGGGGGCCCCTACCCACTGGGAAGGTGTGGGCTATAACACACGAAAACATGGGAATCAAGCGAAATTCTAGTTTTTTTGCCGTAAAACGCAAAGAAATGAGGGACGGTCATGGCGGGGTGGTGACCATGGTTTCTTAGGACATATTTGATGGCCCGGAAAATTTTTAGGCGATCCGAGTCCGGGGGGCCAACCAACTCGGAAAGCGTGAGCTATAACTCACGAAAATATGAGAATCGGGCGGAATTCTAATTCTTTGGCCGAAAAACGCAAAAAATGAGGAACGATCATGGCAGAGCAGTGACTATGGTTCCTTATTTCGAATTTGATGGACCGGAAAATTTTTAGGCGATCCGAGTTAGGGGGCCCCAGCCCACTCGGAAGGCATGGGCTATAGCACACGAAAATATGTGAATCAGATGGAATTCTAGTTTTTTGGACGAAATATACAAAAAATGAGGAACGATCATGGCGGGGCGGTGGCTATGGATCCTTAGGTCATATTTGATGGCCCCGGAAAAATTTTAGGCGACCAGGGTCCCGGGACCAATTGGAAGGCATGGGTTATAGCACAGGAAAATATGGGAATCGGGCAGAATTCTAGTTTATTGGCCGAAAAACACAAAACATGAGGAACAATCATGGTGGAGCGGTAAATATGGTTCCTTAGGTCATATTTGATGGCCCAAAAATATTTTAGTCGATAAGGGTTCGGGGGTCCCGGGACCACTTGGAAGGCGTGGGCTATAGCACATGAAAATATGGGAATCGGGCAGAATTCTAGCTTTTTGGCCATAAAATGCAAAAAATGAGGAAAGGTCATGTCGGGGCGGTGACTATGGTTCCTTTGGTCATATTTGATTTCCCGGAAAAATTTTAGGCGATCGAGGTCCCGGGACCACTTGGAAGGCGTGGGCTATAGCATATGAAAATATGTGAATCGGGCGAAATTCTAGTTTTTTGGCCGAAAATCGCAAAACACGAGGAATGATCATGGCGGGACGGTGACTATGGTTCCTTAGGTCGTATTTGATAGCCCGAAAAAAATTTGACGATCTCGAGTCAGAGGGGATCGGCCCACTCGGAAGTCGCGGGCTATAGCACACGAAAATATGGGAATCGGCAAAAAACATAAAAAATGAGGAACGATCATGGCGAGGCGGTGACTATGGTTCCTTAGATCGTATTTTATGGCCCGAAATATTTTTACGCAATCCGAGTCAGGGGGCCCGGCACACTCAGAAGGCTTGGGCTATTGCATACGAAAATATAGGAATCGGGCGCAATTATAGTTTTTTGGCCGAAAAATGTAAAATCTGAGGAATGATCATGGCAGGGTGGTGAATATGGTTCCATAGCTCGTATTTGATGGCACGAAAATTTTTTAGGTGATCACGGTCCGGGGGCCCGGCCCACTCTGAAGGCGTAGGCGCACACAAAAATATGGGAATCGGGCGGAAGTCTAGTTTTTTGGCCGAAAAACGCAAAAAATGAGGAATGATCATGGCGGGGCGGTGACTATGGTTCCTTAGATCGTATTTGAGGGCCCGAAAAATTTTTTGGCGATCGGGGTCCGGGGGGCCCGTGACCACTCGAAAGGCGTGTGCTATAGCACACGAAAATATGGGAATCGCGCGGAATTCATGTTTTTGGCCAAAAACCGCAAGAAATGAGGAAAGATCATGGCGAGGCGGTGACTATGGTTCCTTAGGTCATATTTGATGGCCCGAAAACATTTTAGGAGATCGGGCTTCGGGGGTCCCGGGATCACTTGAAAGGCGTGGGCATAGCACACGAAAATATGAGAATCGGGCGGAATTCTAGTTTTTCGGCCGAAAAACGCAAAAAATGAGGAACAATCATGGCGGGGCAGTTGCTATGGTTCCTTAGGTCGTATTTGATGGCCCAGAAAAATTTTAGGCGATCGGGGTTCCGGGACCACTCGGAAGGCGTGGGCTAGACACACGAAAATATAGGAATCGCGCGGAATTCTAGTTTTTTTGTCGAAAAACGCAAAAAATGAGGAACGATCATGGCGGGACGATGAATATGGTTCCTTAGGTTGTATTTGATGGTCCGAAAATATTTTAGGCGATCCTGGGCCCAGGGGTCCCGGGACCACTTGGAAGGCGTGGGCTGTAGCACACGCAAATATGGGAATCGGGCGAAATTCTAGTTTTTTGGCAGAAAAATACAAAAAATAAGGAACGATCATGGCGGGGTGGTGACTATGGTTCCATAGGTCGTATTTAATGGCCGAAAAAATGTTTAGGCGATCCGAGTCCGGGGGCCCGGACTTCTTGGAAGGCGTGGGCTATAGCACATAAAAATATGGGAATCCGGCGAATTCTAGTTTCTTCGTCGAAAAGTGCAACAAATGAGGAACGATCATGGCGTGGAGGTGACTATGGTTCCTTAGCTCGTATTTGATGGCCCGAAAAAATCTTAGGCGATCGGGGTCCCGGGACCACCTGGAAGGTATGGCCTATAGCTCACGAAAATATGGGAATCGTGCAGATTTCTAGTTTTTTGGCCGAAAAACGCAAAATAAAGAGGAACGATCATGGCGGGGCGGTGACTATGGTTCCTTAGGTCGTATTTGATAGCCCAAAAAAAATTTAGGCGATCCGAGTCTGGGGGGCCCGGCCCACTCGGAAGGCGTGGGCTGTAGCACACAAAAATATGGGAATCGGATGGACTTGTAGTTTTTTGGCCGAAAAACGCAAAACATGAGGAATAATCATGGCGGGGCAGTGACTATGGTTCCTTAGGTCGTATTTGATGGCCCGGAAAAATTTTAGGATATCGGGGTCCGGGGGTCCATAAACCACTTGAAAGGCGTGGTCTATAGCGCATGAAAATATGGAAATCGGGCGAAAATCTAGTTTTTTGGCCGTAAAATGCAAAAAAAGAAGAACAATCATGACGGGGCGGTGACTATGGTTCCTTAGGTCGTATTTTATGGCCCAAAATTTTTTTAGGTGATCGGGGTCCGAGGGTCCCGGACCACTTGGAAGGCGTGGGCTATAACACACGAAAATATGGGAATCGGGTGGAATTCTAGTTTTTTGGCCGTAAAATGCAAAACAAACGAGGAACGGTCATGGAAGGGTGGTGACTATGGTTCTTTAGGTCGTATTTGATGTCCCAAAAATATTTTAGGCGATCCGAGTCCGAAAGCCCGGCCCACTTGGAAGGCGTGGGCTATATAGCACACGAAAAGTTGGGAATCAGGCGGAATTCTAGTTTTTTGGCTGTAAAATGCAAAAAATGAGGAACGATCATGGCAGGGCGGTGACTATGGTTCCTTAGGTCATATTTGATGGCCCAAATTATTTTTAGCCAATTGGGGTCCGAGGGTCCCGGGACCACTTGAAAGGAGTGGGCTATAGCACAAGAAAATATAAGAATAAGGCGGAATTCTATGTTTTTGCCGTAAAACGCAAAAAAATGAGGAACGGTCATGGCAGGGTGGTGACTATGGTTCTTTAGGTCGTATTGGATGGCCCGGAAAAATTTTAGGCGATACTAGTCTGGTGGGCCCGGCCACTCGGAAGGCGTGGGCTATAGCACACGAAAATATGGGAATCAGGGCAGAATTCTAGTTTTTTGGCCGTAAAATGAAAGAAATGAGGAAAGGTCATGGCGGGGTAGTGCCTATAGTTCCTTAGGTCGTAATTGAGGGACCGAAAATTTTTTAGGCGATCCGGCTCCGGGGGGCCTTACCCACTGGGAAGGCGTGGGCTTATAGCACACGAAAATATGGGAATCGGGGAGAATTCTTGTGTTTTGGCCAAAAAATGCAAAACGTGAGGAACGATCATGGCGAGGTGGTTACTATGGTTCCTTAGGTTGTATTTGATGGCCCGGACAATTTTTAGGCGATCAGGGTCCCGGGACCACTCGGAAGGCGTGGGCTATAGCACACGAAAATATGAAAATCGGGCGGAATTCTAGTTTTTTGCCGAAAAACGCAAAAAATAAGGAATGATCATGGCGGGGCGGTGGCTATGGTTCCTTAGGTCGTATTTAATGGCCCGGAAAAATTTTAGGCGATCCGAGTCCAGGGTGTCCGGCCCACTTGGAAGGCGTAGGCTGTAGCACACGAAAATAAGGGAATCGGGTGGAATTCTAGTTTTTTTGCCGAAAAATGCAAAAAGTGAGGAACGATTATGGCGGAGGCGGGGGGGAGGGGGGTGACAATGGTTCCTTAGGTCGTATTTAATGGCCCGTAAAAATTTTAGGCAATCCGAGTCCGGAGAGACCGGCCCACTCGGTAGGCGTGGACTATAGCACATGAAAATATGGGAATCGGGTGGAATTATAGTTCTTTGGCCGAAAAATGCCAAACATGAGGAGTGATCATAGCGAGGCGGTGACTATGGTTCCTAAGGTCGTGTTTGATGGCTCGAAATTGTTTTAGGCGATTAGGGTCTGGTTGTCCCGGGACCACTTGGAAGGCGTGGGCTATATCACACGAAAATATGGGAATCAGGCGGAATTCTTATTTTTTTGCCGTAAAACGCAAACAAAACGATGAACGATCATGGCGAGGCGGTGACTACGGTTCCTTAGGTCGTATTTGATGGCCCGAAAATATTTTAGGAGATCTGGGTTCAGGGGTACCGGGACCACTTGGAAGGCGTGGGAGCACATGAAAATATGGGAATCGGGCGGAATTCTTGTTTTTTGGCCATAAAATGCAAAAAATGAGGAAAGGTCATGGCGGGGTGGTAACTATGGTTACTTAGGTTGTATTTGATGGCCCGAAAAAACTTTCGGCAATCCGGCTCCGGGGGACCCTACCCACTGGGAAGGCGTGGGCTATAGCACACGAAAATATAGGAATCATGCGAAATTCTAGTTTTTTGGCCGAAAAACGCAAAAGCTGAGGATTGGTCATGGCGGGGCGATGACTATGGTTCATTAGGTCGTATTTTATGGCCCGGAAAAGTTTTAGGAGATCGGGGTCTGGTGGTCCCGGGATCACTTGGAAGGCGTGGGTTAGAGCACACAAAAATATGAGAATCACGCGAAATTCTAGTTTTTTGGCCGAAAAACGGAAAAAAATGAGGAACGATCATGGCGGGGCGGTGACTATGGTTCCTTAGGTCATATTTGATGGCCTGGAAAAAGTTTAGGCGATCGGGGTCCGGGGGCCCGTGACCACTTGGAAGGCGTGTGCTATAGCACACGAAAATATAGAAATCGCGCGGAATTCAAGTTTTTTGGCCGGAAAATGCAAGAAATGAGGAATGATTATGGTGAGGCGGTGACTACGGTTCCTTAGATCGTATCTGATTGCCCGAAAACATTTTAGGAGACCGGGGTTCGGGGGTCCCGGGACCACTTGGAAGGCGTGGGCTAGTACATGAAAATATGGGAATCGGGAGGAATTCTAGTTTTTTGGCCGTAAAATGCAAAAAATGAGGAAAGGTCATATCGGGGCGGTGACTATGGTTCCTTAGTCGTATTTGATGGCCCGGAAAAATTTAGGCAATCGGGGTCCGGGGGGCCCGTGACCACTCGGAAGGCGTGTGCTATAGCACACAAAAATGTGGGAATCGCGCGGAATTCAAGTTTTTTGGCCGAAAAACGCAAGAAATGAGGAACGATCATGGTGACGTGGTGGCTATGGTTCCTTAGGCTGTATTTGATGGCCCGAAAACATTTTTGGATATCGGGCTTCGGCGGTCCTGGGACCACTCGGAAGGCGTGGGCTATACACACGAAAATATGGGAATTGAGCGGAATTCTAGTTTTTTTGTCGAAAAACGCAAAAAATGAGGAACGATCATGGAGGGACGATGAATATGGTTCCTTAGGTCATATTTGATGGTCCGGAAGTGTTTTAGGCGATCCTGGGACCGGGGATCCCAGGACCACTTAGAAGGCGTGGGCTATAGCACACCAAAATATAGGAATCGGGCGGAATTCTATTTTTTTGGCAGAAAAATGAAAAAAATGAGGAACGATCATGGCGGGGCGGTGACTATGGTTCCATAGGTCATATTTAATGGCCCGAAAAAATTTATGCGATCCGAGTCCGGGGGCCCGGCCCTCTCGGAAGACGTGGGCTATAGCACATAAAAATATGGGAATCGGGTGGAATTCTAGTTTTTTGGCCGAAAAATGCAACAAATGAGGAACGATCATGGCAGGGAGGTGACTATGGTTCCTTATCTTGTATTTGATGGCCCGAAAAAATCTTAGGCGATCGGGGTCCCGGGACCACCTGGAAGTGTGGGCTATAGCACACGAAAATATGAGAATCGTGCAGAATTCTAGTTTTTTGACCGAAAAATGCAAAACATGAGGAACGATCATGGCGGGGCGGTGACTATGGTTCCTTAGGTCATATTTGATGGCCCAAAAAA
This sequence comes from Nicotiana tabacum, assembly GCF_000715075.1. Classification (NCBI taxonomy): domain Eukaryota; kingdom Viridiplantae; phylum Streptophyta; class Magnoliopsida; order Solanales; family Solanaceae; genus Nicotiana; species Nicotiana tabacum. The sequence continues at coordinate 84,653,477 of NC_134096.1, read as the reverse complement.
ATTTTAGGCGATCCGAGTCTGGGGGCCCGGCCCACTCGGAAGGCGTGGGCTATAGCACACAAAAATATGGGAATCGGACGGACTTTTAGTTTTTTGGCTGCTAAATGCAAAACATGAGGAATAATCATGGCGGGCAGTGACTATGGTTCCTTAGGTTGTATTTGATGGCCCGGAAAAATTTTAGGATATCGGGGTCCGGGGGTCCATGAACCACTTGGAAGGCGTGGTCTATAGCGCACGAAAATAGGGAAATCGGGCGGAAATCTAGTTTTTTGGCCGTAAAATGCAAAAAAGAGGAACGATCATGACGGGACGGTGACTATGGTTCCTTAGGTCATATTTTATGGCCCGAAAAAATTTTAGGCGATCGGGGTCCGGGGGTCCCGGACCACTTGGAAGGCGTGGGCTATAGCACACGAAAATATGGGAATCAGGTGGAATTCTAGTTTTTTGGCCGTAAAATGCAAAACAAATGAGGAACGGTCATGGAAGGGTGGTGACTATAGTTCTTTAGGTCGTATTTGATGTCCCAAAAATATTTTAGGCGATCCGAGTCCGGAAGCCTGGCCCACTTGGAAGGCGTGGGCTATATTGCACACGAAAATTTGGGAATCGGGCAGAATTATAATTTTTTGGCCGTAAAATATAAAAAAATGAGGAACGATCATAGCGGGGCGGTGACTATGGTTCCTTAGGTCGTATTTGATGGCCCAAAACGTTTTTAGGCAATTGGGGTCCGAGGGTCCCGGGACCACTTGGAAGGAGTGGGCTATAGCATACGAAAATATAGGAATAAGGCGGAATTCTAGTTTTTTGGCCGTAAAATGCAAATAAATGAGGAACGGTCATGGCAGGGTGGTGACTATGGTTCTTTAGGTCGTATTGGATAGCCCAAAAAAATTTTAGGCGATCCGGTTCGGGGGGACCGGCCACTCGGAAGGCATGGTCCATAGCACACGAAAATATGGGAATCGGGCGGAATTCTAGTTTTTTGGCCGTAAAATGCAACAAATGAGGAAAGGTCATGGCGGGGAGGTGACTATGGTTCCTTAGCTCGTATTTGATCGCCCGAAAAAATCTTAGGCGATCGGGGTCCTGGGACCACCTGGAAGTGTGGGCTATAGCACACGAAAATATGGGAATCGTGCAGAATTCTAGTTTTTTGGCCGAAAAACGCAAAACATGAGGAACGATCATGGTGGGGAGGTGACTATGGTTCCTTAGGTCGTATTTTATTTCCCGAAAATTTTTTAGGCGATCGCGGTCCGGGGGTCCAGGGACCACTTGGAAGGTGTAGGCTATAGCACACGAAAATATGAGAATCGGGTGAAATTCTAGTATTTTGGCCGCAAAATGCAAAACAAACGAGGAACGGTCATGGAAGGGTGGTGACTATGGTTCTTTAGGTCGTATTTGATGTCCCAAAAATATTTTAGGCGATCCGAGTCCGGAAGCCCGGCCCACTTGGAAGGCATGGGCTATATAGCACACGGAAATTTGGGAATTGGGGCGGAATTCTAGTTTTTTGGCCGTAAAATGCAAAATATGAGGAATGAACATAGCGGGGCGGTGACTATGGTTCCTTAGGTCATATTTGATGGCCCAAAAATCTTTTAGGCAATTGGGGTCCGAGGGTCCCGGGACCACTTGGAAGGAGTGGGCTATAGCATACGAAAACATAGGAATAAGGCGGAATTCTAGTTTTTTGGCCGTAAAATGCAAAAAGATGAGGAACGGTCATGGCAGGGTGTTGACTATGGTTCTTTAGGTCGTATTGGATAGCCCGGAAAAATTTTAGGTGATACTAGTCCGGGGGGACCGGCCACTCGGAAGGCGTGGTCTATAGGACACGAAAATATGGGAATCGGGTGAAATTCTAGTTTTTTGGCGTAAAATGCAAAACAACGAGGAAAGGTCATGGCGGGGCGGTGCCTATGGTTCCTTAGGTCATATTTGATGGACCCAAAAAATTTTAGGCGATCCGGCTCTTGGGGGGCCCTACCCAATGGGAAGGCGTGGGCTTATAGCACACGAAAATATGGGAATCGGGCAGAATTCTAGTTTTTTGGCCGAAAAATGCAAAAAATGAGTAACGATCATGGAGGGGTGGTTACTCTGGTCCCTTATGTCGTATTGGATGGCCCGAAACAATTTTAGGCGATCAGGGTCCCGGGACCACTCGGAAGGCGTGGGCTATAACACACGAAAATATGGGAATCGGGCGGAATTCTAGTTTTTTGGCCGAAAAATGCAAACATTGAGGAATGATCATGGCGGGGCGGTGGCTATGGTTCCTTAGGTCGTATTTAATGGCCCGGAAAAATTTTAGGCGCTCTGAGTCCGGGGGGCCCGGCCCACTCGGAAGGCGTGGACTATAGCACATGAAAATATGAGAATCGGGCGAAATTATAATTCTTTGGCCGAAAAACGCAAAAAATGAGATACGATCATGGCGAGGTGGTGACTATGGTTCCTAAGGTCGTATTTGATGGCCCAGAAAATTTTTAGGCGATTAGGGTCTGGCGGTCCCGGGACCACTTGGAAGGCGTGGGCTATATCACACGAAAATATGGGAATCAGGCGGAATTCTTGTTTTTTGGCCGTAAAACACAAACAAAAACGAGAAACGGTCATGGCAGGGCGGTGACTATGGTTCTTTAGGTCGTATTTGATGGCTCGACAACATTTTAGGCGATCCGAGTCCGGGGGGCCTGACCCACTCGGAAGGCGTGGTCTATAACACACAAAAATATGGGAATCGGGCGGAATTCTAGTTTTTTGGCCATAAAATGCAAAAAATGAGGAAAGGTCGTGGCGGGGCGGTGACTATGGTTCCTTAGGTCGTATTTGATGGCCTGGAATGGTTTTTGGCAATCCGGCTCCGGGGGACCCTACCCACTGGGAAGGCGTGGGCTATAACACACGAAAATATAAGAATCATGCGAAATTCTAGTTTTTTGGCCGAAAAACGCAAAAACTGAGGAAAGGTCATGGCGGGGCGGTGAGTATGGTTCCTTAGGTCGTATTTGATGGCCCGAAATTTTTTTAGGAGATCGGGGTCCGGGCATCCCGGGATCACTTGGAAGGCATGGGTTATAGCACACAAAAATATGGGTATCCGGCGGAATTCTAGTTTTTTGGCCGAAAAATGCATAACCTGAGGAAAGATCATGGCGGGGCGGTGACTATGGTTTCTTAGGTTGTATTTGATGGCCCGGAAATATTTTAGGAGATCGGGGTCCGGGGGTCACTGGATCACTTGGAAGGCGTGGGCTATAGCACACAACAATATGGAAATCGGGCGGAGTTCTAGTCTTTTGTCCAAAAAAGGCAAAAGATGAGGAATGGTCATGGCGGGGCGGTGACTATGGTTCCTTTGGTCATATTTGAAGGCCCGTAAAAATTTTAGGTGATCCGTCTATGGGGGCCAGTACCCACTGGGAAGGCGTGGGCAGCACACGAAAATATGGGAATCGGGCGGAATTCTAGTTTTTTTGCCGAAAAATGAAAATATGAGGAATGATCATGGCGGGGTGGTGACTATGGTTCCTTAGGTTGTATTTGATTGCCCGAAAATTTTTTAGGCGATCCGGCTCAGGGTGCCCCTACCAACTGGGAGGGCGTGGGCTATAGCACACGAAAATATGGGAATCAGGTGAAATTCTAGTTTTTTGGCCGCAAAACGAAAAAAAACGAGGAACGGTAATGGCGTGGCAGTGACTTTGGTTCCTTAGGCCGTATTGGATGGCCTGGAAAAATTTTAGGCGATCCGAGTCCAGGGGTCCCGGCCCACTCGGAAGGCTTGGGCTATAACAAATGAAAATATGGGAATCAGGCGGAATTCTTGTTCTTTGGCCGAAAAACGCAAAAAATGTGGAACGATCATGGCGGGAAAGTGACTATGGTTCCTTAGGTCATATTTGATGTACCGGAAAAATTTTAGGCGATCAGGGTCCCGGGGGCCCGGCCCATTCGGAAGGCATGGTCTATAGCACACGCAAATATGGGAATCGGGCGGAATTCTAGTTCTTTGGCTGAAAAATGCAAAAAATGAGGAACGATTATTTTGGTGCGGTGATTATTGTTCCTTAGGTCGTATTTGATGGCCCGAAAAATTTTTAGGCCACGGACCACTTGGAAGGCGTGGGCTACATGCAAATATGGGAATCGATAATGGCGGGGTGGTGACTATCGTAGTACCGGAAAACGTTTAGGCGATCAGGGTCCCGAGGGCCCGGCCCATTCGGAAGGCATGGTCTAAAGCACACGAAAATATAGGAATCGAGCAGAATTTTAGTTCTTTGGCCGAAAAATACAAAACATGAGGAACGATCATGGCGGGGTGGTGACTATCGTTCCTTAGGTCATATTTAATAGCCTGCAAAAATTTTAGGCTATTCGAGTTCGGTGGCCCGGCCCACTCGGAGGGCGTGGGTTATAGCACAAGAAAATATGGGAATCAGGCGAAATTCTAGTTCTTTGGCCGAAAAACGCAAAAAATGAGGAACGATCATGGCAGAGCGGTGACTATGGTTCCTTAGGTCGTATTTGATGGCCCGAAAAAATTTTAGGAGATCGGGGTCCGGGGGTCCCTGGACCACTTGGAAGGCATGGGCTATAGCACACGAATATATGGGAACCGGGCGGAATTCTAGTTTTTTGTCCGTAAAACAAAAAAATAACTAGGAAGGTCATGGAGGGGCGGTGACTATGGTTCCATAGGTCGTATTTTATGGCTCGGAAAAATTTAAGGCGATTCGGGTCCGGAGGGGCCCGACCCACTCGGAAAGAGGCCCAAGAAAATATGGTAATGGGGCGGAATTCTTGTTATTTTGGCCGTACAATGCAAAAAACGAGTTCTGGTCATGGTGTGGCGGTGACTATGGTTCAATAGTTAATATTATAAGGCCTGAAATTTTTTTAGGCGATCGGGGTTCAGGCCCACTCGGAAGGCGTGGGCTAGCACGCGAAAATATGGGAATCGGGTGGAGTTCTAGTTTTTTGGACGTAAAATGCGAAAATCGAGTAAAGGTCATGGCCAGGCGGTGACTATGGTTCCTTAGGTCATATTTGATGGCCCAGAAAAATTTTAGGCAATCCGGGTGAGGGGGGCTTTGCCCATTGGGAAGGCGTGGGCTATATTACACGCAAATATGCGAATCGGGCGGAATTCTAGTTTTTTGGCCGTAAAATGCAAACAAAACGAGGAACGGTCATGGAAGGGCGGTGACTATGGTACCTTAGGTCGTATTTAATGGCCCGAAATTTTTTTTTGTGATCGGGGTCCGGGGGTCCTGGGCCCAATCGGAAGGCGTGAGCTATACCACACGAAAATATAGGAATCAAGCGAAATTCTAATTTTTTTACCATAAAACGCAAAAGAACGAGAAACGGTCATGGCAGGGCGGTGAGTATGGTTCCTTAGTAAAGGCGTGGGCTATAGCACACGAAAATATGGGAATCTAGCAAAATTCTAGTTTTTTCGCTGAAAAATGCAAAACATAAGGACCACTCATGACGGGGTGGTGACTATGGTTCCTTAGGTCGTATTATATGTACCGAAATACTTTTAGGCAATCCGAGTCTGGGGGGCCCTACCAACTGGGTAGGCGTGGGCTGTAGCACACGAAAATATGGGAATAAGGTGGAATTCTAGTTATTTGGCCAGTAAAACACCAAAAATGAGGAATGATCATGGCTGGGCGGTGACTATGGTTCCTTAGGTCGTATTTGCTGGCTCGGAAAAATTTTAGGCGATCCGAGTCCGGAGGCCCGGCCAACTCGGAAGGCGTGGGTAGCACACGAAAATAAGGGAGTCGGGCGGAATTCTAGTTTTTTGGCCGAAAAATGCAAAACATGAGGAACGATCATGGCGGGGCGGTGACTATGGTTCTTTAGGTCGTATTTGATGGCTTGGAAAAATATTAGGCGATCCGAGTCCCAAGGGGGGGCACTCTGAAGGCGTGGGCTATAACACACGAAAATATGGGAATCGGGCGGAATTCAAGTTTTTTGGCCGTAAAATGCAAACAATTAGGAAAGGTAATGGCGGGGCAGTGACTATGGTTCCATAGGTCGTATTTTATGTCCCAGAAAAATTTTAGGAGATCCGGCTTCAGGGGCCCTACCCACTGGGAAGGCGTGGGCTATAGCATACGAAAATATGGGAAACAAGCGAAAGTCTAATTTTTTGGCCGAAAAATGCAAAAATGAGTAACGATCATGGCGGGGCGGTGACTATGGTTCCTTAGGTTGTATTTAATGGCCCGGAATAATTTTAGGCGATCCGTGTCCTGGGGGTCCGGCCCACTCGAAAGTCGTTGGCTATAGCACACGAAAATATGAAAATCAGGCAGAATTGTAGTTTGGTTGGCCGAAAAACACAAGAAATGAGGAAGTATCATGGTAGGGCGGTGACTATGGTTCCTTATGTCATATTTGATGGCCTGGAAAAATTTTAGGCGATCGGGGTCCGAGGGTCCCGGGACCACTTGGAAGGCGTGGGCTACCACATGAAAATATGGGAATCGGGCGGAATTTTAGTTTTTTGGCCAAAAAAGGCAAAAAATGAGGAACGATCATGGAGGGGCGGTGACTATGGTTCCTTAGGTCCTATTTGATAGCCCGAAAAAATCTTAGGTGATCGGGGTCTTGGGGTCCCGGGACCACTTGGAAGGCGTGGGCTATAACACACAAAAATATGGGAATCGGGCGGAATTCTATGTTTTTTTCCCTGGCAGGGTGGTGACTATGGTTCTTAAGGTCGTATTTGATGCCCCAAAAATATTTTAGGAGATCCGAGTTCGTGGGGTCTGACCCACTCGGAAGGCGTGGGCTATAGCACACGAAAATATGGGAATTGGGAGGAATTCTAGTTTTTGGGCCGTAAAATGCAAAATATTAGGAACAATCATGGCGAGGCTGTGACTATGGTTCTTAAGGTTGTATATGATGCCCCGGAAAAATTTTAGGCGATGCGAGTCAGGGGGCCCGGCCGATTCGGAAGGCGTGGGCAATAGCACACAAAAATATGGTAATCGGGCGGAGTTCTAGTTTTTTGGCTGAAAAAAGCAATAAATGAGGAACGATCATGGCGGGGCGGTGACAATGGTTCCTTAGGTTGTATTTGATGGCCCAGAAAAATTTTAAGAGATCGGGGTTCGGGGGTCCCAGGACCACTTGGAAGGCGTGGGCTATAGCACACAAAACTATGGGGATCGGGCGAAATTCTAGTTTTTTGCCCAGAAAATGCAAAATATTAGGAACAATCATGGCGAGGCTGTGACTATGGTTCTTAAGGTTGTATATGATGCCCCGGAAAAATTTTAGGCGATGCGAGTCAGGGGGCCCGGCCGATTCGGAAGGCGTGGGCAATAGCACACAAAAATATGGTAATCGGGTGGAGTTCTAGTTTTTTGGCCGAAAAAAGCAATAAATGAGGAACGATCATGGCGGGGCGGTGACAATGGTTCCTTAGGTTGTATTTGATGGCCCAGAAAAATTTTAAGAGATCAGGGTTCGGGGGTCCCGAGACCACTTGGAAGGCGTGGGCTATAGCACACGAAAATATGGGAATCGGGCGGAATTCTAGTTTTTTGGCCGTAAAATGCAAGAAATGAGGAACGATCATGGCAGGGCGGTTACTATGGTTCCTTAGGTCCTATTTGATGGCCCGAAAAAATCTTAGGTGATCGGGGTCTGGGGGTCCCGGGACCACTTGGAAGGCGTGGGCTATAACACACAAAAATATGGGAATCGGGCGGAATTCTATGTTTTTTTCCCTGGCAGGGTGGTGACTATGGTTCTTAAGGTCGTATTTGATGCCCCGGAAATATTTTAGGAGATCCGAGTTCGTGGGGTCTGACCCACTCGGAAGGCGTGGGCTATAGCACACGAAAATATGGGAATTGGGAGGAATTCTAGTTTTTGGGCCGTAAAATGCAAAAAATGCGGAAAGGTCATGGCGGGGTGGTAACTATGGTTCCTTAGGTCGTATTTGATGGCCCGAAAATTTTTTAGGTGATCTGGTTCTAGGGGTCCCTACCCACTGTGGAGGCGTGGGCTATAGCAAATGAAAATATAAAAATCAGGTGAAATTCTAGTTTTTTGGCCGAAAAGCACTAAAAAGGAGGAACGATCATGGCGGTGCGGTGACAATGGTTCCTTAGGTTGTATTTGATGGCCCAGAAAAAATTTAAGAGATCGAGGTTCGGGGGTTCCGAGACCACTTGGAAGGCGTAGGGAATCGGGCGAAATTCTAGTTTTTTGGCCGTAAAATGCAAGAAATGAGGACCGATAATGGCGGGGTGGTGACTATGGTTCCTTAGATCGTATTTGATGGCCCGGAAAAATCTTAGTCGATCGGGGTCTTGGGGTCCCGGTACCACTTGGAAGGCTTGGGCTATAGCACACAAAAATATGGGAATCGGGCGGAATTCTATGTTTTTTTCCGTAAAACGCAAAACAATGAGGAACGGTCATGTCAGGGCGGTGACTATGGATCTTTAGGTCGTATTTGATGGTCCGAAAAAAATTTAGGCAATCCAAGTCCGGGGGGCCCAACCCACTTGGAAGGTGTGGACTATACCACACAAAAATATGGGAATCAGGCGGAATTCTAGTTTTTTGTAGTAAAATTCAAAAAATGAGGAACGGTCATGGTGGGGCGGTGACTCTGGTTCCTTAGGTCGTATTTGATGGGCCAGAAAAATTATAGGCGATCAGGGTCCGGGAGTCCCAGGTCCACTTGGAAGGCGTGGGCTATAACGCACGAAAATATGGGAATCGGGCAATATTTTAGTTTTTTGGCCGAAAAATGCAAAACATGAGGAACGATCATGGCGAGGTGGTGACTATGATTCCTTAGGTCTGATTTGATGGCCCGAAAATTTTTTAGGCGATCAGAGTCCGGGCGCCCGGCCCACTCGGAAGGCGTGGGCAATAGCGCACAAAAATATGGTAATCGGGCGGAATTCTAGTTTTTTGGCCGAAAAACGCAAAATATGATGAACGATCTTGGCGGGGCGGTGACTATGGTTACTTAGGTCGTATTTTATGGCCCGTAAAAATTTTAGACGATCGGGGTTTGGGCTTCCCGGGACAACTCGGAAAGCATGGGCTATAGCACTCGAAAATATGGGAATCGCGCAGAAATCTAGTTGTTTGGCCGAAAAATGCAAAACACTAGGAACTATCATGGCGGGGCGGTGACTATGGTTCCTTAGGTCGTATTTGATGGTGCGGAAAAATTTTAGGCGATAGGGGTCCGGGGGTCCCGGGAGCACTCGGAAGGACACGAAAATATGGGAATCGTGCGGAATTCTAGTTGTTTGGACGAAAAATGGAAAAATGAGGAACGATCATGGTGGGGTGGTTATTATGGTTCCTTAGGTCGTATTCGATGGCCCGGAAAAATTTTAGGCGATCGGGGGTCTGGGGGTCCCGGGACCACTTGGAAGGCGTGGGCATAGAACACAAAAATATGGGAATCGGGCGGAATTCTAGTTTTGTGGCCGAAAATGCAAAAAATGAGGAACGATCATGGCGAGGCAGTGACTATGGTTCTTTAGGTCCTATTTGATGGCCCGAAAATTTTTTAGCCGATCCGAGTCCGGGGGCCCGGCCCACTCGGAAGGCGTGGGCAATAGCACACAAAATATGGTAATCGGGCGGAATTCTAGTTTTTTGGCCGAAAATGCATAAAATGAGGAACGATCATGGAGGAGCAGTGACTATGGTTCTTTAGGTTGTATTTCAAGTCCCGAAAATTTTTTAGGCGATCGGGGTCCGGAATTTCCGGGACCACTTGGAAGGCGTGGGTATAGCACATGAAAATATGGGAATCGGGCGGAATTTTAGTTTTTTGGCCGAAATATGTAAAAAATGAGAAACGATCATGGCGAGAAGGTGACTATGGTTCCTTAGGTCTTATTTTATGGCCCGATAATTTTTTAGGGGATACGAGTCCAGGGGGCCCGGCTCACTCGGAAGGCGTGGGCTATAGCACACGAAAATATGGGAATCGGGCGGAATTCTATGTTTTTGGCCGAAAAACGCAACAATTGAGGACCGATCATTGCAGGGCAGTGACTATGGTTGCTTAGGTTGTATTTGATGGCCCCGAAAAATTTTAGGCGATCGGGGTCCGGGGGGTTTGGGACCACTTGGAAGGCGTGGGCAATAGCGCACAAAAATATGGTAATCGGGCGAAATTCTATTTTTTTAGCCGAAAAGCGCAAAAAATGAGGAACGATCATGGCGGGGCGGTGACTATGGTTCCTTAGATCGTATTTGATGTCCCGGAAAAATATTAGGACATCGGGGTCCGGGGTTCCCGGGACCACTTGAAAGGCGTGGGCTATAGCACATGAAAATATGGGAATCGGGCGGAATTCTAGTTTTTTGGCCGAAAATCGCAATAAGTGAGGAATGATCATGGCGGGGCAGTGTCTATGGTTCCTTAGGTCGTATTTAATGGCCCGGAAAAATTTTAGGCGATCCGAGTCCGGGGGGCCAGGCCCACTCGGAAGGCATGGGCTATAGCACACGAAAATATGGGAATCACGCGAAATTCTAGTTTTTTGCCGAAAAATGCAAAAAATGAGGAACGATCATGGCGGGGTAGTTACTATGGTTCCTTGGGTCGTATTTGATGGCCTGGAAAAATTTTAGGCGATAGGGGTCCGGGGGTCCCGGGACCACTTGGAAGGCGTGGGCTATAACACACGAAAATATGGGAATCGGGCGGAATTCTAGTTTTTTGGCTGAAAGATGCAAAAAATGAGGAACGATCATGGCGAGGCGGTGACTATGGTTCCTTAGGTCCTATTTGATGGCCTGACAAAATTTTAGGCGATCCGAGTCCGGGGGCCCGGCCCACTCGGAAGGCGTTGGCAATAGCGCACAAAAATATGGTAATCGGGCGGAATTCTAGTTTTTTGGCCGAAAAATGCAAAACATGAGGAACGATCTTGGCGGGGCGGTGACTATGGTTGCTTAGGTCCTATTTGATGGCCCGAAAAAATTTTAGGCGATCCGAGTCTGGGGGATCCGGCCCACTCGGAAGGCATGGGCAATAGCATACAAAAATATATAATCGGGCGGAATTCTAGTTTTTTTGCCGAAAATGCAAAAAATGAGGAACGATCATGGCAGAGCAGTGACTATGGTTCCTTATGTCGTATTTGATTGCGTGGAAAAATTTAAGGCGATAGGGGTCCGGGGTTCCCGGGACCACTCGGAAGGCGTGGGCAATAGCGCACAAAAATATGGTAATCGGGCGGAATTCTATTTTTTTAGCCGAAAATCGCAAAAAATGAGGAACGATCATGGCGGGAAGGTGACTATGGTTCCTTAGATCGTATTTGATGGCCCAGAAAAATATTAGGCGATCAGGGTCCGGGGTTCCCGGGACCACTTGAAAGGCGTGGGCTATAGCACACAAAAATATGGGAATCGGGCGGAATTCTAGTTTTTTGGCCGGAAATCACAATAAGTGAGGAACGATCATGGCGGGGCAGTGTCTATGGTTCATTAGGTCGTATTTAATGGCCCGGAAAAGTTTTAGGCGATTCGAGTCCGGAGGGCCAGGCCCACTCGGAAGGCGTGGGCTATAGCACACGAAAATATGGGAATCCCTCGAAATTCTAGTTTTTTTGCCGAAAAATGCAAAAAATGAGGACCGATCATGGCGGGACGGTTACTATGGTTCCTTGGGTCGTATTTGATGGCCCGGAAAAATTTTAGGCGATCGTGGTCCGGGGGTCCCGGGACCACTTCGAAGGCGTGGGCTATAACACACGAAAATATGGGAATCGGGCGGAATTCTAGTTTTTTGGCCGAAAGATACAAAAAATGAGGAACGATCATGGCGAGGCGCTGACTGTGGTTCCTTAGGTCCTATTTGATGGCCCGACAAAATTTTAGGCGATCCGAGTCTGGGGGCCCGGCCCACTCGGAAGGCGTGGGCAATAGCACACAAATATATGGTAATCGGGCGAAATTCTAGTTTTTTGGCCGAAAAATGCAAAACATGAGGAACGATCTTAGCGGGGGGGGGGGGGGGGGTGACTATGGTTGCTTAGGTCCTATTTGATGGCCCGAAAAAATTTTAGGCGATCCGAGTCCGGGGGATCCGGCCCACTCGGAAGGCGAGGGCAATAGCATACAAAAATATGGTAATCGGGCGGAATTCTAGTTTTTTTTGCCAAAAATGCAAAAAATGAGGAACGATCATGGCGGGGCAGTGACTATGGTTCCTTATGTCGTATTTGATTGTGCGGAAAAATTTTAGGCGATAGGGGTCCGGGGTTCCCGAGACCACTTGGAAGGCGTGGGTATAGCACACGAAAATATGGGAATCGGGCGGAATTCTAGTTTTTTGGCCCAAAAATGCAAAAAATGAGAAACGATCATGGCGGGAAGGTGACTATGGTTCCTTAGGTCTTATTTGATGGCCCGAAAAATTTTAGGTGATCGGGGTCCGGGGGGCCTGGGACCACTCGGAAGGCGTGGGCTATAGCACACGAAAATATGGGAATCGGGCAGAATTCTAGTTTTTTGGCCGGAAATCGCAATAAGTGAGGAACGATCATGGCGGGGCAGTGTCTATGGTTCCTTAGGTCGTATTTAATGGCCCGAAAAATTTTTAGGCGATTCGAGTCCGGGGGGCAAGGCCCACTCGGAAGGCGTGGGCTATAGCACACGAAAATATGGGAATCCCTCGAAATTCTAGTTTGTTTGCCGAAAAACGCAAAAAATTAGGAACGATCATGGCGGGACGGTTACTATGGTTTCTTGGGTCGTATTTGATGGCCCGGAAAATTTTTAGGTGATCGGGGTCCGGGGGTCCCGGGACCACTTCGAAGGCGTGGGCTATAACACACGAAAATATGGGAATCGGGCGGAATTCTAGTTTTTTGGCCGAAAGATACAAAAAATGAGGAACGATCATGGCGAGGCGCTGATTGTGGTTCCTTAGGTCCTATTTGATGTCCCGAAATTTTTTTAGGCGATCCGAGTCCGGGGGCCCGGCCCACTCGGAAGGCGTGGGCAATAGCACACAACAATATGGTATTCGGGCGGAATTCTAGTTTTTTGGCCGAAAAATGCAAAACATGAGAAACGATCTTGGCGGGGCGGTGACTATGGTTGCTTAGGTTGTATTTGATGGCCCGAAATTTTTTTAGGTGATCCGAGTCCGGGGGCCCGGCCCACTCGGAAGGCGTGGGCAATAGCATACAAAAATATGGTAATCGGGCGAAATTCTAGTTTTTTGGTCGAAAACGCAAAAAATGAGGAACGATCATGGCGAGGCGGTGACTATGGTTCCTTAGGTCCTATTTGATGGCCCGAAAAAATTTTAGGCGATCCGAGTTCGGGGGATCCGGCCCACTCGGAAGGCGTGGGCAATAGCATACAAAAATATGGTAATCGGGCGGAATTCTAATTTTTTTTGCCGAAAACGCAAAAAACGAGGAACGATCATGGCGGGGCAGTGACTATGGTTCCATATGTCGTATTTGATTGTGCGGAAAAAGTTTAGGCGATAGGGGTCCGGGGTTCCCGGGACCACTTGGAAGGCGTGGGCCCACGAAAATTTGGGAATCGAGCGGAATTCTAGTTTTTTGGCCGAAAAATGCAAAAAATGAGAAACGATCATGGCGGGAAGGTGACTGTGGTTCCTTAGGTCCTATTTGATGTCCCAAAATTTTTTTAGGCGATCCGAGTCCGGGGGCCCGGCCCACTCGGAGGGCGTGGGCAATAGCATACAAAAATATGGTAATCGGGCGGAATTATAGTTTTTTTTGCCGAAAATGCAAAAAATGAGGAACGATCATGGAGGGGCAGTGACTATGGTTCCTTATGTCGTATTTGATTGCGCGGAAAAATTTTAGGCGATAGGGGTCCGGGGTTCCCGGGACCACTTGGAAGGCGGGGGTATTGCACACGAAAATATGGGAATCGGGCGGAATTCTAGTTTTTTGGCCCAAAAATGCAAAACATGAGAAACGATCATGGCGGGAAGGTGACTATGGTTCCTTAAGTCTTATTTGATGGCCCGAAAAATTTTAGGTGATAGGGGTCCGGGGGGCCTGGGACCACTCGGAAGGCGTGGGCTATAGCACACGAAAATATGGGAATCGGGCGAAATTCTAGTTTTTTGGCCGGAAATCGCAATAAGTGAGGAACGATCATGGCGGGGCAGTGTCTATGGTTCCTTAGGTCGTATTTATTGGCCCGGAAAAATTTTAGGCGATTCGAGTCCGGGGGGCCAGGCCCACTCGGAAGGCGTGGGCTATAGCACACGAAAATATGGGAATCCCTCGAAATTCTAGTTTTTTTGCCAAAAAACGCAAAAAATGAGGAACGATCATGGCGGGACGGTTACTATTGTTCCTTGGGTCGTATTTGATGGCCCGGAAAAAATTTTAGGCAATCGGGGTCCGGGGGTCTCGGGACCACTTCGAAGGCGTGGGCTATAACACACGAAAATATGGGAATCGGGCGGAATTCTAGTTTTTTGGCCGAAAGATACAAAAAATGAGGAATGATCATGGCGAGGCGCTGACTGTGGTTACTTAGGTCCTATTTGATGTCCCAAAATTTTTTTAGGCGATCCGAGTCCGGGGGCCCGGCCCACTCGGAAGGCGTGGACAATAGCACACAACAATATGGTATTCGGGCGGAATTCTAATTTTTTGGCCGAAAAACGCAAAACATGAGGAACGATCTTGGCGGGGTGGTGACTATGGTTGTTTAGGTTGTATTTGATGGCCCGAAATGTTTTTAGCTGATCCGAGTCCGGGGGGCCCGGCCCACTCGGAAGGCGTGGGCAATAGCATACAAAAATATGGTAATCGGGCGGAATTCTAGTTTTTTGGTCGAAAACGCAAAAAATGGGGAACGATCATGGCGAGGCGGTGACTATGGTTCCTTAGGTCCTATTTGATGGCCCGAAAAAATTTTAGGCGATCCGAGTCCGGGGGCCCGGCCCACTCGGAAGGCATGGGCAATAGCACACAAAAATATGGTAATTGGGCGGACTTCTAGTTTTTTGGCCGAAAAATGCTAAACCAGAGGAACGATCTTGGCGGGGCGGTGACTATGGTTGCTTAGGTCCTATTTGATGGCCCGAAAAAATTTTAGGCGATCCGAGTCTGGGGGATCCGGCCCACTCGGAAGGCGTGGGCAATAGCATACAAAAATATGGTAATCGGGCGGAATTCTAGTTTTTTTTGTCGAAAATGCAAAAAATGAGGAACGATCATGGCAGGGCAGTGACTATGGTTCCTTATGTCGTATTTGATTGCGCGGAAAAATTTTAGGCGATAGGGGTCTGGGGTTCCTGGGACCACTTGGAAGGCGTGGGTATAGCACACGAAAATATGGGAATCGGGCGGAATTCTAGTTTTTTGGCCCAAAAATGCAAAAAATTAGAAACGATCATGGCGAGAAGGATACTATGGTTCCTTAAGTCTTATTTGATGGCCCGAAAAATTTTAGGTGATAGGGGTCCGGGGGGCCTGGGACCACTCGGAAGGCGTGGGCTATAGCACACGAAAATATGGGAATCGGGCGGAATTCTAGTTTTTTAGCCGGAAATCGCAATAAGTGAGGAACGATCATGGCGGGGCAGTGTCTATGGTTCCTTAGGTCGTATGTAATGGCCCGGAAAAATTTTAGGCGATTCGAGTCCGGGGGGCCAGGCCCACTCGGAAGGCGTGGGCTATAGCACACGAAAATATGGGAATCCCTCAAAATTCTTGTTTTTTTGCCGAAAGACGCAAAAAATGAGGAAAGATCATGGCGGGATGGTTACTATGGTTCCTTGGGTCGTATTTGATGGCCCGGAAAAATTTTAGGCGATCGGGGTCCGGGGGCCCCGGGACCACTTCGAAGGCGTGGGCTATAACACACGAAAATATGGGAATCAGGGGGAAATTCTAGTTTTTTAGCCGAAAAACACAAAAAATGAGGAACGATCATGGCAGGGCAGTGACTATGGTTCCTTAGATAGTATATTATGGCCCGAAAAATTTTTAGGCGATCGGGCTCCGGGGTTCCCTAGGACCACTTGGCAGGCGTGGGTATAGCACACGAAAATATGGAAATCGGGCGGAATTCTAGGTTTTTGGCCGAAAAATGCAGAAATGAGGAACGATCATGGCGGGGAGGTGACTATGGTTCCTTAGGTATTATTTGATGGCCCGAAAAAATTTTAGGCGATCGGGGTCCGGGGGGCCTGGGACCAATCGGAAGGCGTGGGCTATAGCACACGAATATATATGGGAATCGCGCAGAATTCTAGTATTTTGGCCGAAAAATGCAACACATGAGGAACTATCATGACGGGGCAGTGACTATGGTTCCTTAGGTCGTATTTGATGGCCTAGAAAATTTTTAGGCGATCGGGGTCCGGGGATCCCGGGACCACTTGGAAGGCGTGGGTGTAGCACATGAAAATATGGGAATCGGGCGTAATTCTAGTTTTTTGGACGAAAAATGCAAAAAATGAGGAACGATCATGGCGGGAAGGTGACTATGGTTCCTTAGGTCTTATTTGATGGACCGAAAATTTTTTAGGTAATCCTAGTCCGGGGGGCACGGCCCACTCGGAAGGCGTGGGCTATAGCACACGAAAATATGGAAATCGGGGGGAATTCTAGGTTTTTGGCCAAAAAACGCCAAAAATGAGGAACGATCATGGCTGGACGGTGACTATGGTTTCTTAGGTCGTATATGATGGTCCGGAAAAATTTTAGGCGATCGGGGTCCGGGGGTCCCGGGACCAATCGAAAGGCGTGGGCTATAGCACACGAAAATATGGGAATCGCGCGGAATTCTAGTTGTTTGGGCGAAAAATGCAAAAAATGTGGAACGATCATGGCGGGGTGGTTACTATGGTTCCTTAGGTCGTATTTGATGACCCAGAAAAATTTTAGGTGATCGGGGTCCGGGGGTCCCGGGACCACTTAGAAGGCGTGGGCTATAGCACACAAAAATATGGTAACCGGGCGGAATTCTAGTTTTTTAGCCGAAAAACGCAAAAAATGAGGAATGATCATGGCGGGGCAGTGACTATGGTTCCTTAGATAGTATATTATGGCTCGGAAAATTTTTAGGCGATCGGGGTCCGGGGTTCCCTAGGACCACTTGGCAGGCGTGGGTATAGCACACGAAAATATGGAAATCGGGCGGAATTCTAGGTTTTTGGCCGAAAAATGCAAAAATGAGGAACGATCATGGCGGGGAGGTGACTATGGTTCCTTAGGTATTTTTTGATGGCCCAATATGTTTTTAGGTGATCCGAGTCCGGGTGGCCCGGCCCACTCGGAAGGCGTGGGTTATTGCACACGAAAATATGGGAATCTGGCGGAGTTCTAGGTTTTTGGCCGAAAAATGCAAAAAATGAGGAACGATCTTGGCGGGGCAGTGACTATGGTTCCTTAGGTCGTATTTGATGGCCTAGAGAAAATTTAGGCGATCGGGGTCCGGGGGGCCTGGGACCACTCGGAAGACGTGGGCTATAGCACACGAAAATATGGGAATCGCGCGGAATTCAAGTTTTTTGGCCGAAAAACGCAAAATATGAGGAACGATCATGGCGAGGCAGTGACTATGGTTCCTTAGGTCGTATTTGATGGCCCGGAAAAATTTTAGGCGATCGGGGTCCGGGGTTCCCGGGGCCACTTGGAAGGCGTGGGTATAGCACATGAAAATATGGGAATCGGGCGAAATTCTAGTTTTTTGGACGAAAAATGCAAAATATGAGGAACGATCATGGAGGGAAGGTGACTATGGTTCATTAGGTCTTATTTGATGGCCCGAAAATTTTTTAGGTGATCCGAGTCCGGGGGGCCCGGCCCACTCGAAAGGCGTGGGCTATAGCACACGAAAATATTGAAATCGGACGGAATTCTTGGTTTTTGGCTGAAAAGCGCAAAAAATGAGGAACGATCATCGCGGGGGTGTTGACTAGGGTTCCTTAGGTCGTATTTGATGGCCAGGAAAAATTTTAGGCGATCGGGGTCCTGGGTTCCCGGGACCACTTGGAAGGCGTGGATATAGCACACGAAAATATGGGAATCGGGCGGAATTCTAGTTTTTTGGCCAGGAAAAATGCAAAAAATGAGGAACGATCATGGCGGGGAAGTGACTATGGTTCCTTAGGTATTATTTTATGGCCTGAAAACTTTTTAGGTGATCCGAGTCCGGGGGGCCCGGCCCACTCGGAAGGAGTGGGCTATAGCACGCGAAAATATGGGAATCGGGCGGAGTTCTAGGCTTTTGGCCGAAAAATGCAACAAATGAGGAATGATCATGGTGGGGTGGTGACTATGGTTCCTTAGGTCGTATTTGATTGCCCGAAGAAATTTTAGGCGATCGGGGTCTGGGGTTCCTGGGACCACTTGGAAGGCGTGGGTATAGCACAAGAAAATATGGGAATCAGGCGGAATTCTATTTTTTTGGACGAAAAATGCAAAAAATGAGGAACGATCATGGCGAGAAGGTGACTATGATTCCTTAGGTCTTATTTGATGGACCAGAAAAATTTTAGGTGATCTGTGTCCGGGGGGCCCGGCCCACTCGGAAGGCGTGGGCTATAGCACACGAAAATAAGGAAATCGGGCAGAATTCTAGGTTTTTGGCTGAAAAACCCAAAAAATGAGGAACGATCATGGCTGGGTGGTGACTATGGTTCCTTAGGTCATATTTGATGGTCCAGAAAAATTTTAGGCGATCGGGGTTCGGGGGTCACGGGACCACTAGAAAGGCGTGGGTTATAGCACACGAAAATATGGGAATCGTGCGGAATTATAGTTTTTTGGGCAAAAAACGCAAAAAATGTGGAACGATCATGGCGGGGTGGTTCCTATGGTTCCTTAGGTCGTATTTGATGGCCCGAAAAAAGTTTAGGCGATCGGGGTTCGGGATTCCCGGGACCACTTGGCTGGCGTGGGTATAGCACACGAAAATATGGGAATCGGGCGGAATTCTAGTTTTTTGGCCAAAAAATGCAAAAAATGAGGAATGATCATGGCTGGGTGGTGACTATGGTTCCTTAGGTCGTATTTGATGGTCCAGAAAAATTTTAGGCGATCGGGGTTCGAGGGTCCCGGGACCACTCGAAAGGCGTGGGCTATAGCACACGAAAATATGGGAATCATGCGGAATTATAGTTGTTTGGGCAAAAAATGCAAAAAATGAGGAACGATCATGGCTGGGCAGTGACTATGGTTCTTTAGGTAGTATTTTATGGCCCGGAAAAATTTTAGGCGATCGGGGTCCGGGGTTCCCTAGGACCACTTGGCAAGCTAGGTATAGCACACGAAAATATGGGAATCGCGCAGAATTCTAGTTTTTTGGCTGAAAAATGCAAAAAATGAGGAACGATCATGGCTGGGTGGTGATTATGGTTCCTTAGGTAGTAATTGATGGTCCAGAAAAATTTTAGGCGATCGGGGTTCGGGGGTCCCGGGACCACTCGAAAGGCGTGGGCTATAGCACACAAAAATATGGGAATCAGGCGGAATTCTAGTTTTTTGGCCGAAAAATGCAAAAAATGAGTAACGATCATGGCGGAGAGGTGACTATGGTTCCTTAGGTTTTATTTGATGACCCGAAAAATTTTTTAGGTGATCCGAGTACGGGGGGCCTGGCCCACTCGGAAGGCGTGGGCTATAGCTCATGAAAATATAGGAATCATGCGGAATTCTAGGTTTTTGGCCGAAAAACGCAAAAACATAGGAACGATCATGGATGGGCAGTGACTACGGTTCCGTAGGTTGTATTTGAAGGCCCGGAAAAATTTTATGCGATCGGGGTCCGGGGGGCCTGGGACCACTCCGAAGGCGTGGGCTATAGCACATGAAAATATGGGAATCGCGCGCAATTCTAGTTTTTCTGCCGAAAAATGCAAAAACTAAGCAACGATCATGGCGGGGCAGTGACTAGGGTTCCTTAGGTAGTATTTTATGGCCTGAAAATGTTTTAGGCGATCTGGGTCCGGGGTTCCCTGGGACAATTTGGCAGGCGTCGGTATAGCACACAAAAATATGGGAATCAGGCGGAATTCTAGTTTTTTGGATGAAAAATGCACAAAATGAGGAACGATCATGGTGGGAAGGTGACTATGGTTCCTGAGTTCTTATTTGATGGCCCGGAAAATTTTTAGGTGATCCGAGTCCGGGGGCCCGGCCAACTCGGAAGGCGTGGGCTATAGCACACGAAAATATGGAAATCGGGCGGAATTCTAGGTTTTTGGCCGAAAAACGCAAAAAATGAGGAACGACCATTGCGGGGCGGTGACAATGGTTCCTTAGGCCGTATTTAATGGTCTGAAAAATTTTAGGCGATCAGGGTCCGGGGGGCCTGGGACCACTCGGAAGTTGTGGGCATAGCACACAAAAATATGGGAATCGCGCGGAATTCTAGTTTTTTGGCCGAAAAATGCAAAACATGAGGAACAATCATGGCAGGGCAGTGACTATGGTTCTTTAGGTCGTATTTGATGGCCCGAAAATTTTTTAGGCGATCGGGATCCGGGGTTCCCGGGACCACTTGGAAGGCGTGGATATAGCACACGAAAATATGGGAATCGGGCGGAATTCTAGTTTTTTGGCCAAAAAATGCATAAAATGAGGAACGATCATGGCGGGAAGGTGACTATGGTTCCTTAGGTCTTATTTGATGGCCCAGAAAAATTTTAGGTGATCCAAGTCCGGGGGCCTGGCCCACTCGGAAGGCGTGAGCTATAGCAAACTAAAATATGAAAATCGCGCGGAATTCTAGGTTTTTGGCCGAAAAACGCAAAACATGAGGAGCGATCATGGTGAGGCGGTGACTATGGTTCCTTAGGTCGTATTTGATGGCCCAGAAAATTTTTAGGCATTCGGGGTCCGGGGTTCCCGGGACCACTTGGAAGGCGTGGATATAGCACACGAAAATATGGGAATCGGGCGGAATTCTAGTTTGTTGGCCGAAAAATGCAAAAAATGAGGAACGATCATGGCGGGGAGGTGACTATGGTTCCTTAGGTATTATATTGTTGGCCCAAAATATTTTTAGGTGATCCGAGTCCGGGGGGCCCAGCCCACTCGGAAGGCGTGGGCTATATAGCACACGAAAATATGGGAATCGGGCGGAGTTCTAGGTTTTTTTCCGAAAAACACAAAAAATGAGGAACGATCATGGCGGGGCGGTGACTATGGTTCCTTAGGTCATATTTGATGGTCCAGAAAAATTTTAGGCGATCGGGGTTCGGGGGTCACGGGACCACTAGAAAGGCGTGGGTTATAGCACACGAAAATATGGGAATCGTGCGGAATTATAGTTGTTTGGGCAAAAAACGCAAAAAATGTGGAACGATCAAGGCGGGGTGGTTACTATGGTTCCTTAGGTCGTATTTGATGGCCCGAAAAAAGTTTAGGCGATCGGGGTTCGGGATTCCCGGGACCACTTGACTGGCGTGGGTATAGCACACGAAAATATGGGAATCGGGCGAAATTCTAGTTTTTTGGCCGAAAAATGCAAAAAATGAGGAATGATCATGGCTGGGTGGTGACTATGGTTCCTTAGGTCATATTTGACGGTCCAGAAAAATTTTAGGCGATCGGGGTTCGAGGGTCCCGGGACCACTCGAAAGGCGTGGGCTATAGCACACGAAAATATGGGAATCATGCGGAATTGTAGTTGTTTGGGCAAAAAATGCAAAAAATGAGGAACGATCATGGCTGGGCAGTGACTATGGTTCTTTAGGTAGTATTTTATGGCCCGGAAAAATTTTAGGCGATCAGGGTCCGGGGTTCCCTAGGACCACTTGGCAGGCTAGGTATAGCACACGAAAATATGGGAATCGCGCAGAATTCTAGTTTTTTGGCTGAAAATGCAAAAAAATGAGGAACGATCATGGCTGGGTGGTGACTATGGTTCCTTAGGTCGTAATTGATGGTCCAGAAAAATTTTAGGCGATCGGGTTCGGGGGTCCCGGGACCACTCGAAAGGCGTGGGCTATAGCACACAAAAATATGGGAATCAGGCGGAATTCTAGTTTTTTGGCCGAAAATTGCAAAAAATGAGTAACGATCATGGCGAAGAGGTGACTATGGTTCCTTAGGTTTTATTTGATGACCCAGAAAATTTTTTAGGTGATCCGAGTACGGGGGGCCTGGCCCACTCGGAAGGCGTGGGCTATAGCTCACGAAAATATAGGAATCATGCGGAATTCTAGGTTTTTGGCCGAAAAACGCAAAAACATAGGAACGATCATGGATGGGCGGTGACTATGGTTCCGTAGGTTGTATTTGAAGGCCCGGAAAAATTTTATGCGATCGGGGTCCGGGGGGCCTGGGACCACTCCGAAGGCGTGGGCTATAGCACATGAAAATATGGGAATCGCGCGCAATTCTATTTTTTCTGTCGAAAAATGCAAAAACTAAGCAACGATCATGGCGGGGCAGTGACTATGGTTCCTTAGGTAGTATTTTATGGCCCGAAAATGTTTTAGGCGATCTGGGTCCGGGGTTCCCTGGGACCATTTGGCATGCGTCGGTATAGCACACAAAAATATGGGAATCAGGCGGAATTCTAGTTTTTTGGATGAAAAATGCACAAAATGAGGAACGATCATGGTGGGAAGGTGACTATGGTTCCTGAGTTCTTATTTGATGGCCCGGAAACTTTTTAGGTGATCCGAGTCCGGGGGCCCGGCCAACTCGGAAGGCGTGGGCTATAGCACACAAAAATATGGAAATCGGGCGGAATTCTAGGTTTTTGGCCGAAAAACGCAAAAAATGAGGAACGACCATTGCGGGGCGGTGACAATGGTTCCTTAGGTTGTATTTGATGGTCTGAAAAATTTTAGGCGATCAGGGTCCGGGGGGCCTGGGACCACTCGGAAGTTGTGGGCATAGCACACAAAAATATGGGAATCGCGCGGAATTCTAGTTTTTTGGCCGAAAAATGCAAAACATGAGGAACAATCATGGCAGGGCAGTGACTATGGTTCTTTAGGTCGTATTTGATGGCCCAAAAATGTTTTAGGCGATCGGGATCCGGGGTTCCCGGGACCACTTGGAAGGCGTGGATATAGCACACGAAAATATGGGAATCGGGCGGAATTCTAGTTTTTTGGCCAAAAAATGCATAAAATGAGGAACGATCATGGCGGGAAGGTGACTATGGTTCCTTAGGTCTTATTTGATGGCCCAGAAAAATTTTAGGTGATCCAAGTCCGGAGGGCCTGGCCCACTCGGAAGGCGTGTGCTATAGCAAACTAAAATATGAAAATCGCGCGGAATTCTAGGTTTTTGGCCGAAAAACGCAAAACATGAGGAACGATCATGGCGGGGCAGTGACTATGGTTCCTTAGGTCATATTTGATGGCCCCGAAAATTTTTAGGCATTCGGGGTCCGGGGTTCCCGGGACCACTTGGAAGGCGTGGATATAGCACACGAAAATATGGGAATCAGGCGGAATTCTAGTTTGTTGGCCGAAAAATGCAAAAAATGAGGAACGATCATGGCGGGGAGGTGACTACAGTTCCTTAGTTATTATATTGTTGGCCCAAAATTTTTTTAGGTGATCCGAGTCCGGGGGGCCCAGCCCACTCGGAATGCGTGGGCTATATAGCACACGAAAATATGGGAATCGGGCGGAGTTCTAGGTTTTTTTCCGAAAAACACAAAAAATGAGGAACGATCATGGCGGGGCGGTGACTATGGTTCCTTAGGTCATATTTGATGGTCCGGAAAAATTTTAGGCGATCGGGGTCCGGGGGCCTGGGACCACTCGGACGGCGTGGGCTAAACCACACGAAAATAAGGGAATCGCGCGAAATTCTAGTGTTTTGGCCGAAAAACGCAAAAAATGAGGAACGATCATGGCGGGGCAGTGACTATGGTTAACTTAGGTCGTATTTGATGGCCCAGAATAATTTTAGGCGATCGGGGTCCGTGGTTCCTGGGACCACTTGGAAGGCGTGGGTATAGCACATGAAAATATGGGAATCAGACGGAATTCTAGTTTTTTGGACGAAAAATGCATAAAATGAGGAACGATCATGGAGGGAAGGTGACTATGGTTCCTTAGGTCTTATTTGATGGCCCGAAAAAATTTTAGGTGATCCGAGTCCGGGGGCCCGGCCCACTCGGAAGGCGTAGAACATGAAAATATGGAAATCAGGCGGAATTGTAGGTTTGGTCGAAAAGCGCAAAAAATGAGGAACTATCATTGCGGGGTGGTGACTATGGTTCCTTAGGTATTATTTGATGGCCCAAAATATTTTTAGGTGATCCGAGTTCGGGGGGCCCGGCCCACTCGGAAAGCGTGGGCTATAGCACACGAAAATATGGGAATCAGGCGGAATTCTAGTTTTTTGGCCGAAAAATGCAAAAAATGAGTAACGATCATGGTGAGGTGGTGACTATGGTTCCTTAGGTTGTTTTTGATTGTCCGAAAAAATTTCAGGCGATCCAAATCCGAGGGGCCCGTCCCACTCGGAAGGCGTGGGCAATAGCACACTAAAATATGGTAATCGGGCGGAATTCTAGTTTTTAGCCGAAAAATGCAAAAAATGAGGAACGTTCATGGCGGGGCAGTGACTATGGTTCCTTAGGTAGTAATTTTTGGCCCGGAAAAATTTTAGGCGATCGGGGTCCGGGGTTCCCTGCGACCACTTGGCAGGCGTGGGTATAGCACACGAAAATATGGGAATCGGGCGGAATTCTAGTTTTTTTGCCGAAAAATGCAAAAAATGAGGAACGATCATGGCGGAGAGGTGACTATGGTTCCTTAGGTTTTATTTGATGACCCGGAAAATTTTTTAGGTGATCCGAGTCCGGGGGGCCTGGCCCACTCGGAAGGCGTGGGCTATAGCTCACGAAAATATGGGATTCATGCGGAATTCTAGGTTTTTGGCCGAAAAATGCAAAAACTTAGGAATGATCATGGTAGGGCGGTGACTATGGTTCCGTAGGTTATATTTGAAGGCCCGGAAAAATTTTAGGCGATCGGGGTCCGGGGGGCCTGGGACCACTCTAAAGGCGTGGGCTATAGCACATGAAAATATGGGAATCGCGCGCAATTCTAGTTTTTTGGCCGAAAAATGCAAAAACTAAGCAACGATCATGGCGGGGCAGTGACTATGGTTCCTTAGATAGTATTTTATGGCCCGAAAATGTTTTAGGCGATCTGGGTCCGGGGTTCCCTGGGACCACTTGGCAGGCGTCGGTATAGCACACAAAAATATGGGAATCAGGCGGAATTCTAGTTTTTTGGATGAAAAATGCACAAAATGAGGAACGATCATGGCGGGAAGGTGACTATGGTTCCTTAGTTCTTATTTGATGGCCCGAAAATTTTTTAGGTGATCCGAGTCCGAGGGGCCCGGCCAACTCGGAAGGCGTGGGCTATAGCACACGAAAATATGGAAATCGGGCGGAATTCTAGGTTTTTGGCCGAAAAACGCAAAAAATGAGGAACGATCATTGCGGGGCGGTGACTATGGTTCCTTAGGCCGTATTTGATGGTCTGAAAAATTTTAGGCGATCAGGGTCCGGGGGGCCTCGGACCACTCGGATGTTGTGGGCATAGCACACAAAAATATGGGAATCGCGCGGAATTCTAGTTTTTTGGCCGAAAAATGCAAAACATGAGGAACAATCTTGGCGGGGCAGTGACTATGGTTCTTTAGGTCGTATTTGATTGCCCGAAAATTTTTTAGGCGATCGAGGTCCGGGGTTCCCGGGACCACTTGGAAGGCGTGGATATAGCACACGAAAAATATGGGAATCGGGCGGAATTCTAGTTTTTTGGCCAAAAAATGCAAAAAATGAGGAACGATCATGGTGGGGAGGTGACTATGGTTCCTTAGGTATTATATTGTTGGCCCAAAATTTTTTTAGGTGATCCGAGTCCGGGGGCCCAGACCACTCGGAAGGCGTGGGCTATATAGCACACAAAAATATGGGAATCGGGCGGAGTTCTAGATTTTTTTCCGAAAAACACAAAAAATGAGGAACGATCATGGCGGGGCGGTGACTATGGTTCCTTAGGTCATATTTGATGATCCGGAAAAATTTTAGGCGATCGGGGTCCGGGGGCCTGGGACCCCTCGGACGGCGTGGGCTAAAGCACACGAAAATAAGGGAATCGCGCGAAATTATAGTGTTTTGGCCGAAAAACACAAAAAATGAGGAACGATCATGGCGGGGCAGTGACTATGGTTCCTTAGGTCGTATTTGATGGCCCAGAAAAATTTTAGGCGATCGGGGTCCGTGGTTCCCGGGACCACTTGGAAGGCTTGGGTATAGCACACAAAAATATGGGAATCGGACGGAATTCTAGTTTTTTGGATGAAAAATGCATAAAATGAGGAACGATCATGGAGGGAAGGTGACTATGGTTCCTTAGGTCTTATTTGATGGCCCGGAAAAATTTTAGGTGATCCGAGTCCGGGGGGCCCGGCCCACTCGGAAGGCGTAGAACACGAAAATATGGAAATCAGGCGGAATTGAAGTTTTTTGGTCGAAAAGCGCAAAAAATGAGGAACGATCATTGCGGGGCGGTGACTATGGTTCCTTAGGTATTATTTGATGGCCCAAAATATTTTTAGGTGATCCGAGTTCGTGGGGCCCGGCCCACTCGGAAAGCGTGGGCTATAGCACACGAAAATATGGGAATCGGGCGGAATTTTAGGTTTTTGGCCGAAAAACGCAAAAACTTAGGAACGATCATGGCAGGGCGGTGACTATGGTTCCTTAGGTTGAATTTGAAGGCCCGGAAAAATTTTAGGCGATCGGGGTCCGGGGGGCCTGGGACCACTCGGAAGGCGTGGGCTATAGCACACGAAAATATAGGATCGCGCGGAATTCTAGTTTTTTGGCCGAAAAATGCAAAAAATGAGGAACGATCATGGCAGGGCGGTGACTATGGTTCCTTAGGTCGTATTTGATTGCCCGAATATATTTTAGGCGATCGGGGTGCGGGGGGCCTGGGACCACTCGGAAGGCGTGGGCTATAGCACACGAAAATATGGGAATCGCGCGCAATTCTAGTTTTTTGGCCGAAAAATGCAAAAAATGAGGAACGATCATGGTGGGGCAGTGACTATGGTTTCTTAGGTCGTATTTGATTTCCCAGATAAATTTTAGGCTATCGGGGTCTGGGGTTCCCGGGACCACTTGGAAGGCGTGGGTATAGCACACGAAAATATGGGAATCGGGCGGAATTCTAGTTTTTTGGACGAAAAATACACAAAATGAGGAACGATCATGGCGGAAAAGTGACTATGGTTTCTTAAATCTTATTTGATGGCCCGGAAAATTTTTAGGTGATCCGAGTCCGGGGGACCCACTCGGGCGGAATTCTAGGTTTTTGGCAGAAAAATGCAAAAAATGTGGAACGATCATTGCGGGGCAGTGACTATGGTTCCTTATGGCGGGGCGGTGACTATGGTTCCTTAGGTCGTATTTGATGGCTGGAAAATTTTTAGGTGATCGGGGTTCGGGGTCCCGGGACCACTTGGAAGGCGTGGGCTAATAGCACACGAAAATATGGGAATCAGGCGGAATTCTAGTTTTTTGGCCGTAAAATGCAAAAAATGAGGAACGATCATGGCGGGGCGGTGACTATGGTTCCTTAGGTCGTATTTGATGAGCCGGAAAAATTTTAGGCGATCGGGGTCCGGGAGTCTCGGGTCCACTTGGAAGGGGTGGGCTATAGCACACGAAAATATGGGAATCGGGCAGAATACTAGGTGTTTGGCCGTAAAACGCAAAAAATGAGGAATGGTCATGGAGGGGCAGTGATTATTGTTTCTTAAGTCGTATTTGATGGCCCAGAAAAAATTTAGGCGATCCGGCTCCGGGGGCCCCTACCCATGGGGAAGGCGTGGGCTATTATAGCACACGCAAATATGGTAATCGGGCGGAATTCTAGTTTTTTGGCCGAAAAATGCAAAAAATCAGGAATGATCATGGTGGGGCGGTGACGATGGTTCCTTAGGTTGTATTTGATGGCCTGAAAAATTTTTATGCGACCGGGGTCCGGGGTTCCCAGAACCACTTGGAAGACATGGGCTATAACACACGAAAATATGGGAATCACGATGAATTCTAATTTTTTAGCCGAAAAATGCAAAAAAAATGAGGAACGATCATGGCGGGGAGGTGACTATGGTTCCTTAGGTCTTATTTGATGGCCTGAAAATTTTTTAGGTGATCCGAGTCTGGGGGGCTCGGCTCACTCGGAAGGCGTGGGCTATAGCACACGAAAATATGGGAATCGGGCGGAATTCTAGATATTTTGGCCGTAAAATGCAAAAATTGAGGAACGATCAAGGCGAGACGGTGACTATGGTTCCTTAGGTCGTATTTGATGTCCTGGAAAAATTTAAGGCGATCGGGGTCCGGGGCGCCTAGGACCACTCGGAAGGCGTGGGCTATAGCACACGAAAATATGGGAATCGCGCGGAATTCTAGTTTTTTGGCCAATAAATGCAAACAATGAGGAACGATCATGGAAGGGCGGTGACTATGGTACCTTAGGTCATATTTTGTGGCCCGGAAAATTTTTAGGCGATCGGGGTCCGGGGGTCCCCGGACCACTCGGAAGGCGTGGGCTATATAGCACACGAAAATATGGGAATCGGGCGGAATTCTAGTTTTTTTGCCGAAAAGCGCAAAAAATGAGGAACGATCATGGTGGGGCAGTGACTATGGTTCCTAAGGTCATATTGGAAGGCCCGGAAAAATTTTATGTGATCGGCGTCCGGGGGTTTCGGGACCACTTGAAAGGCGTGGGCTATAGCACACGAAAATATGGGAATCTGGCAGAATTCTAGTTTTTTGGCCGAAAAACGCAAAAGATGAGGAACGATCATGGCGGGGCGGAGACTATGGTTCCTTAGGTCGTATTTAATGGCCCGGAAAAATTTTAACGTTCCGAGTCCGGGGGGCCCGGCCCACTCGGAAGGTGTGGACTATAACACACGAAAATATGGGAATCAGGCGAAATTCTCATTTTTTTGCCTTAAAACACAAAAATGAGGATCGGTCATGGCAGGGCGGTGACTATGGTTCTCAAGGTCGTATTTTATACGTCGGAAAAATTTTAGGCGATCCGAGTTCGGTGGGGCTGACCCACTCGGAAGGCGTGGACTATATCACACACAAATATGGGAATCAGGCGAAATTCTAGTTTTTTGGTCGAAAAACGCCAAAAATGAGGAAAGATCATGGTGGGGTGGTGACCATGGTACTTTAGGTCGTATTTTCTGGCCCAAAATAATTTTAGGCGATCGGGGTCCGAGGGTCCGGGGACCACTTGGAAGGCGTGGGCTATAGCACACGAAAATATGGGAATCGCACGAAATTCAAGGTTTTTGGCAGTAAAATGAGGAAAGGTCATGGCGGGGCGGTGACTATGGTTCCTTAGGTCGTATTTTATTTCCCAAAATTTTAGGCGATCGGGGTCGGGGGTCCTAGGACCACTTGGAAGGCGTGGGCTATAGCACACGGAAATATGGGAATCGGGAGAAATTCTAGTTTTTTGGCCGTAAAATGCAAAAAATGAGGAAAGGTCATGGCGGGGCGGTGACTATGGTTCCTTAGGTCGTATTTGATGGCTTGTGAAAATTTTAGGTGATCCGGCTCCGGGGGCCCCTACCCACTGGGAAGGCGTGGGCTATATCACACGCAAACATGGGAATCAGGCAAAATTCTAGTTTTTTGGATGAAAAACGCCAAAAATGAGGAACAATCGTGGTAGGGTGGTGACTATGGCTCTTTAGGTCATATTTTCTTGCCCGAAATAATTTTAATCGATCGGGGTCCGAGGGTCCGGGGACCACTTGGAAGGCGTGGGCTATAGCACACAAAAATATGGGAATCGCACGAAATTCTAGGTTTTTGGCCGTAAAATGAGGAAAGGGCATGGCGGGGCGGTGACTATGGTTCCTTAGGTCGTATTTTATGTCCCGAAATATTTTTAGGCGATCGGGGTCTGGGGGTCCTGGGACCACTTGGAAGGCGTGGGCTATAGCACATGAAAATATGGGAATCGGGCGAAATTCTAGTTTTTTGGCTGTAAAATGCAAAAAATGAAGAATGATCATGGCGGGGCTTTGACTATAGTTCCTTATGTCGTATTTTATGGCCAGGAAAAATTTTAGGCGATCGGGTTCCGGGGGTCCCGGGACCACTTGGAAGGCGCGGGCTATAGCACACGAAAATATGGGAATCAGGCAGAATTATAGTTTTTTGGCCGTAAAACGCAAAACAACGAGGAACGGTCATGGCAGGGCGGTAACTATGGTTCTAGGTCATATTTTATGGCCCACAAAATTTTTAGGCGATCTGAGTCTGGGGGTCGCGGCCCACTCGGAAGGCGTGGGCTATAGCACACGAAAATATGGGAATCGCGCGAAATTCTAATTATTTAGACGTAAAATGCCAAAAACGAGGAAAGGTCATGGCGGGGCGGTGACTATGGTTCCTTAGGTCATATTTTATGTCCCAAAATTTTAGGCGATCGGGGTCGGGGGTCCTGGGACCACTTGGAAGGCGTGGGCTATAGCACACGAAAATATGGGAATCAGGAGAAATTCTAGTTTTTTGGCCGTAAAATGCAAAAAATGATGAACGATCATGGCGGGGCGGTGACTATGGCTCCTTAGGTCGTATTTGATGAGCCGAAAAAATTTTAGGCGATCGGTGTCCGGGAGTCCCGGGTCCACTTGGAAGGGGTGGGCTATAGCACACGAAAATATGGGAATCGGGCAGAATACTAGGTGTTTGGCCGTAAAACGCAAAAAATGAGGAATGGTCATGGAGGGGCAGTGATTATTGTTTCTTAAGTCGTATTTGATGGCCCAGAAAAATTTTAGGCGATCCGGCTCCGGGGGGCCCTACCCATGGGGAAGGCGTGGGCTATTATAGCACACGCAAATATGGTAATCGGGCGGAATTCTAGTTTTTTGGCCGAAAAATGCAAAAAATGAGGAACGATCATGACGGGGCATTGACTATGGTTACTTAAGTCGTACTTGATGGCCCGAAAATTATTTTGGCGACCGGGGTCCGGGGTTCCCGGAACCACTTGGAAGTCATGGGCTATAGCACACGAAAATATGGGAATCAGGAGGAATTCTAGTTTTTTGGCCGAAAAATGCAAAAAATTAGGAACGATCATGGCGGGGAGATAACTATGGTTCCTTAGGTCTTATTCGATGGCCTGAAAACTTTTTAGGTGATCCGAGTCTGGGGGCTCGGCTCACTCGGAAGGCGTGGGCTACAGCACACGAAAATATGGAAATCGGGCGAAATTCTAGATTTGGTGGCCGTAAAATGCAAAAATTGAGGAACGATCAAGGAGAGATGGTGACTATGGTTCCTTAGGTCGTATTTGATGTCCTGAAAAAATTTAAGGCAATCGGGGTCCGGGGCGCCTAGGACCACTCGAAAGGCGTGGGCTATAGCACACGAAAATATGGGAATCGCGCGGAATTCTAGTTGTTTGGCCGAAAAACGAAAAAAATGAGGAACGATCATGGCGGGGCGGTGACTATGGTTCCTTAGGTCATATTTTATGGCCAGGAAAAATTTTAGGCGATCGGGGTCCGGGGGTCATGGGACCACTCGGAAGGCGTGGGCTATAGCACACGAAAATATGGGAATCAGGCGGAATTCTAGTTTTTTGGCCGAAAAACAAAAAACATGAGGAACGATCATGGCGGGGCAGTAACTATGGTTCCTTAGGTCGTATTGGATGGCACGGAAAAATTTTATGCAATCGGGGTCCGGGGTTTCCCGGACCACTTGTAAGGCGTGGGCTATAGCACACGAAAATATGGGAATCTGGCAGAATTCTAGTTTTTTGGCCAAAAAATGCAAAAGATGAGGAACGATCATGGTGGGGCAGTGACTATGGTTCCTTAGGTCGTATTTAATGGCCCGGAAAAATTTTAGGCGTCCCGAGTCCGGGGGGCCCGGTCTACTCGGAAGGTGTGGGCTATAACACACGAAAATATGGGAATCAGGCGAAATTCTAGTTTTTTGGCTTTAAAACACAAAAATGAGGAACGGTCATGGCAGGGAGGTGACTATGGTTCTCAAGGTCGTATTTGATACCCCGGAGAAATTTTAGGCGATCCGAGTTCGGGGGGCCTGACCCACTCGGAAGGCGTGGACTATAGCACACGAAAATAAGGGAATCGAACGGAATTTTACTTTTTTGGCCGTAAAATGCAAAAACTGAGGAATGGTCATGGCGGGGCGGTGACTATGGTTCCTTAGGTCCTATTTGATGGCCCGGAAAAGTTTTTGGCAATCCGGTTCCGGGGGCCCCTACCCATTGGGGAGGCGTGGGCTATAGCACACGAAAATATAGGAATCGGGCAGAATTCTAGTTTTTAGCCGTAAAACGCAAAACACTAGGAACATTCATGGCGGGGCCGTGACTATGGTTCCTTAGGTAGTATTTGATGGTCCGGAAATGTTTTAGGCGATCGGGGTCCGGGGTCCTGGGACCACTTGGAAGGCGTGGGCTATATAGCACACGAAAATATAGGAATAAAGAGAAATTCTACTTTTTTGGCCGTAATATGCAAAAAATGAAGAATGATCATGGCGAGGCGTTGACTATAGTTCCTTATGTCGTATTTTATGGCCCGGAAAATTTTTAGGCGATCGGGGTCCCAAGGTCCCGGGACCACTTGGAAGGCGCGGGCTATAGCACACGAAAATATGGGAATCAAGCGGAATTCTAGTTTTTTGGCCATAAAACGCAAAACAACGAGGAACGGTCATGGCAGGGCGGTAACTATGGTTCTAGGTCATATTTGATGGCCCATAAAAATTTTAGGCGATCTGAGTCCGGGGGTCCCGGCCCACTCGGAAGGCGTGGGCTATAGCACTCGAAAATATGGGAATCGCGCGAAATTCTAGTTTTTTAGCCGTAAAATGCCAAAAATGAGGAAAGGTCATGGCAGGGCGGTGACTATGGTTCCTTAGGTTGTATTTGATGACCCGAAAAAATTTTAGGCGATCCGGCTTAGGGGGCCCTACCCATGGGGAAGGCGTGGGCTATTATAGCACACGCAAATATGGTAATCGGGCGGAATTCAAGTTTTTTGGCTGAAAAATGCAAAAAAAAAGGAATGATCATGGCGGGGCGGAGACTATGGTTCCTTAAGTCGTACTTGATGGCCCGAAAAATTTTTAGGCCACCGGGGGCCGGGTTTCCCGGAATCACTTGGAAGGCGTGGGCTATAGCATACGAAAATATGGGAATCAGGAGGAATTCTAGTTTTTTGGCCGAAAAATGCAAAAAATGAGGAACGATCATGGCGGGGAGGTGACTATGGTTCCTTAGGTCTTATTCGTTGGCCTGAAAACTTTTTAGGTGATTCGAGTCTGGGGGGCTCGGCTCACTCGGAAGGCGTGGGCTACAGCACACGAAAATATGGGAATCGGGCGGAATTCTAGATTTTTTGGCCGTAAAATGCAAAAATTGAGGAACGATCAAGGCGAGATGGTGAATATGGTTCCTTAGGTCATATTTGATGTCCTGGAAAAATTTAAGGCGATCGGGGTCTGGGGCGCCTAGGACCACTCGGAAGGCGTGGGCTACAGCACACGAAAATATGGAAATCGCGCGAAATTCAAGTTTTTTAGCCGTAAAATGCCAAAAAATGGGGAATGATCATGGCGGGGCGGTGACTATGGTTCCTTAAGTCGTACTTGATGGCCCGAAAAATTTTAGGCAACCGGGGTTCCCGGAACCACTTGGAAGGCGTGGGCTATAGCATACGAAAATATGGGAATCAGGAGGAATTCTAGTTTTTGGCCGAAAAATGCAAAAAATGAGGAACGATAATGGCGGGGAGGTGACTATGGTTCCTTAGGTCTTATTCGATGTCCTGAAAACTTTTTAGGTGATCCGAGTCTGGGGGGCTCGGCTCACTCGGAAGGTGTGGGCTACAGCACACGAAAATATGGGAATCGGGCGGAATTCTAGATTTTTTTGCCGTAAAATGCAAAAATTGAGGAACGATCAAGGCGAGACGGTGACTATGGTTCCTTAGGTCATATTTGATGTCCTGGAAAAATTTAAGGCGATCGGGGTCTGGGGCGCCTAGGAACACTCGGAAGGCGTGGGCTATAGCACATGAAAATATGGGAATCGCGCGAAATTCTAATTATTCAGCCGTAAAATGCCAAAAAATGAGGAATGATCATGGTAGGGCGGTGACTATGGTTCCTTAAGTCGTACTTGATGGCCCGAAAAATTTTTAGGCGACCCGGCTCCGGGGGGCCCTACCCATGGGGAAGGCGTGGGCTATAGCACACAAAAATATGGGAATCGCGCCAAATTCTAGTTTTTTAGCCGTAAAATGCCAAAAATGAGGAAAGGTCATGGCGGGGCGGTGACTATGATTCCTTAGGTCATATTTGATGGCCCGAAAAAATTTTAGGTGATCCGGCTCCGGGGGGCCCTACCCATGGGGAAGGCGTGGGCTATTATAGCACACGCAAATATGGTAATCGGGCGGAATTTAAGTTTTTTGGCTGAAAAATGCAAAAAATGAGGAATGATCATGGCGGGGCGGTGACTATGGTTCCTTAAGTCGTACTTGATGGCCCGAAAAATTTTTAGGCGACCGGGGTCCGGGGTTCCCGGAACCACTTGGAAGGCATGGGCTATAGCATACGAAAATATGGGAATCAGGAGGAATTCTAGTTTTTTGGCCGAAAAATGCAAAAAATGAGGAACGATCATGGCAAGGAGGTGACTATGGTTCCTTAGGTCTTATTCGATGGCCTGAAAATTTTTTAGGTGATCCGAGTCTGGGGGGCTCGGCTCACTCGGAAGGCGTGGGCTGCAGCACACGAAAATATGGGAATCGGGCGGAATTCTAGATTTTTTGGACGTAAAATGCAAAAATTGAGGAACGATAAAGGCGAGACGGTGACTATGGTTCCTTAGGTCATATTTGATGTCCTGAAAAAATTTAAGGCGGTCGGGGTCTGGGGCGCCTAGGACCACTCGGAAGGCGTGGGCTATAGCACACGAAAATATGGGAATCGCGCGAAATTCTAGTTTTTTGGCCGAAAAACGCAAAAAATGAGGAAAGATCATGGCGGGGCGGTGACTATGGTTCCTTACATCATATTTTTTAGCCCGGAAAACTTTTAGGCGATCGGGGTCCGGGGGTCCCGGAACCTCTTGGAAGGCATGGGCTATAGCATACGAAAATATGGGAATCAGGAGGAATTCTAGTTTTTTGGCCGAAAAATGCAAAAAATGAGGAACGATCATGGCGGGGAGGTGACTATGGTTCCTTAGGTCTTATTCGATGGCCTGAAAACTTTTTAGGTGATCCGAGTCTGGGGAGCTCGGCTCACTCGGAAGGCGTGGGCTACAGCACACGAAAATATGGGAATCGGGCGGAATTCTAGATGTTTTGGCCGTAAAATGCAATAATTGAGGAACGATCAAGGCGAGATGGTGACTATGGTTCCTTAGGTCATATTTGATGTCCTGGAAAAATTTAAGGCGATCGGGGTCTGGGGCGCCTAGGACCACTCGGAAGGCGTGGGCTATAGCACACAAAAATATGGGGATCGCGCGAAATTCTAGTTTTTTGGCTAAAAAATGCAAAAAATGAGGAATGATCATGGCGGGGCGGTGACTATGGTTCCTTAAGTCGTACTTGATGGCCCAAAATATTTTTAGGCGACCGGGGTTCCCGGAACCACTTGGAAGGCGTGGGCTATAGCATACGAAAATATGGGAATCAGGAGGAATTCTAGTTTTTTGGCCGAAAAATGCAAAAAATGAGGAACGATCATGGCGGGGAGGTGAATATGGTTCCTTAGGTCTTATTCGATGGCCTGAAAACTTCTTAGGTGATCCGAGTCTGGGGGACTCGGCTCACTCGGAAGGCGTGGGCTACATCACACGAAAATATGGGAATCGAGCGGAATTCTAGATTTTTTAGCCGTAAAATGCAAAAATTGAGAAACGATCAAGGCGAGACGGTGACTATGGTTCCTTAGGTCATATTTGATGTCCTGGAAAAATTTAAGGCGATCGGGGTCTGGGGCGCCTAGGACCACTCGGAAGGCGTGGGCTATAGCACACGAAAATATGGGAATCGCGCAAAATTCTAGTTTTTTAGCCGTAAAATACCAAAAAATGAGGAATGATTATGGCGGGGCGGTGACAATGGTTCCTTAAGTCGTACTTGATGGCCCGAAAAATTTTTAGGCGACCGGGGTTCCCGGAACCACTTGGAAGGCGTGGGCTATAGCATACGAAAATATGGGAATCAGGAGGAATTCTAGTTTTTTGGCCGAAAAATGCAAAAAATGAGGAACGATCATGGCGGGGAGGTGACTATGGTTCCTTAGGTCTTATTCGATGGCCTGAAAACATTTTAGGTGATCCGATTCTGGGGGGCTCGGCTCACTCGGAAGGCGTGGGCAACAGCACACGAAAAATATGGGAATCGGGCGGAATTCTAGATTTTTTTGCCGTTAAATGCAAAAATTGAGGAACGATCAAGGTGAGACGGTGACTATGGTTCCTTAGGTCATATTTGATGTCCTGGAAAAATTTAAGGTGATCGGGGTCTGGGGCGCCTAGGACCACTCGGAAGGCGTGGGCTATGCACACGAAAATATGGGAATCACGCGGAATTCAAGTTTTTTGGCCGAAAAACGCAAAAAATGAGGAACGATCATGGCTGGGTGGTGACAATGGTTCCTTACGTCATATTTTATGGCCCGGAAAACTTTTAGGCGATCGGGGTCCGGGGGTCCCGAAACCACTTGGAAGGCGTGGGCTATAGCATACGAAAATACGGGAATCAGGAGGAATTCTAGTTTTTTGGCCGAAAAATGCAAATAATGAGGAACGATCATGGCGGGGAGGTGACTATGGTTCCTTAGGTCTTATTCGATGGCCTGAAAACTTTTTAGGTGATCCGAGTCTGGGGGGCTCGGCTCACTCGGAAAGCGTGGGTTACAGCACACAAAAATATGGGAATCGGGCGGAATTCTAGATGTTTTGGCCGTAAAATGAAAAAATTGAGGAACGATCAAGGCGAGATGGTGACTATGGTTCCTTAGGTCATATTTGATGTCCTGGAAAATTTTAAGGCGATCGGTGTCTGGGGCGCCTAGGACCACTCGGAAGCCGTGGGCTATAGCACACGAAAATATGGGAATCGCGCGAAATTCTAGTTTTTTAGCCGTAAAATGCCAAAAAATGAGGAATGATCAAGGCGGGGTGGTGACTATGGTTCCTTACGTCGTACTTGATGGCCCGAAAATTTTTTAGGCGACCAGGGTTCCCGGAACCACTTGGAAGGCATGGGCTATAGCATACGAAAATATGGGAATCAGGAGGAATTCTAGTTTTTTGGCCGAAAAATGCAAAAAATGAGGAACGATCATGGCGGGGAGGTGACTATGGTTCCTTAGGTCTTATTCGATGGCCTGAAAACTTTTTAGGTGATCCGAGTCTGAGGGGCTCGGCTCACTCGGAAGGCGTGGGCTACAGCACACGAAAATATGGGAATCGGGCGGAATTCTAGATTTTTTGGCCGTAAAATGCAAACATTGAGGAACGATCAAGGCGAGACGGTGACTATGGTTCCTTAGGTCATATTTGATGTCCTGGAAAAATTTAAGGCGATCGGGGTCTGGGGCGCCTAGGACCACTCGGAAGGCGTGGGCTATAGCACACGAAAATATGGGGATCGCGCGAAATTCTAGTTTTTTAGCTGTAAAATACCAAAAAATGAGGAATGATTATGGCGGGGCGGTGACTATGATTCCTTAAGTCGTACTTGATGGCCCGAAAAATTTTTAGGCGACCGGGGTTCCCGGAACCACTTGGAAGGCGTGGGCTATAGCATACGAAAATATGGGAATCAGGAGGAATTCTAGTTTTTTGGCCGAAAAATGCAAAAAATGAGGAACGATCACGGCGGGGAGGTGACTATGGTTCCTTAGGTCTTATTCGATGGCTCGAAAACTTTTTAGGTGATCCAATTCTGGGGGGCTCGGCTCACTTGGAAGGCGTGGGCTACAGCACACCAAAATATGGGAATCGGGCGGAATTCTATATTTTTTGGCCGTAAAATGCAAAAATTGAGGAACGATCAAGGCCAGATGGTGACTATGGTTCCTTAGGTCATATTTGATGTCCTGGAAAAATTTAAGGCGATCTGGGTCTGGGGCGCCTAGGACCACTCGGAAGGCGTGGGCTATAGCACACGAAAATATGGGAATCACGCGAAATTCTAGTTTTTAGCCGTAAAATACCAAAAAATGAGGAATGATCATGGCGGGGCAGTGACTATGGTTACTTAAGTCGCACTTGATGGCCCGAAAATTTTTTAGGCGACCGGGGTTCCCGGAACCACTTGGAAGGCGTGGGCTATAGCATACGAAAATATGGGAATCAGGAGGAATTCTAGTTTTTTGGCCGAAAAATGCAAAAAATGAGGAACGATCACGGCGGGGAGGTGACTATGGTTCCTTAGGTCTTATTCGATGGCCTGAAAACTTTTTAGGTGATCCGATTCTGGGGGGCTCGGCTCACTCGGAAGGCGTGGGCTACAGCACACGAAAATATGGGAATCGGGCGGAATTCTATATTTTTTGGCCGTAAAATGCAAAAATTGAGGAACGATCAAGGCGAGACGGTGACTATGGTTCCTTAGGTCATATTTGATGTCCTGGAAAAATTTAAGGCGATCGGGGTCTGGGGCGCCTAGGACCACTCGGAAGGCGTGGGCTATAACACACGAAAATATGGAAATCGCGCGGAATTCTAGTTTTTTAGCCGTAAAATGCCAAAAAATGAGGAATGATCATGGCGGGGCGGTGACTATGGTTCCTTAAGTCATACTTGATGGCCCGAAAAATTTTTAGGCGACCCGACTCCGGGGGGCCCTACCCATGGGGAAGGCGTGGGCTATAGCACACGAAAATATGGGAATCGCGCGAAATTCTAGTTTTTTAGCCGTAAAATGCCAAAAATGAGGAAAGGTCATGGCGGGGCAGTGACTATGGTTCCTTAGGTCGTATTTGATGGCCCGAAAAAATTTTAGGCAATCCGGCTCCGGGGGGCCCTACCCATGGGGAAGGCGTGGGCTATTATAGCACACGCAAATATAGTAATCGGGCGAAATTCAAGTTTTTTGGCTGAAAAATGCAAAAAATGTGGAATGATCATGGCGGGGAGGTGACTATGGTTCCTTAAGTCGTACTTGATGGCCCGAAAATTTTTTAGGCGACCGGGGTTCGGGGTTCCCGGAACCAATTGGAAGGAGTGGACTATAGCATACGAAAATATGGGAATCAGGAGGAATTCTAGTTTTTTAGCCGAAAAATGCAAAAAATGAGGAACGATCATGGCGGGGAGGTGACTATGGTTCCTTAGGTCTTATTCGATGGCTTGAAGACTTTTTAGGTGATCCAAGTCTGGGAGGCTCGGCTCACTCGGAAGGCGTGGGCTACAGCACACGAAAATATGGGAATCGGGCGAAATTC
This sequence comes from Nicotiana tabacum, assembly GCF_000715075.1. NCBI lineage: Eukaryota > Viridiplantae > Streptophyta > Magnoliopsida > Solanales > Solanaceae > Nicotiana > Nicotiana tabacum. The sequence continues at coordinate 84,613,910 of NC_134096.1, read as the reverse complement.
TAGATTTTTTGGCCGTAAAATCCAAAAATTGAGGAACGATCAAGGCGAGACGGTGACTATGGTTCCTTAGGTCATATTTGATGTCCTGGAAAAATTTAAGGCGATCGGGGTCTAGGGCGCCTAGGACCACTCGGAAGGCGTGGGCTATAGCATACGAAAATATGGGAATCACGCGAAATTCTAGTTTTTTAGCCGTAAAATGCCAAAAAATGAGGAATGATCATGGCGGGGCGGTGACTATGGTTCCTTAAGTCGTACTTGATGGCCCGAAATATTTTTAGGTGACCGGGGTTCCCGGAACCACTTGGAAGGCGTGGGCTATAGCATACGAAAATATGGGAATCAGGAGGAATTCTAGTTTTTTGGCCGAAAAATGCAGAAAATGAGGAACGATCATGGAAGGGAGGTGACTATGGTTCCTTAGGTCTTATTCGATGGCCTAAAAACTTTTTAGGTGATCCGATTCTGGGGGGCTCGGCTCACTCGGAAGGCGTGGGCTACACCACACGAAAATATGGGAATCGGGCGGAATTATATATTTTTTGGCCGTAAAATGCAAAAATTGAGGAACGATCAAGGCGAGACGGTGACTATGGTTCCTTAGGTCATATTTGATGTCCTGGAAAAATTTAAGGCGATCGGGGTCTGGGGCGCCGAGGACCACTCGCAAGGCGTGGGCTATAGCACACGAAAATATGGGAATCGCGCGAAATTCTAGTTTTTTAGCCGTAAAATACCAAAAAATGAGGAATGATCATGGCGGGGCGGTGACTATGGTTCCTTAAGTCATACTTGATGGCCCGAAAAATTTTTAGGCGACCCGGCTCCGGGGCCCTACCCATGGGGAAGGCGTGGGCTATAGCATATGAAAATGTGGGAATCAGGAGGAATTCTAGTTTTTTGGCCGAAAAATGCAAAAAATGAGGAACGATCATGGCGGGGAGGTGACTATGGTTCCTTAGGTCATATTCGATGGCCTGAAAACTTTTTAGGTGATCCGAGTCTGGGGGGCTCGGCTCACTCGGAAGGCGTGGCCTACAGCACACGAAAATATGGGAATCGGTCGGAATTCTAGATATTTTGGCCGTAAAATGCAAAAATTGAGGAACGATCAAGGCGAGATGGTGACTATGGTTCCTTAGTTCATATTTTATGTCCTCGAAAAATTTAAGGCGATCGGGGTCTGGGGCGCCTAGGACTACTCGGAAGGCGTGGGCTATAGCACACGAAAATATGGGAATCGCGCGGAATTCTAGTTTTTTGGCCGAAAAAAGCAGAAAATGAGGAACGATCATGGCGGGGTGGTGACTATGGTTCCTTACGTCATATTTTATGGCCTGGAAAACTTTTAGGCGATCGGGGTCCGGGGGTCCCGGAACCACTTGGAAGGCGTGGGCTATAGCATACGAAAATATGGGAATCAGGAGGAATTCTAGTTTTTTGGCCGAAAAATGCAAAAAATGAGGAACGATCATGGCGGGGAGGTGACTATGGTTCCTTAGGTCTTATTCGTTGGCCTGAAAACTTTTTAGGTGATTCGAGTCTGGGGGGCTCGGCTCACTCGGAAGGCGTGGGCTACAGCACACGAAAATATGGGAATCGGGCGGAATTCTAGATTTTTTGGCCGTAAAATGCAAAAATTGAGGAACGATCAAGGCGAGATGGTGAATATGGTTCCTTAGGTCATATTTGATGTCCTGGAAAAATTTAAGGCGATCGGGGTCTGGGGCGCCTAGGACCACTCGGAAGGCGTGGGCTATAGCACACGAAAATATGGGAATCGCGCGAAATTCTAGTTTTTTAGCCGTAAAATGCCAAAAAATGAGTAATGATCATGGCGGGGCGGTGACTATGGTTCCTTTAGTCATACTTGATGGCCCGAAAAATTTTTAGGCGACCGGGGTGCAGGGTTCCCGGAACCACTTGGAAGGCGTGGGCTATAGCATACGAAAATATGGGAATTAGGAGGAATTCTAGTTTTTTGGCCGAAAAATACAAAAAATGAGGAACGACCATGGCGGGGAGGTGACTATGGTTCCTTAGGTCTTATTCGATGGCCTGAAAACTTTTTAGGTGATCCATGTCTGGGGGGCTCGGCTCACTCGGAAGGCGTGGGCTACAACACACGAAAATATGGGAATCGTGCGGAATTCTAGATTTTTTGGCCGTAAACTGCAAAAATTGAGGAACGATCAAGGCGAGACGGTGACTATGGTTCCTTAGGACATATTTGATGTCCTGGAAAAATTTAAGGCGATCGGGGTCTGGGGCGCCTAGGACCATTCGGAAGGCGTGGGCTATAGCACACGAAAATATGGGAATCGCGCGAAATTCTATTTTTTTAGCCGTAAAATGCCAAAAATGAGGAAAGGTCATGGCGGGGCGGTGACTATGGTTCCTTAGGTCGTATTTGATGGCCCGGAAAAATTTTAGGCGATCCGGCTCTGGGGGCCCCTACCCATGGGGAAGGCGTGGGCTATTATAGCACACGCAAATATGGTAATCGGGCGAAATTCAAGTTTTTTGGCTAAAAAATGCAAAAAATGAGGAATGATCATGGCGGGGCGGTGATTATGGTTCCTTAAGTCGTACTTGATGGCCCGAAAAATTTTTAGGCGACCGGGGTTCCCGGAACCACTTGGAAGGCGTGGGCTATAGCATACGAAAATATGGGAATCAGGAGGAATTCTAGTTTTTTGGCCGAAAAATGCAGAAAATGAGGAACGATCACGGCGGGGAGGTGACTATGGTTCCTTAGGTCTTATTCGATGGCCTGAAAACTTTTTAGGTGATCCGATTCTGGGGGGCTCGGCTCACTCGGAAGGTGTGGGCTACAGCACACGAAAATATGGGAATCGGGCGGAATTATATATTTTTTGGCCGTAAAATGCAAAAATTGAGGAACGATCAAGGCGAGACGGTGACTATGGTTCCTTAGGTCATATTTGATGTCCTGGAAAAATTTAAGGCGATCGGGGTCTGGGGCGCCGAGGACCACTCGCAAGGCGTGGGCTATAGCACACGAAAATATGGGAATCGCGCGAAATTCTAGTTTTTTAGCCGTAAAATACCAAAAAATGAGGAATGATCATGGCGGGGCGGTGACTATGGTTCCTTAAGTCATACTTGATGGCCCGAAAAATTTTTAGGCGACCCGGCTCCGGGGCCCTACCCATGGGGAAGGCGTGGGCTATAGCATATGAAAATGTGGGAATCAGGAGGAATTCTAGTTTTTTGGCCGAAAAATGCAAAAAATGAGGAACGATCATGGCGGGGAGGTGACTATGGTTCCTTAGGTCATATTCGATGGCCTGAAAACTTTTTAGGTGATCCGAGTCTGGGGGGCTCGGCTCACTCGGAAGGCGTGGCCTACAGCACACGAAAATATGGGAATCGGTCGGAATTCTAGATATTTTGGCCGTAAAATGCAAAAATTGAGGAACGATCAAGGCGAGATGGTGACTATGGTTCCTTAGTTCATATTTTATGTCCTCGAAAAATTTAAGGCGATCGGGGTCTGGGGCGCCTAGGACTACTCGGAAGGTGTGGGCTATAGCACACGAAAATATGGGAATCGCGCGGAATTCTAGTTTTTTGGCCGAAAAAAGCAGAAAATGAGGAACGATCATGGCGGGGTGGTGACTATGGTTCCTTACGTCATATTTTATGGCCTGGAAAACTTTTAGGCGATCGGGGTCCGGGGGTCCCGGAACCACTTGGAAGGCGTGGGCTATAGCATACGAAAATATGGGAATCAGGAGGAATTCTAGTTTTTTGGCCGAAAAATGCAAAAAATGAGGAACGATCATGGCGGGGAGGTGACTATGGTTCCTTAGGTCTTATTCGTTGGCCTGAAAACTTTTTAGGTGATTCGAGTCTGGGGGGCTCGGCTCACTCGGAAGGCGTGGGCTACAGCACACGAAAATATGGGAATCGGGCGGAATTCTAGATTTTTTGGCCGTAAAATGCAAAAATTGAGGAACGATCAAGGCGAGATGGTGAATATGGTTCCTTAGGTCATATTTGATGTCCTGGAAAAATTTAAGGCGATCGGGGTCTGGGGCGCCTAGGACCACTCGGAAGGCGTGGGCTATAGCACACGAAAATATGGGAATCGCGCGAAATTCTAGTTTTTTAGCCGTAAAATGCCAAAAAATGAGTAATGATCATGGCGGGGCGGTGACTATGGTTCCTTTAGTCATACTTGATGGCCCGAAAAATTTTTAGGCGACCGGGGTCCAGGGTTCCCGGAACCACTTGGAAGGCGTGGGCTATAGCATACGAAAATATGGGAATTAGGAGGAATTCTAGTTTTTTGGCCGAAAAATACAAAAAATGAGGAACGACCATGGCGGGGAGGTGACTATGGTTCCTTAGGTCTTATTCGATGGCCTGAAAACTTTTTAGGTGATCCATGTCTGGGGGGCTCGGCTCACTCGGAAGGCGTGGGCTACAACACACGAAAATATGGGAATCGTGCGGAATTCTAGATTTTTTGGCCGTAAACTGCAAAAATTGAGGAACGATCAAGGCGAGACGGTGACTATGGTTCCTTAGGACATATTTGATGTCCTGGAAAAATTTAAGGCGATCGGGGTCTGGGGCGCCTAGGACCATTCGGAAGGCGTGGGCTATAGCACACGAAAATATGGGAATCGCGCGAAATTCTATTTTTTTAGCCGTAAAATGCCAAAAATGAGGAAAGGTCATGGCGGGGCGGTGACTATGGTTCCTTAGGTCGTATTTGATGGCCCGGAAAAATTTTAGGCGATCCGGCTCTGGGGGCCCCTACCCATGGGGAAGGCGTGGGCTATTATAGCACACGCAAATATGGTAATCGGGCGAAATTCAAGTTTTTTGGCTAAAAAATGCAAAAAATGAGGAATGATCATGGCGGGGCGGTGATTATGGTTCCTTAAGTCGTACTTGATGGCCCGAAAAATTTTTAGGCGACCGGGGTTCCCGGAACCACTTGGAAGGCGTGGGCTATAGCATACGAAAATATGGGAATCAGGAGGAATTCTAGTTTTTTGGCCGAAAAATGCAAAAAATGAGGAACGATCACGGCGGGGAGGTGACTATGGTTCCTTAGGTCTTATTCGATGGCCTGAAAACTTTTTAGGTGATCCGATTCTGGGGGGCTCGGCTCACTCGGAAGGTGTGGGCTACAGCACACGAAAATATGGGAATCGGGCGGAATTATATATTTTTTGGCCGTAAAATGCAAAAATTGAGGAACGATCAAGGCGAGACGGTGACTATGGTTCCTTAGGTCATATTTGATGTCCTGGAAAAATTTAAGGCGATCGGGGTCTGGGGCGCCTAGGACCACTCGGAAGGCGTGGGCTATAGCACACGAAAATATGGGAATTGCGCGGAATTCTAGTTTTTTGGCCGAAAAACGCAAAAAATGTGGAACGATCATGGCGGGGCGGTGACTACGGTTCCTTACGTCATATTGTATGGCCTGGAAAACTTTTAGGCGATCGGGGTCCGGGGGGCCCTACCCATGGGGAAGGCGTGGGATATTATAGCACATACAAATATGGTAATCGGGCGAAATTCATGTTTTTTGGCTGAAAATTGCAAAAAATGAGGAATGATCATGGCGGGGCGGTGACTATGGTTCCATAAGTTGTACTTGATGGCCCGAAAAAGTTTTAGGCGACCGGGGTCCGGGGTTCCCGGAACCACTTGGAAGGCGTGGGCTATAGCATACGAAAATATGGGAATCAGGAGGAATTCCAGTTTTTTGGCCGAAAAATGCAAATAATGAGGAACGATCATGGCGGGGAGGTTACTATGGTTCCTTAGGTCTTATTCGATGGCCTGAAAACTATTTATGTGATCCGAGTCTGGGGGGCTCGGCTCACTCGGAAGGCGTGGGTTACAGCACATGAAAATATGTGAATCGGGCGGAATTCTAGATTTTTTGGCCGTAAAATGCAAAAATTGAGGAACGATCAAGGCGAGACGGTGACTATGGTTCCTTAGGTCATATTTGATGTCCTGGAAAAATTTAAGGCGATCGGGGTCTCGGGCGCCTAGGACCACTCGGAAGGCGTGGGCTATAGCACACGAAAATATGGGAATCGCGTGGAATTCTAGTTTTTTGGCCGAAAAACGCAAAAAATGAGGAACGATCATGGCGGGGCGGTGACTATGGTTCCTTACGTCATATTTTATGGCCCGGAAAACTTTTAGGCGATCGGGATCCGGGGGTCCCGGGACCACTCGGAAAGCGTGGGCTATATATAGCACACGAAAATATCGGAATCAGGCAGAATTCTAGTTTTTTGGCCGAAAAACAAAAAAAAATGAGGAACAATCATGGCGGGGCAGTGACTATGGTTCCTTATGTTGTATTGGACAGCCCGGAAAAATTTTATGCGATCGGGGTCCGGGGGTTCCGGGACCACTTGGAAGGCGTGGGCTATAGCACACGAAAATATGGGAATCTGGAGGAATTCTAGTTTTTTGGCCGAAAAATGCAAAAGATGAGGAACGATCATGGCGGGGCGGTTACTATGGTTCCTTAGGTCATATTTAATGGCCCGAAAAAATTTTAGGCGTTCCGAGTCCGGAGGGCCCGGCCCACTCGGAAGGTGTGGGCTATAACACACGAAAATATGGGAATCAGGCGAAATTCTAGTTTTTTGGCCTTAAAACACAAAAATGAGTAACGGTCATGGCAGGGCGGTGACTATGGTTCTCAAAGTCGTATTTGATACCCCGGAGAAATTTTAGGTGATCCGAGTTCAGGGGGCCTGCCCCACTCGGAAGGCGTGGACTATATAGCACGCGAAAATAAGGGAATCAAATGGAATTTTAATTTTTTGGCCGTAAAATGCAAAAGATGAGGAATGGTCATGGCGGGGCGGTGAATATGGTTCCTTAGGTCCTATTTGATGGCCCGGAAAAGTTTTTGGCAATCCGATTCCGGGGGTCCCTACCCACTGGGGAGGCGTGGGCTATAGCACATGAAAATATGGGAATCGGGCGGAATTCTAATTTTTAGCCGTAAAACGCAAAACACTTGGAACATTCAAGGCGGGGCCGTGACTATGGTTCCTTAGGTATTATTTGATGGTCCGGAAAAGTTTAAGGCGATCGGGGTCCGGGGCTCCCAGGACCACTTGGAAGGCCACGAAAATATGGGAATCAGGCCAAATTCTATTTTTTGGCCATAAAACGCAAAAAAGGAGGAACGGTCATGGCAGGGCGGTGAATATGGTTCTCAAGGACGTATTTGATGCCCCAGAAAAATTTTAGGCGATCCGAGTTCGGGGGGCCTGACCCACTCGGAAGGCGTGGGCTATAGCACACGAAAATATGGGAATGAGGCAAAATTCTAGTTTTTTGGCCCTAAAATGCAAAAAATGAGGAAAGGTCATGGCGGGGCGGTGACTACGGTTCCTTAGGTCGTATTTGATGGCCCGAAAAAATTTTAGGAGATCGGGGTTCGGTGGTCCCGGGACCACTTGGAAGGCGTGGGCTATATAGCACACGAAAATATGGGAATCGGGCAGAATTCTAGTTTTTTCGTCGAAAACGCAAAACCCTAGGAACGTTCGTGGTGGGGCGGTGACTATGGTTCCTTAGTTAGTATTTGAAGGTCCAAAATATTTTTAGGCGATCGGGGTCCGGGGGTCCTAGGACCACTTGGAAGGCGCGAGCTATAGCACACGTAAATATGGGAATCAGGCAAAATTCTATTTTTTTGGCCGTAAAACGTAAAAAATAAGGAACGGTCATGGCGTAGGGCGGTGACTATGGTTCTTAAGGTCGTATTTGATGGCCCGGAAAAATTTTAGGAGATCGGGGTCCCGGAACCACTTGGAAGGCGTGGGCTAGCACACAAAAATATGGGAATCAGGCAAAATTCTAGTTTTTTGGCCGTAAATTGCAAAAAAATGAGGAACGCTCATGGGGGTGCGATGACTATGGTTCATTTGGTCGTATTTGATAGCTCGGAAAATTTTAGTTGATCGGGGTCTGGGGTTCCGGGACCACTTGGAAGTCAAGGCCTATAGCACACGAAAATATGGGAATCGGGCGAAATTCTAGGTTTTTTGCCGTAACATGCAAAATCTGTGGAACGATCATGGTGGGGTGGTGACTATGGTTCCTTAGATGGTATTTGATGGGCCAGAAAAATTTTAGGCGATCGGGGTCCGGGAGTCCCGGGTCCACTTGGAAGGCGTGGGCTATAGCACACGAAAATATGGGAATTGGGCAGAATTCTAGGTTTTTGGCCGTAAAATGCAAAAAATGAGGAAAGGTCATCGAGGGGCGGTGACTATAGTTCCTTAGGTCATATTGGATGGCTCGAAAAATTTTTAGGCGATCCGGCTCCAACGGGCCCTACCCATTAGGAAGGCGTGTGCTATTATAGCACACGAAAATATGGTAATCGGGCAGAATTCTAGTTTTTTGGCCGAAAAATGCATCATGGCGGGGAGGTGATCCGAGTCCAGGGGCCCCGGCCCACTTGGAAGGCGTGGGCTATAGCACACGAAAATATGGGAATGGGGCGGAATTCTAGTTTTTTTGCCGAAAAACGCAAAATATGAGGAACGATCAGGGCGGGTCGGTAACTATGGTTTCTTAGGTCATATTTTATGGCCCGTAAAAATTTTAGGCGATCGGGGTCTGGGGGTCCCGGGACCACTTTGAAGACATAAAAATATGGGAATCGGGCGGAATTCTAATTCTTTGGCCGAAAAACGCAAAAAGTGAGGAACGATCTTGGCGGAGCGGTGATTAGGGTTCCTTACGTCGTATTTAATGGCCCGGAAAAATTTTAGACGTTCCAAGTCCGGGGGGCCGGGCCCACTTCGAAAGTGTGGGCTATAGCGCACAAAAATATGGGAATCGGGCGGAATTCTAGTTTTTTCGCTGAAAAACGCAAACAACTAGGAACGTTCATGGTTGGACGGTGACTATGGTTCCTTAGGTCGTATTTCATGGTCCAGAAAAATTTTAGGAGATCAGGGTCCGGGGGCCCCTACCCATTGGGAAGGCGTGGGCTATTATAGCTAACGAAAATATGGGAATCAGGTGAAATTCTAGTTGTTTGGCCGAAAAATGGAAAATATGAGGAACGATCAGGGCGGGGCAGTGACTATGGTTTCTTAGGTCATATTTGATGGCCCGAAAAAAATTTAGGCAATCGGGGTCCACTTTGTAGGCGTTGGCAATAGCACACGAAAATATGGGAATCGAGCGAAATTCTAATTCTTTGGCCGAAAAACGCATAAAGTGAGGAAAGATCATGGCGGAGCGGTGATTATGGTTCCTTACGTCGTATTTAATGGCCCGAAAAAATTTTAGACGTTTCGTGTCCGGGGGGCCCGGCCCACTCAGAAGGTGTGGGCTATAGCACACGAAAATATGGGAATCGGGCGGAATTCTAGTTTTTTTGCCGAAAAACTCAAACAACTAGGAACGTTCATGGCTGGGCAGTGACTATGGTTACTTAGATCGTATTTGATGGTCCGAAAAAATTTTAGGCAATCGGGGTCCAGGGGGCCCTACCCATTGGGAAGGCGTGGGCTATTATAGCACACGAAAATATGGTAATTGGGCGTAATTCTAGTTTTTTGGTCGAAAAACGCAAAATATTAGGAATGATCAGGGCGGGGCGGTGACTATGGTTTCTTAGGTCCTATTTAATGGCCCGAAAAAATTTTAGGCGATTGGGTCCGGGGGTCCCGGGACCACTTTGAAGGCGTGGGCTATATAGCACACGAAAATATGGGAATCGGGCGGAATTCTAATTTTTTGGTCGAAAAACGCAAAAAGTGAGGAACGATCATGGGGGAGCGGTGATTATGGTTCCTTAGGTCGTATTTAATGGCCCGAAAAAATGTTAGGCGATCGGAGTCCGGGGGTCGCTACCCACTGGGAAGGCGTGGGCTATTATAGCACACGGAAATATGGAAATCGGGCGGAATTCTAGTCTTTTTGCCGAAAAATGAAAAAAATGAGGAACTATCATGGCTGGGAGGTGATTATGGTTCCTTAGTTCTTATTTGATGGCCCGAAAAATTTTTAGGTGATCCAATCCGGGGGGCCCGGCCCACTTGGAAGGCGTGGGCTATAACACACGAAAATATGAGAATCGCGTGGAATTCTAGTTGTTTGGCCGAAAAACGCAAAATATGAGGAACGATCATGGTGGGGCGGTGACTATGGTTCCTTAGGTCGTATTTGAGGCTCTGAAAAAATTTTAGGCGATCGAGGTCCCGGGGTCCCTAACCATTGGGAAGGCGTGGTCTATTATAGCACACGAAAATATGGTAATCGGGCGGAATTCTAGTTTTTTGGCTGAAAAATGCAAAATATTGAGGAACGAACGATTATGGTGGGGAGGTGACTATGGTTCCTTAGGTCTTATTTGATGGCCCGAAAAACATTTATGTGATCCGAGTCCGGGGGCCCGGCCCACTCGGAAGGCGTGGGCTATAGCACACGAAAATATGGGAATCTCGCGGAATTCTAGTTGTTTGGCCGAAAAACGTAAAATATGAGGAACGATTAGGGCGGTGCGGTGACTATGGTTTCTTAGGTCATATTTGATGGCCCGAAAATTTTTTAGGTGATCGGGGTCCGGGGACCACTTTGAAGGCGTGGGCTATAGCACAAGAAAATATGGGAATCGGGCGGAATTCTAATTTTTTGGCCGAAAAACGCAAAAAGTGAGGAACAATCATGGCGGAGCAGTGATTATGGTTTCTTAGATCGTATTTAATGGCCTGGAAAATTTTTAGACGTTCCGAGTCCGGGGGGCCCGGCCCCACTTGGAAGGTGTAGCACACGAAAATATGGGAATCGGGCAGAATTCTAGTTTTTTCGCTGAAAAATGCAAACAACTAGGAACGTTAATGGCGGGGCGGTGACTATGGTTCCTTAGGTCGTATTTGATGGCCCGGACAAATTTTAGGCAATCGGGGTTCGGGGTTCCCTATCCATTGGGAAGGCGTGGGCTATTATTGCACATGAAAATATGGTAATTGGGCGGAATTTTAGTTTTTTGGCCGAAAAATGCAAAACATGAGGAACGATCATGGCGGGGAGGTGACTATGGTTCCTTAGGTCTTATTTGATGGCCCAAAAATTATTTAGGTGATCCGAGTCCGGGGGTCCCGGCCCACTCGGAAGGCGTAGGCTGTAGCACACGCAAATATGGGAATCAGGCGGAATTCTTGTTTTTTGGCCGAAAAGCGCAATAAATGAGGAACGATAATGGAGGGGCAGTTACTATGGTTCCTTAGGTCGTATTTGATGGCCCGAAATTTTTAGGCGATCGGGGTCTGGGGGTCCCTACCCATTGGGAAGGCGTGGGCTATTATAGCACACGAAAATATGGTAATTGGGCGGAATTCTAGTTTTTTGGGCGAAAAACGCAAAATATGAGGAACGATCATGGCAGAGCGGTGATTATGGTTCCTTAGGTCATATTTAATGGCCCAAAAAAAATTTTGACGTTCCGATATGGGGGCCCCGGCCCACTCTGAAGGTGTGGGCTATAGCACACAAAAATATGGGAATCTGGCGAAATTCTAGTTTTTTTCGCTAAAAATGCAAACATATAGGAACGTTCATGGCGGGGCGGTGACTATGGTTCCTTAGGTCGTATTTTTATGGTCCGAAAAAATTTTAGGCGATCGAGGTCCAGGCGTCCCTACCCATTGGGAAGGCGTGGGCTATTATAGCACATGAAAATATGGTATTCGGGGGTAATTCTAGTTTTTTGGCCGAAAATTGCAAAATATGAGGAACGATCATGGCGGGGAGGTGACTATGGTTCCTTAGATCTTAATTGATGGCCCAAACAAAATTTATGTGATCCGAGTCCGGGGGGCCCAGCCCACTCGAAATGCGTGGGCTATAGCACACGAAAATATGGGAATTTGGCAGAATTCTAGCTTTTTGGTCGAAAAATGCAAAATATGAGGAACGATCAGGGCGGGGCGGTTACTATGGTTTCCTAAGTCATATTTGATTGCCCGAAAAAATTTTAGTCGATCGGGGTCCGGGGGTCCCGATACCACTTTGAAGGCGTGGGCTATAGCACACAAAAATATAGGAAACGGGCGGAATTCTAGTTGTTTCGATGAAAAACGCAAAAAACTATGAGCGTTCATTGCGGGGCGGTGACTATGGTTCCTTAGGTCGTATTTTATGGTCCGGAAAAATTTTAGGCCATCGGGGTCCGGGGGGCCCTATCCCATTGGGAAGGCGTGGGCTATTATAGCACACGAAAATATGGTAATCGGGCGGAATTCTAGTTTTTTAGCCGAAAAACACAAAATATGAGGAACGATTAGGGCGGGGCGGTGACTATGGTTTCTTAGGTCATATTTGATGGCCCGTAAAAATTTTAGGCGATCGGGGTCCGGGGGTCCCGAGACCACTTTGAAGGCGTGGGCTATAGCACATGAAAATATGGAAATCGGGCGGAATTCTAATTCTCTGGCCGAAAAATGCAAAAAGTGAGGAACGATCATGGCGGAGCGGTGATTATGGTTCCTTAGGTCGTATTTAATGGCCCGGAAAAATTTTAGACGTTCCGAGTCCGGGGGGCCCAGCCCACTCAGAAGGTGTGGGCTATAGCACACGAAAATATGGGAAACGGGCGGAATTCTAGTTGTTTCGATGAAAAACGCAAAAAACTAGGAACGTTCATGGCGGGGCAGTGACTATGGTTCCTTAGGTCGCATTTGATGGTCCGGAAAATTTTTAGGCGATCTCGGTCCGGGGGGCCCTACCCATTGGGAAGGCGTGGGCTATTATACCACACGAAAATATGGTAATCGGGCAAAATTCTAGTTTTTTGGCCGAAAAACACAAAATATGAGGAACGATCAGGGCGGGGCGGTGACTATGGTTTCTTAGGTCATATTTGATGGCCCAGAAAAATTTTAGGCGATCGGGGTCCGGGGGTCCCGAGACCAATTTGAAGGCGTGGGCAATAGCGTACGAAAATATGGAAATCGGGCCAAATTTTGATTCTTTGGCCGAAAAACGCAAAAATTGAGGAACGATCATGGCGGAGCGGTGATTATGGTTCCTTAGGTCGTATTTAATGGCCCGAAAATTTTTTAGACGTTTCGAGTCAGGGGCGCCCGGCCCACTCGGAAGGTGTGGGCTATAGCACATGAAAATATGGGAAACGGGCGAAATTCTAGTTGTTTCGATGAAAAACGCAAAAAACTAGGAACGTTCATGGCGGGGCAGTGACTATGGTTCCTTAGGTCGTATTTGATGGTCCGAAAAATTTTTAGGCGATCTCGGTCCGGGGGGCCCTACCCATTAGGAAGGCGTGTGCTATTATAGCACACGAAAATATGGTAATCGGGCAGAATTCTAGTTTTTTGGCCGAAAAATACATCATGGCGGGGAGGTGATCCGAGTCCAGGGGCCCCGGCCCACTTGGAAGGCGTGGGCTATAGCACACGAAAATATGGGAATGGGGCGGAATTCTAGTTTTTTTGCCGAAAAACGCAAAATATGAGGAACGATCAGGGCGGGTCGGTGACTATGGTTTCTTAGGTCATATTTTATGGCCCGTAAAAATTTTAGGCGATCGGGGTCTGGGGGTCCCGGGACCACTTTGAAGACATAAAAATATGGGAATCGGGCGGAATTCTAATTCTTTGGCCGAAAAACGCAAAAAGTGAGGAACGATCTTGGCGGAGCGGTGATTAGGGTTCCTTACGTCGTATTTAATGGCCCGGAAAAATTTTAGACGTTCCAAGTCCGGGGGGCCGGGCCCACTTCGAAAGTGTGGGCTATAGCGCACAAAAATATGGGAATCGGGCGGAATTCTAGTTTTTTCGCTGAAAAACGCAAACAACTAGGAACGTTCATGGTTGGACGGTGACTATGGTTCCTTAGGTCGTATTTCATGGTCCAGAAAAATTTTAGGAGATCAGGGTCCGGGGGCCCCTACCCATTGGGAAGGCGTGGGCTATTATAGCTAACGAAAATATGGGAATCAGGTGAAATTCTAGTTGTTTGGCCGAAAAATGGAAAATATGAGGAACGATCAGGGCGGGGCAGTGACTATGGTTTCTTAGGTCATATTTGATGGCCCGAAAAAAATTTAGGCAATCGGGGTCCACTTTGTAGGCGTTGGCAATAGCACACGAAAATATGGGAATCGAGCGAAATTCTAATTCTTTGGCCGAAAAACGCATAAAGTGAGGAAAGATCATGGCGGAGCGGTGATTATGGTTCCTTACGTCGTATTTAATGGCCCGAAAAAATTTTAGACGTTTCGTGTCCGGGGGGCCCGGCCCACTCAGAAGGTGTGGGCTATAGCACACGAAAATATGGGAATCGGGCGGAATTCTAGTTTTTTTGCCGAAAAACTCAAACAACTAGGAACGTTCATGGCTGGGCAGTGACTATGGTTACTTAGATCGTATTTGATGGTCCGAAAAAATTTTAGGCAATCGGGGTCCAGGGGGCCCTACCCATTGGGAAGGCGTGGGCTATTATAGTACACGAAAATATGGTAATCGGGCGTAATTCTAGTTTTTTGGCCGAAAAACGCAAAATATTAGGAATGATCAGGGCGGGGCGGTGACTATGGTTTCTTAGGTCCTATTTAATGGCCCGAAAATTTTTTAGGCGATTGGGTCCGGGGGTCCCGGGACCACTTTGAAGGCGTGGGCTATATAGCACACGAAAATATGGGAATCGGGCGGAATTCTAATTTTTTGGTCGAAAAACGCAAAAAGTGAGGAACGATCATGGGGGAGCGGTGATTATGGTTCCTTAGGTCGTATTTAATGGCCCGAAAAAATGTTAAGCGATCGGAGTCCGGGGGTCGCTACCCACTGGGAAGGCGTGGGCTATTATAGCACACGGAAATATGGAAATCGGGCGGAATTCTAGTCTTTTTGCCGAAAAATGAAAAAAATGAGGAACTATCATGGCTGGGAGGTGATTATGGTTCCTTAGTTCTTATTTGATGGCCCGAAAAAATTTTAGGTGATCCAATCCGGGGGGCCCGGCCCACTTGGAAGGCGTGGGCTATAACACACGAAAATATGAGAATCGCGTGGAATTCTAGTTGTTTGGCCGAAAAACGCAAAATATGAGGAACGATCATGGTGGGGCGGTGACTATGGTTCCTTAGGTCGTATTTGAGGCTCTGAAAAAATTTTAGGCGATCGAGGTCCCGGGGTCCCTAACCATTGGGAAGGCGTGGGCTATTATAGCACACGAAAATATGGTAATCGGGCGGAATTCTAGTTTTTTGGCTGAAAAATGCAAAATATTGAGGAACGAACGATTATGGTGGGGAGGTGACTATGGTTCCTTAGGTCTTATTTGATGGCCCGAAAAACATTTAAGTGATCCGAGTCCGGGGGCCCGGCCCACTCGGAAGGCGTGGGCTATAGCACACGAAAATATGGGAATCTCGCGGAATTCTAGTTGTTTGGCCGAAAAACGTAAAATATGAGGAACGATTAGGGCGGGGCGGTGACTATGGTTTCTTAGGTCATATTTGATGGCCCGAAAATTTTTTAGGTGATCGGGGTCCGGGGACCACTTTGAAGGCGTGGGCTATAGCACAAGAAAATATGGGAATCGGGCGGAATTCTAATTTTTTGGCCGAAAAATGCAAAAAGTGAGGAACAATCATGGCGGAGCAGTGATTATGGTTTCTTAGATCGTATTTAATGGCCTGGAAAATTTTTAGACGTTCCGAGTCCGGGGGGCCCGGCCCCACTTGGAAGGTGTAGCACACGAAAATATGGGAATCGGGCAGAATTCTAGTTTTTTCGCTGAAAAATGCAAACAACTAGGAACGTTAATGGCGGGGCGGTGACTGTTCCTTAGGTCGTATTTGATGGCCCGGACAAATTTTAGGCAATCGGGGTTCGGGGTTCCCTATCCATTGGGAAGGCGTGGGCTATTATTGCACATGAAAATATGGTAATTGGGCGGAATTTTAGTTTTTTGGCCGAAAAATGCAAAACATGAGGAACGATCATGGCGGGGAGGTGACTATGGTTCCTTAGGTCTTATTTGATGGCCCAAAAATTATTTAGGTGATCCGAGTCCGGGAGTCCCGGCCCACTCGGAAGGCGTAGGCTGTAGCACACGCAAATATGGGAATCAGGCGGAATTCTTGTTTTTTTGCCGAAAAGCGCAATAAATGAGGAACGATAATGGAGGGGCAGTTACTATGGTTCCTTAGGTCGTATTTGATGGCCCGAAATTTTTTTAGGCGATCGGGGTCTGGGGGTCCCTGACCATTGGGAAGGCGTGGGCTATTATAGCACACGAAAATATGGTAATTGGGCGGAATTCTAGTTTTTTGGGCGAAAAACGCAAAATATGAGGAACGATCATGGCAGAGCGGTGATTATGGTTCCTTAGGTCATATTTAATGGCCCAAAAAAAATTTTGACGTTCCGATATGGGGGCCCCGGCCCACTCTGAAGGTGTGGGCTATAGCACACGAAAATATGGGAATCTGGCGAAATTCTAGTTTTTTTCGCTAAAAATGCAAACATATAGGAACGTTCATGGCGGGGCGGTGACTATGGTTCCTTAGGTCGTATTTTTATGGTCCGAAAAAATTTTAGGCGATCGAGGTCCAGGCGTCCCTACCCATTGGGAAGGCGTGGGCTATTATAGCACATGAAAATATGGTATTCGGGGGTAATTCTAGTTTTTTGGCCGAAAATTGCAAAATATGAGGAACGATCATGGCGGGGAGGTGACTATGGTTCCTTAGATCTTAATTGATGGCCCAAACAAAATTTATGTGATCCGAGTCCGGGGGGCCCAGCCCACTCGGAATGCGTGGGCTATAGCACACGAAAATATGGGAATTTGGCAGAATTCTAGCTTTTTGGTCGAAAAATGCAAAATATGAGGAACGATCAGGGCGGGGCGGTTACTATGGTTTCCTAAGTCATATTTGATTGCCCGAAAAAATTTTAGTCGATCGGGGTCCGGGGGTCCCGATACCACTTTGAAGGCGTGGGCTATAGCACACAAAAATATAGGAAACGGGCGGAATTCTAGTTGTTTCGATGAAAAACGCAAAAAACTATGAGCGTTCATTGCGGGGCGGTGACTATGGTTCCTTAGGTCGTATTTTATGGTCCGGAAAAATTTTAGGCCATCGGGGTCCGGGGGGCCCTATCCCATTGGGAAGGCGTGGGCTATTATAGCACACGAAAATATGGTAATCGGGCGGAATTCTAGTTTTTTAGCCGAAAAACACAAAATATGAGGAACGATTAGGGCGGGGCGGTGACTATGGTTTCTTAGGTCATATTTGATGGCCCGTAAAAATTTTAGGCGATCGGGGTCCGGGGGTCCCGAGACCACTTTGAAGGCGTGGGCTATAGCACATGAAAATATGGAAATCGGGCGGAATTCTAATTCTCTGGCCGAAAAATGCAAAAAGTGAGGAACGATCATGGCGGAGCGGTGATTATGGTTCCTTAGGTCGTATTTAATGGCCCGGAAAAATTTTAGACGTTCCGAGTCCGGGGGGCCCAGCCCACTCAGAAGGTGTGGGCTATAGCACACGAAAATATGGGAAACGGGCGGAATTCTAGTTGTTTCGATGAAAAACGCAAAAAACTAGGAACGTTCATGGCGGGGCAGTGACTATGGTTCCTTAGGTCGCATTTGATGGTCCGGAAAATTTTTAGGCGATCTCGGTCCGGGGGGCCCTACCCATTGGGAAGGCGTGGGCTATTATACCACACGAAAATATGGTAATCGGGCAAAATTCTAGTTTTTTGGCCGAAAAACACAAAATATGAGGAACGATCAGGGCGGGGCGGTGACTATGGTTTCTTAGGTCATATTTGATGGCCCAGAAAAATTTTAGGCGATCGGGGTCCGGGGGTCCCGAGACCAATTTGAAGGCGTGGGCAATAGCGTACGAAAATATGGAAATCGGGCCAAATTTTGATTCTTTGGCCGAAAAACGCAAAAATTGAGGAACGATCATGGCGGAGCGGTGATTATGGTTCCTTAGGTCGTATTTAATGGCCCGAAAATTTTTTAGACGTTTCGAGTCAGGGGCGCCCTGCCCACTCGGAAGGTGTGGGCTATAGCACATGAAAATATGGGAAACGGGCGGAATTCTAGTTTTTTCGATGAAAAACGCAAAAAACTCGGAACGTTCATGGTGGGGTGGTGACTATGGTTCCTTAGGTTGTATTTGATGGTCCGAAAAAATTTTAGGCGATCGGGGTCCGGGGGGCACTACCCATTGGGAAGGCATGGGCTATTATAGCACACGAAAATATGGTAATCGGGCGAAATTCTAGTTTTTTGGCCGAAAAACACAAAATATGAGGAATGATCAGGGTAGGGCGGTGACTATGGTTTCTTAGGTCATATTTGATGGCCCAGAAAATTTTTAGGCGATCGGGGTCCGGGGGTCCCGAGACCACTTTGAAGGCGTGGGCTATAAGCACACGAAATTATGGGAATCATGCGAAATTCTAATTTTTTGGCCGAAAAATGCAAAAAGTGAGGAACGATCATGGCAGAGCGGTGATGATGGTTCCTTAGGTTGTATTTAATGGCCCGGTAAAATTTTAGACGTTCCGAGTCTGGGGGGCCCAGCCCTCTCCGAATGTGTGGGCTATAGCATACGAAAATATGGGAATCGGGCGAAATTCTAGTTTTTTCGCTGAAAAACGCAAACAACTAGGAACGTTCATGGCGGGGCCGTGACTATGGTTCCTTAGGTCGTATTTGATGGCCCGACAAATTTTAGGCTATCGGGGTCCTGGGGTCCTTACCCATTGGGAAGGCGTGGGCTATTATAGAACACGTAAATATGGTAATCGGGGGGAATTCTAGTTTTTTGGCCGAAAAATGCAAAACATGAGGAACGATCATGGCGGGGAGGTGACTATGGTTCCTTAGGTCTTATGTGATGTCCCGAAAAAAATTTAGGTGATCCGAGTCCGGGGGGCCCGGCCCACTCGGAATGCGAGGGCTATAGCACATGAAAATATGAGAATTAGGCGGAATTCTAGTTTTTTGGCCGAAAAACGCAAAATATGAGGAACGATCAGGGCGGGGCGGTGACTATGGTTTCTTAGGTCATATTTGATGGCCCGTAAAAATTTTAGGCGATCGGGGTCCGGGGGTCCCGAGACCACTTTGAAGGCGTGGGCTATAGCACATGAAAATATGGAAATCGGGCGGAATTCTAATTCTCTGGCCGAAAAATGCAAAAAGTGAGGAACGATCATGGCGGAGCGGTGATTATGGTTCCTTAGGTCGTATTTAATGGCCCGGAAAAATTTTAGACGTTCCGAGTCCGGGGGGCCCAGCCCACTCAGAAGGTGTGGGCTATAGCACACGAAAATATGGGAAACGGGCGGAATTCTAGTTGTTTCGATGAAAAACGCAAAAAACTAGGAACGTTCATGGCGGGGCGATGACTATGGTTCTTTAGGTTGTATTTGATGGTCCGTAAAAATTTTAGGCGATCGGGGTCCGGGGGCCATACCCATTGAGAAGGCGTGGGCTATTATAGAACATGAAAATATGGTAATAGGGCGGAATTCTAGTTTTTTGGCTGAAAAACGCAAAATATGAGGAACGATCAGGGCGGGGCGGTGACTATGGTTTCTTAGGTCATATTTGATGGCCCGAAAATTTTTTAGGCGATCGGGATCCGGGGGTCCCGGGACCACTTTGAAGGCGTGAGCTACAACACATGAAAATATGGGAATCAGGCGGAATTCTAATTTTTTGGCCTAAAACGCAAAAAGTGAGGAACGATCATGGCGGAGCGGTGATTATGGTTCCTTAGGTCGTATTTAATGGCACGAAAAAATTTTAGACATTCCGATTCCGGAGGGCCCGGCCCACTCGGAAGGTGTGGGCTATAGCACACGAGAATATGGGAATCGGGCGAAATTCTAGTTTTTTTGCTGAAAAACACAAACAACTAGGAATGTTCATGGCGGGGCGGTGACTATGGATCCATAGGTCATATTTGATGGTCCGAAAAATTTTTAGGCAATCGGGGTCCGGGGGTCCCTACCCATTGGGTAGGCGTTGGCTATTATAGCACACGAAAATATGGGAATCGGGCGGAATTCTAGTTTTTTTGACGAAAAATGCAAAAAATGAGGAATGATCATGGCTGGGAGGTGACTATGGTTCCTTAGGTCTTATTTGATGGCCCGAAAAAAATTAGGCAATTCGAGTCCAGGGGGCCCGGCCCACTCGGAAGGCGTGGGCTATAGCACACGAAAATATGGGAATCGCGTAGAATTCTAGTTATTTGGCTGAAAAACGCAAAATATGAGGAACGATCATGGAATGGCGATGACTATGGTTCCTTAGATCGTATTTGATGGTCCAGAAAATTTTTAGGCGATCGGGGTCCGGGGATCCCTACCCATTAGGAAGGTGTGGGCTATTATAGCACATTTTTATTGTATTCGGGGGGTAATTCTAGTTTTTTGGCCGAAAAATGCAAAACATGAGGAACAATCATGGCGTGGAGGTGACTATGGTTCCTTAGGTCTTATTTGATGGGCCGAAAAAAATTTAGGTGATCCTAGTCCGGAGGACCCTGCCCACTCGGAATGCGTGGGCTATAGCACATGAAAATATGGGAATCAGGCGAAATTCTAGTTTTTGGCCGAAAAATGCAAAATATGAGGAACTATCAGGGCGGGGCGGTTACTATGGTTTCCTAGGTCATATTTGATTGCCCGGAAAAATTTTAGGCGATCGGAGTCTAGGGGTCCCGAGACCACTTTGAAGGTGTGGGCTAGCACACGAAAATATGGGAATCGGGCGGAATTCTAATTCTTTGGCCGAAAAATGCAAATAATGAGGAACGATCATGGCGGAGCGGTGATTATGGTTCCTTTGGTCGAATTTAATGACCCGGAAAAATTTTAGACATTCCGAGTCCAGGGGGCCCGGCCCACTCGGAAGGTGTAGCACACGAAAATATGGGAATCGGGGGGAATTCTAGTTTTTTCGCTGAAAAATGCAAACAACTAGTAACGTTCATGGCGGGGCGATGACTATGGCTCTTTAGGTCGTATTTGATAGTCCGTAAAAATTTGAGGCGATCGGGGTCCGGGGGCTATACCCATTGAGAAGGCGTGGGCTATTATAGAACACGAAAATATTGTAATCGGGCAGAATTCTAGATTTTTTGGCTGAAAAACGCAAAATATGAGGAACGATCAGGGCGGGGAGGTGACTATGGTTTCTTAGGTCATATTTGATGGCCCGAAAAAATTTTAGGCGATCGGGATCCGGGGGTCCCCGGACCACTTTGAAGGCGTGAGCTGCACATTAAAATATGGGAATCAGGCGGAATTCTAATTTTTTGGCCTAAAAACGCAAAAGTGAGGAACGATCATGGTGGAGCGGTGATTATGGTTCCTTAGGTCCTATTTAATGGCACGGAAAAATTTTAGACGTTTCGATTCCGGGGGGCCCGGCCCACTCGAAAAGTGTGGGCTATAGCACACGAAAATATGGGAATCGGGCGGAATTCTAGTTTTTTCGCTGAAAAATACAAACAACTAGGAAAGTTCATGGCGGGGCGGTGACTATGGTTCCTTAGGTCGTGTTTGATGGTCCGAAAATTTTTTAGGCGATCGGGGTCCGGGGGTCCCTACCCATTGGGAAGGCGTTGGCTATTATAGCACACGAAAATATGGGAATCAGGCGGAATTCTAGTTTTTTTGCCAAAAAATGCAAAAAATGAAGAATGATCATGGCTGGGAGGTGACTATGGTTCCTTAGGTCTTATTTGATGGCCCGAAAAAAATTAGGCGATCCGAATACGGGGGGTCGGCCCACTCCGAAGGCGTGGGCTATAGCACACGAAAATATGGGAATCGCGCGGAATTCTAGTTGTTTGGCTGAAAAATGCAAAATATGAGGAACGATCATGAAGTGGCGGTGACTATGGTTCCTTAGATCGTATTTGATGGTCCGGAAAAATTTTAGGCGATCGGGGTCCGGGGGTCCCTACCCATTGGGAAGGCGTGGGCTATTATAGCACACGAAAATATGGTATTCGGGGGGTAATTCTAGTTTTTTGGCCGAAAAATGCAAAACATGAGGAACAATCATGGCGGGGAGGTGACTATGGTTCCTTAGGTCTTATTTGATGGGCCGAAAAAAATTTAGGTGATCCTAGTTCGGAGGGCCCGGCCCACTCGGAATGCGTGGGCTTAGAACACGAAAATATGGGAATCAGGCGGAATTCTTGTTTTTTGGCCAAAAAACACAAAATATGAGGAACGATCAGGGCGGGGCGGTTACTATGGTTTCCTATGTCATATTTTATTGCCCGGAAAATTTTTAGGCGATCGGAGTCCAGGGGTCCCGAGACCACTTTGAAGGCGTGGGCTATAGCACACGAAAATATGGGAATCGGGTGGAATTCTAATTCTTTGGCTGAAAAATGCAAATAGTGAGGAACGATCATGGCGGAGCAGTGATTATGGTTCCTTAGGTCGAATTTAATGACCCGGAAAAATTTTAGACGTTCTGAGTCCGGGGGGCCCGGCCCACTCGGAAGGTGTGGGCTATAGCACACGAAAATATTGGAAACGGGCGGAATTCTAGTTGTTTCGCTGAAAAACGCAAAAAACTAGGAACGTTCATGGCGGGGTGGTGACTATGGTTCCTTAGGTCGTATTTGATTGTCCGAAAAAATTTTAGGCGATCGGGGTCCGGGGGTCCCTACCCATTGGGAAGGCGTTGGCTATTATAGCACACGAAAATATGGGAATCAGGCGGAATTCTAGTTTTTTTGCCAAAAAATGCAAAAAATGAAGAATGATCATGGCTGGGAGGTGTCTTATGGTTCCTTAGGTCTTATTTTATGGCCCGAAAAAAATTAGGCGATCCGAATACGGGGGGTCGGCCCACTCCGAAGGCGTGGGCTATAGCACACGAAAATATGGGAATCGCGCGGAATTCTAGTTGTTTGGCTGAAAAATGCAAAATATGAGGAACGATCATGAAGTGGTGGTGACTATGGTTCCTTAGATCGTATTTGATGGTCCGGAAAAATTTTAGGCGATCGGGGTCCGGGGGTCCCTACCCATTGGGAAGGCGTGGGCTATTATAGCACACGAAAATATGGTATTCGGGGGGTAATTCTAGTTTTTTGGCCGAAAAATGCAAAACATGAGGAACAATCATGGCGGGGAGGTGACTATGGTTCCTTAGGTCTTATTTGATGGGCCGAAAAAAATTTAGGTGATCCTAGTTCGGAGGGCCCGGCCCACTCGGAATGCGTGGGCTTAGAACACGAAAATATGGGAATCAGGCGGAATTCTTGTTTTTTGGCCAAAAAACACAAAATATGAGGAACGATCAGGGCGGGGCGGTTACTATGGTTTCCTATGTCATATTTTATTGCCCGGAAAATTTTTAGGCGATCGGAGTCCAGGGGTCCCGAGACCACTTTGAAGGCGTGGGCTATAGCACACGAAAATATGGGAATCGGGTGGAATTCTAATTCTTTGGCTGAAAAATGCAAATAGTGAGGAACGATCATGGCGGAGCAGTGATTATGGTTCCTTAGGTCGAATTTAATGACCCGGAAAAATTTTAGACGTTCTGAGTCCGGGGGGCCCGGCCCACTCGGAAGGTGTGGGCTATAGCACACGAAAATATTGGAAACGGGCGGAATTCTAGTTGTTTCGCTGAAAAACGCAAAAAACTAGGAACGTTCATGGCGGGGTGGTGACTATGGTTCCTTAGGTCGTATTTGATTGTCCGAAAAAATTTTAGGCGATCGGGGTCCGGGGGTCCCTACCCATTGGGAAGGCGTTGGCTATTATAGCACACGAAAATATGGGAATCAGGCGGAATTCTAGTTTTTTTGCCAAAAAATGCAAAAAATGAAGAATGATCATGGCTGGGAGGTGACTATGGTTCCTTAGGTCTTATTTGATGGCCCGAAAAAAATTAGGCGATCCGAATACGGGGGGTCGGCCCACTCCGAAGGCGTGGGCTATAGCACACGAAAATATGGGAATCGCGCGGAATTCTAGTTGTTTGGCTGAAAAATGCAAAATATGAGGAACGATCATGAAGTGGCGGTGACTATGGTTC
Source organism: Nicotiana tabacum (assembly GCF_000715075.1). Classification (NCBI taxonomy): domain Eukaryota; kingdom Viridiplantae; phylum Streptophyta; class Magnoliopsida; order Solanales; family Solanaceae; genus Nicotiana; species Nicotiana tabacum. The sequence goes on along the minus strand of NC_134096.1, from coordinate 84,589,787 downwards.
CTTAGATCGTATTTGATGGTCCGGAAAAATTTTAGGCGATCGGGGTCCGGGGGTCCCTACCCATTGGGAAGGCGTGGGCTATTATAGCACACGAAAATATGGTATTCGGGGGGTAATTCTAGTTTTTTGGCCGAAAAATGCAAAACATGAGGAACAATCATGGCGGGGAGGTGACTATGGTTCCTTAGGTCTTATTTGATGGGCCGAAAAAAATTTAGGTGATCCTAGTTCGGAGGGCCCGGCCCACTCGGAATGCGTGGGCTTAGAACACGAAAATATGGGAATCAGGCGGAATTCTTGTTTTTTGGCCAAAAAACACAAAATATGAGGAACGATCAGGGCGGGGCGGTTACTATGGTTTCCTATGTCATATTTTATTGCCCGGAAAATTTTTAGGCGATCGGAGTCCAGGGGTCCCGAGACCACTTTGAAGGCGTGGGCTATAGCACACGAAAATATGGGAATCGGGTGGAATTCTAATTCTTTGGCTGAAAAATGCAAATAGTGAGGAACGATCATGGCGGAGCAGTGATTATGGTTCCTTAGGTCGAATTTAATGACCCGGAAAAATTTTAGACGTTCTGAGTCCGGGGGGCCCGGCCCACTCGGAAGGTGTGGGCTATAGCACACGAAAATATTGGAAACGGGCGGAATTCTAGTTGTTTCGCTGAAAAACGCAAAAAACTAGGAACGTTCATGGCGGGGTGGTGACTATGGTTCCTTAGGTCGTATTTGATTGTCCGAAAAAATTTTAGGCGATCGGGGTCCGGGGGTCCCTACCCATTGGGAAGGCGTTGGCTATTATAGCACACGAAAATATGGGAATCAGGCGGAATTCTAGTTTTTTTGCCAAAAAATGCAAAAAATGAAGAATGATCATGGCTGGGAGGTGTCTATGGTTCCTTAGGTCTTATTTGATGGCCCGAAAAAAATTAGGCGATCCGAGTACGGGGGGCTCGGCCCACTCGGAAGGCGTGGGCTATAGCACACGAAAATATGGGAATCGCGCGGAATTCTAGTTGTTTGGCTGAAAAATGCAAAATATGAGGAACGATCATGAAGTGGCGGTGACTATGGTTCCTTAGATCGTATTTGATGGTCCGGAAAAATTTTAGGCGATCGGGGTCCGGGGGTCCCTACCCATTGGGAAGGCGTGGGCTATTATAGCACACGAAAATATGGTATTCGGGGGGTAATTCTAGTTTTTTGGCTGAAAAATACAAAACATGAGGAACAATCATGGCGGGGAGGTGACTATGGTTCCTTAGGTCTTATTTGATGGGCCGAAAAAAATTTAGGTGATCCTAGTTCGGAGGGCCCGGCCCACTCGGAATGCGTGGGCTTAGAACACGAAAATATGGGAATCAGGCGGAATTCTTGTTTTTTGGCCAAAAAACACAAAATATGAGGAACGATCAGGGCGGGGCGGTTACTATGGTTTCCTATGTCATATTTTATTGCCCGGAAAATTTTTAGGCGATCGGAGTCCAGGGGTCCCGAGACCACTTTGAAGGCGTGGGCTATAGCACACGAAAATATGGGAATCGGGTGGAATTCTAATTCTTTGGCTGAAAAATGCAAATAGTGAGGAACGATCATGGCGGAGCAGTGATTATGGTTCCTTAGGTCGAATTTAATGACCCGGAAAAATTTTAGACGTTCTGAGTCCGGGGGGCCCGGCCCACTCGGAAGGTGTGGGCTATAGCACACGAAAATATTGGAAACGGGCGGAATTCTAGTTGTTTCGCTGAAAAACGCAAAAAACTAGGAACGTTCATGGCGGGGTGGTGACTATGGTTCCTTAGGTCGTATTTGATTGTCCGAAAAAATTTTAGGCGATCGGGGTCCGGGGGTCCCTACCCATTGGGAAGGCGTTGGCTATTATAGCACACGAAAATATGGGAATCAGGCGGAATTCTAGTTTTTTTGCCAAAAAAATGCAAAAAATGAAGAATGATCATGGCTGGGAGGTGACTATGGTTCCTTAGGTCTTATTTGATGGCCCGAAAAAAATTAGGCGATCCGAATACGGGGGGTCGGCCCACTCCGAAGGCGTGGGCTATAGCACACGAAAATATGGGAATCGCGCGGAATTCTAGTTGTTTGGCTGAAAAATGCAAAATATGAGGAACGATCATGAAGTGGCGGTGACTATGGTTCCTTAGATCATATTTGATGGTCCGGAAAAATTTTAGGCGATCGGGGTTTGGGGGTCCCTACCCATTGGGAAGACGTGAGCTATTATAGCACACGAAAATATGGTATTCGGAGGGTAATTCTAGTTTTTTGGCCAAAAAATGCAAAACATGAGGAACAATCATGGCGGGGAGGTGACTATGGTTCCTTAGATCTTATTTGATGGGCCGAAAAAAATTTTGGTGATCCTAGTCCGGAGGGCCCGGCCCACTCGGAATGCGTGGGCTATAGCACACGAAAATATGGGAATCAGGCGGAATTCTAGTTTTTTGGCCGAAAAACACAAAATATGAGGAACGATCAGGGCGGGGCGGTTACTATGGTTTCCTATGTCATATTTTATTGCCCGGAAAATTTTTAGGCGATCGGAGTCCAGGGGTCCCGAGACCACTTTGAAGGCGTGGGCTATAGCACACGAAAATATGGGAATCGGGTGGAATTCTAATTCTTTGGCTGAAAAATGCAAATAGTGAGGAACGATCATGGCGGAGCAGTGATTATGGTTCCTTAGGTCGAATTTAATGACCCGGAAAAATTTTAGACGTTCTGAGTCCGGGGTGCCCGGCCCACTCGGAAGGTGTGGGCTATAGCCCACGAAAATATGGGAAACGGGCAGAATTCTAGTTGTTTCGCTGAAAAACGCAAAAAACTAGGAACATTCATGGTGGGGTGGTGACTATGGTTCCTTAGGTCGTATTTGATGGTCCAGAAAAATTTTAGGCGATCGGGGTCAGGGGGTCCCTACCCATTGGGAAGGCGTGGGCTATTATAGAACACGAAAATATGGTAATCGGGGGGAATTCTAGTTTTTTGGCCGAAAAATGCAAAACATGAGGAAAGATCATGGAGGGTAGGTGACTATGGTTCCTTAGGTCTTATTTGATGCCTCGAAAAAAATTTAGCTGATCCGAGTCCGGGGGGCCCGGCCCACTCGGAAGGCGTGGGCTATAGCACACGAAAATATGGGAATCAGGCGGAATTCTAGTTTTTTTGCCGAAAAATGCAAAACATGAGGAACGACCAGGGCGGGGCGGTGACTATGGTTTCTTAGGTCATATTTGATGGCCCAAATTTTTCTTAGGCGATCGGGGTCAGGGGACCACTTTGAAGGCGTGGGCTATATCACACGAAAATATGGGAATCGGGCGGAATTCTAATTTTTTGGCCGAAAAATGCAAAAAGTGAGGAACAATCATGGCGGAGCAGTGATTATGGTTTCTTAGGTCGTATTTAATTGCCCGGAAAATTTTTAGGCATTCCGAGTCCGGGAGCCCGGCCCACTCGGAAGGTGTACCACAAGAAAATATGGGAATCAGGCCAAATTCTAGTTTTTTCGCTAAAAAACGCAAGCAACTAGGAATGTTCATGGGGGCGGTGACTATGGTTCCTTAGGTCGTATTTGATGGCCCGGACAAATTTTAGGCGATCGGGGTCCGGGGGTCCCTACCCATTGGGAAGGCGTGGGCTATTATTGCACACGAAAATATGGTATTCGGGGGTAATTCAAGTTTTTTGGCCGAAAAATGCAAAACATGAGGAACAATCATGGCAGGGAGGTGACTATGGTTCCTTAGATTTTATTTGATGGCCCAAAAAAATTTAGGTGCTCCGAGTCCGAGGGGCCCAGCCCACTCGGAATGCATGGGCTATAGCACACGAAAATATGGGAATCAGGCGAAATTCTAGTTTTTTTTGCAGAAAAATGCAAAACATGAGGAACGACCAGAGCGGGGCGGTGACTATGGTTTCTTAGGTCATATTTGATGGCCCGAAAATATTTTATGCGATCGGGGTCAGGGGACCACTTTGAAGGCGTGGGCTATAGCACACGAAAATATGGGAATCGGGCGGAATTCTAATTTTTTGGCCGAAAAATGCAAAAAGTGAGGAACAATCATGGCGGAGCAGTGATTATGGTTTCTTAGGTCGTAGTTAATGGCCCGAAAAAATTTTAGACATTCCGAGTCCGGGGGGCCCGGCCCACTCGGAAGGTGTAGCACAAGAAAATATGGGAATCGGGCGGATTTCTTGTTTTTTCGCTGAAAAATGCAAACAACTAGGAATGTTCATGGCGGGGCGGTGACTATGGTTCCTTAGGTTGTATTTGATGGCCCGGACAAATTTTAGACGATCGGGGTCCGGGGGGTCCCTATCCATTGGGAAGGCATGGGCTATTATAGCACACGAAAATATGGTAATTAGGCGGAATTCTAGTTTTTTGGCCGAAAAATGCAAAACATGAGGAACGATCATGGAGGGGAGGTGACTATGGTTCCTTATGTCTTATTTGATGGCCTGAAAAAAATTTAGGTGATCCGAGTCCGGGGGGCCCGACCCACTCGGAAGGCGTGGGCTATAGCACACGAAAATATGGGAATCAGGCGGAATTCTAGTTTTTTGGCTGAAAAGCGCAATAAATGAGGAACGTTCATGGCGGGGCGGTGACTATGGTTCCTTAGGTCGTATTTGATGGCCCGGACAAATTTTAGGCGATCGGGGTCTGGGGGTCCCTACCCATTGGGAAGGTGTGGGCTATTATAGCACACGAAAATATGGTAATTGAGCGGAATTCTAGTTTTTTGGCCGAAAAATGCAAAATATGAGGAACGATCGTGGCGGAGCGGTGATTATGGTTCCTTAGGTCATATTTAATGGCCCTGAAAAATTTTATACGTTCCGAGTCCGGGAGGCCCGGCCCACTAGGAAAGCGTGGGCTATAGCACACGAAAATATGGGAATCGGGCGGAATTCTAGTTTTTTCGCCGAAAAATGCAAAAAGTGAGGAACAATCATGGCGGAGCAGTGATTATGGTTTCTTAGGTCGTATTTAATGGCCCGGAAAATTTTTAGGCATTCCGAGTCTGGGAGCCCGGCCCACTCGGAAGGTGTAGCACACAAAAATATGGAAATAGGGCGGAATTCTAGTTTTTTTGCTGAAAAACGCAAACAACTAGGAACGTTCATGGCGGGGCGGTGACTATGGTTCCTTAGGTCGTATTTTATGGCCTGAACAAATTTTAGGCGATCGAGGTCCTGGGGTCCCTATCCATTGGGAAGGCGTGGGCTATTATAGCACACGAAAATATGGTAATTGGGCGGAATTCTAGTTTTTTGGCCGAAAAAATGCAAAACATGAGGAACGATCATGGAGGGGAGGTGACTATGGTTCCTTAGGTCTTATTTGATGGCCCGAAAAAAATTTAGGTGATCCGAGTCCGAGGGGCCCGGCCCACTCGGAAGGTGTGGGCTATAGCACACGAAAATATGGGAATCAGGAAAAATTCTAGTTTTTTGGCCGAAAAGCGCAATAAATGAGGAACGATCATAGAGGGGCGGTGACTATGGTTCCTTAGGTTATATTTGATAGCCCGAAAAAATTTTAAGCGATCGGGGTCTGGGGGTCCCTACCCATTGGGAAGGCGTGGGCTATTATAGCACACGAAAATATGGGAATCGGGCGGAATTCTAATTTTTTGGCCGAAAAATGCAAAAAGTGAGGAACAATGATGGCGGAGCAGTGATTATGGTTTCTTAGGTCGTATTTAATGGCCCAGAAAAATTTTAGTCGTTACGAGTCCGGGGGGCCCGGCCCACTCGGAAGGTGTAGCACACGAAAATATGGGAATCGGGCGGAATTCTAGTTTTTTTGCTAAAAAACGCAAACAACTAGGAACGTTCATGGGGGTGGTGACTATGGTTCCTTAGGTCGTATTTGATGGCCCGGACAAATTTTAGGCAATCAGGGTCTGGGGGTCCCTACCCATTGGGAAGGCGTGGGCTATTATTGCACACGAAAATATGGTATTCGGGGGTAATTCTAGTTTTTTGGCCGAAAAATGCAAAACATGAGGAAAGATTACGGCAGGGAGGTGACTATGGTTCCTTAGGTTTTATTTGATGGCCCAAAAAAAATTTAGGTGCTCCGAGTCCGAGGGGCCCGGCCCACTCGGAATGCGTGGGCTATAGCATACGAAAATATGGGAATCAGGCGGAATTCTTGTTTTTTTGCCGAAAAATGCAAAACATGAGGAACGACCAGAGCGGGGCGGTGACTATGGTTTCTTAGGTCATATTTGATGGCCCGAAAATTTTTTAGGTGATCGGGGTCAGGGGACCACTTTGAAGGCGTGGGCTATAACACACGAAAATATGGGAATCAGGCGGAATTCTAATTTTTTGGCCGAAAAACGCAAAAAGTGAGGAACAATCATGGCGGAGCAGTGATTATGGTTTCTTAGGTCGTATTTAATGGCCCGGAAAAATTTTAGATGTTCCGAGTCCGGGGGGCCCGGCCCACTCGGAAGGTGTAGCACACGAAAATATGGGAATCGGGCGGATTTCTAGTTTTTTCGCTGAAAAACGCAAACAACTAGGAATGTTCATGGCGGGGTGGTGACTATGGTTCCTTAGGTTGTATTTGATGGCCCGGACAAATTTTAGGCGATCGGGGTCCGGGGGTCCCTATCCATTGGGAAGGCGTGGGCTATTATAGCATACGAAAATATGGTAATTGGGTGGAATTCTAGTTTTTTGGCTGAAAAATGCAAAACATGAGGAACGATTATGGAGGGGAGGTGACTATGGTTCCTTAGGTCTTATTTGATGGCCCGAAAAAAATTTAGGTGATCCGAGTCCGGGGGGCCCAGCCCACTCGGAAGGCGTGGGCTATTATAGCATACGAAAATATGATAATTGGGCGGAATTCCAGTTTTCTGACCGAAAAACGCAAATTATGAGGAACGATCATGGTGGAGCGGTGATTATGGTTCCTTAGGTCATATTTAATGGCCCGGAAAAAATTTTGATATTCCGAGTCTGGGGGGCCCGGCCCACTCTGAAGATGTGGGCTATAGCACACGAAAATATGGGAATCGGGCGGAATTCTAGTTTTTTCGCTAAAAAATGCAAACAACTAGGAACGTTCATGGTGGGGCGGTGACTATGGTTCCTTAGGTCGTATTTGATGGCCCGGACAAATTTTAGACGATCGGGGTCCGGGGGTCCCTACCCATTGGGAAGGAGTGGGCTATTATAGCACACGAAAATATGGTATTCGGGTGTAATTCTAGTTTTTTGGCCGAAAAATGCAACACATGAGGAACGATCATGGCGGGGAGGTGACTACGGTTCCTTAGGTCTTATTTGATGTCCCAAAAAAATTTAGGTGATCCGAGTCCGGGGGCCCAGCCCACTCGGAATGCGTGGGCTATAGCACACGAAAATATGGGAATCAGGCGGAATTCTAATTTTTTGTCCGAAAAACGCAAAATATGAGGAACGATCAGGGCGGGGCGGTGACTATGGTTTCTTAGGTCATATTTTATGGCCTGGAAAATTTTTAGGCGATCGGGGTTCGGGGGTCCCGAGACCACTTTGAAGGCGTAGGCTATAGCACACGAAAATATGGGAATCGGGCGAATTTCTAATTTTTTGGCCGAAAAATGCAAAAAGTGAGGAACGATCATGGCAGAGCGGTGATTATCGTTCCTTAGGTCGTATTTAATGGCCCGCAAAATTTTTAGACGTTCCGAGTCTTGGGGGGCCAGCCCACTCGGAAGGTGTGGGCTATAGCATACGAAAATATGGGAATCGGGCGGAATTCTAGTTTTTTCGCTGAAAAACGCAAACAACTAGGAACGTTCATTGCGGGGCGGTGACTATGGTTCCTTAGGTCGTATTTGATAGCCCGGACAAATTTTAGGCGATCGGTGTCCTAGGGTCCCTACCCATTGGGAAGGCGTGGGCTATTATAGCACACGAAAATATGGTAATCGGGGGGAATTCTAGTTTTTTGGGCGAAAAATGCAAAACATGAGGAACGATCATGGCGGGGAGGTGACTATGGTTCCTTAGGTCTTATTTGATGGCCCGAAAAAAATTTAGGTGATCCAATACCGGGGGGCCCTGTCCACTCGGAAGGTGTGGGCTATAGCACACGAAAATATGGGAATCAGGCGGAATTCTAGTTTTTTTGCCGAAAAATGCAAAACATGAGGAACGACCAGAGCGGGGCGGTGACTATGGCTTCTTAGGTCATATTTGATGGCCCGAAAATTTTTTAGGCGATCGGGGTCAGGGGACCACTTTTAAGGCGTGGGCTATAGCATACGAAAATATGGGAATCAGGCGGAATTCTAATTTTTTGGCCGAAAAACACAAAAAGTGAGGAACAATCATGGCGGAGCAGTGATTATGGTTTCTTAGGTCGTATTTGATGATCCGGAAAAATTTTAGGCGATCGGGGTTCGGGGGTCCCTACCCATTTGGAAGGCGTGGGCTATTATAGCACACGGAAATATGGGTATCAGGCGGAATTCTAGTTTTTAGCTGAAAAATGCAAAAAATGAGGAACGATCATGGCTGGGAGGTGACTATGGTTCCTTAGGTCTTATTTGATGGCCCGAAAAAAATTTAGGTGATCCGAGTCCGGGGGGCCCGGCCCACTCGGAAGGCGTGGGCTATAGCACACGAAAATATGGGAATCGCGCGGAATTCTAGTTGTTTGGCCGAAAAAGGCAAAATATGAGGAACGATCATGGCGTGGCAGTGACTATGGTTCCTTAGGTAGTATTTGATGATCCGAAAAAATTTTAGGCGATCTCGGTCCGGGGGTCCCTACCCATTGGGAAGGCGTGGGGTATTATAGCGCACGAAAATATGGTAATCCGTGGGAATTCTAGTTGTTTGGCCGAACAACGCAAAATATGAGGAACTATCATGGCGTGGCGGTGACTATGGTTCCTTAGGTAGTATTTGATGGTCCGGAAAAATTTTAGGTGATCGGGGTCCGGGGCTCCCCACCCATTAGGAAGGCGTGGGCTATTATAGCACACGAAAATATGATAATCGGGTGAAATTCTAGTTTTTTGGCCTACAAATGCAAAATATGAGGAACGATCATGGCGGGGAGGTGACTATGGTTCCTTGGGTCTTATTTGATGGCCCAAAAAAAATTTAGGTGATCCGAGTCCGTGGGGCCCGGCCCACTCGGAATGCATGGGCTATAGCACATGAAAATATGAGAATCAGGCAGAATTCTAGGTTTTTGGCCGAAAAACGCAAAATATGAGGAACGATCAGGGCGGGGCGGTGACTATGGTTTCTTAGGTCATATTTGATGGCTATGAAAAATTTTAGGCGATCGGTGTCCGGGGGTCCCGAGACCACTTTGAAGGCGTGGGCTATAGCACACGAAAATATGGGAATCGGGCGGAATTCTAATTCTTTGGCCGAAAAATGCAAATGGTGAGTAACGATCATGGCGGAGCGGTGATTATGGTTCCTTAGGTCGTATTCAATGGCCCGAAAATTTTTTAGACATTCCGAGTCCGGGGTGCCTGGCCCACTCGGAAGGTGTAGCACACGAAAATATGAGAATCGGGCGAAATTCTAGTTTTTTCATTGAAAAATGCAAACAACTAGTAACGTTCATGGCGGGGCGGTGACTATGGTTCTTTAGGTCATATTTGATGGTCCAGAAAATTTTTAGGCGATCGGGGTCTGGGGGGCCATGCCCATTGAGAAGGCGTGGGCTATTATAGAACACGAAAACATTGTAATCGGGCGGAATTCTAGTGTTTTGGCTGAAAAATGCAAAATATTAGGAACGATCAGGGCGGGGCGGTGACTATGGTTTCTTAGGTCATATTTGATGGCCCAGAAAAATTTTAGGCGATCGGGATCCGGGGGTCCCGGCCCACTCGGAAGGCGTGAGCTATAGCACACAAAAATATGGGAATCGGGGGGAATTCTAATTTTTTGGCAAAAAACGCAAAAAGTGAGGAACGATCATGGCGGAGCGGTGATTATGGTTCCTTAGGTCGTATTTAATGGCACGAAAATTTTTTTGACGTTCCGATTCCGGGTAGCCGTATTTAATGGCACAAAAAATATAGGAATAGGGCGGAATTCTAGTTTTTTTGCCGAAAAATGTAAAAAATGAGGAATCATCATGGATGGGAGGTGACTATGGTTCCTTAGGTCTTATTTGATGGCCCGAAAAAAATTAGGCGATATGAGTCCGGGGGGCCCGTCCCACTCGGAAGGCGTGGGCTACATCACACGAAAATATGGGAATCAGGCGGAATTCTAGTTATTTCGCTGAAAAACACATACAACTAGGAACGTTCATGGCGGGGCGGTGACTTTGGTTCCTTATGTCGTATTTGATGGTCCGGAAAATTTTTAGGCAATCGGGGTCCGGGGGGCCCTACCCATTGGGAAGGCGTGGGCTATTATAGCACACGAAAATATGGTAATCGGGCGGAATTCTAGTTTTTTGGCCGAAAAGCGCAAAATACGAGGAACAATCAGGGCGAGGCGGTGACTATGTTTTCTTAGGTCATATTTGATGGCCCGGAAAAATTTTAGGCGATCGGAGTTTGGGGGTCGCGGGACCACTTTGAAGGCGTGGGCTATAGCACACGAAAATATGGGAATCGGGCGGAATTTTAATTTTTTGGCCGAAAAACGCAAAAAGTGAGGAACGATCATGGCAGAGCAGTGATTATAGTTCCATAAGTCGTATTTAATGGCCCGAAAAACTTTTAGACGTTTCGAGTCCGGGGGCCCTAGCCCACTCGGAAGGTGTGGGCTATAGCATACAAAAATATGGGAATCAGGCAGAATTCTAGTTTTTTCGCTGAAAAATGCAAACAACTAGGAACGTTCATGGCGGGGCGGTGACTATGGTTCCTTAGGTCGTATTTGATGGCCCGGAAAAATTTTAGGCGATCGGGGTCCTAGGGTCCCTACCCAATTTGAAGGCGTGGGCTATTATAGCGCACGAAAATATGGTAATTCGGGGGAATTCTAGTTGTTTGGCCGAAAAATGCAAAACATGAGGAACAATCATGGCGGGGAGGTGACTATGGTTCCTTAAGTCTTATTTGATGGCCCGGAAAAAATTTAGGTGATCCAAGTCCGGGGGCCCTGGCCCACTCAGAATGCGCGGGCTATAGCACATGAAAATATGGGAATCACGCGAAATTCTAGTTTTTTGGCCGAAAAATGCTAAATATGAGAAACGATCAGGGCGGGGCGGGGCGGTGACGATGGTTTGTTAGGTCATATTTGATGGCCCTGAAAAATTTTAGGCGATCGGGGTCCGGGGGTCCCGAGACCCTTTTGAAGGCGTGGGCTAAAGCACACGAAAATATGGGAATCGGGCGAAATTCTAATTCATTGGCCGAAAAATGCAAAAAGTGAGGAACGATCATGGCGGAGTGGTGATTATGGTTCCTTAGGTTGTATTTAATGGCCCGGAAAAATATTAGACGTTCCGAGTCCTGGGGGCCCGGCCCACTCGGAAGGTGTAGCATACGAAAATATGGGAATCGGGCGAAATTCTAATTTTTTCGCTTAAAAACACAAACAACTAGAAATGTTCATGGCGGGGCGGTGACTATGGTTCTTTAGGTCGTAATTGATGGTCCGAAAATTTTTTAGGCGATCGGGGTCCGGAAGGCCATACCCATTGAGAAGGCGTGGGCTATTATAGAACACAAAAATATGGTAATCGGGCGGAATTCGAGTTTTTTGGCTGAAAAACGCAAAATATGAGGAACGATCAGGGCGGGGCGGTGACTATGGTTTCTTAGGTCATATTTGATGGCCCAGAAAATTTTTAGGCGATCGGGATCCGGGGGTCCCGGGACCACTTTGAAGGCGTGAGCTATAGCACACGAAAATATGGGAATCGGGCTGAATTCTAATTTTTTGGCCGAAAAATGCAAAAAAGTGAGGAACGATCATGGCAGAGCGGTGATTATGGTTCCTTAGGTCGTATTTAATGGCTCGAAAAAATTTTAGACGTTCTGATTCTGGGGGGCCCGGCCCACTCGGAAGGTGTGGGCTATAGCACACGAAAATATGGGAATCAGGCGGAATTCTAGTTTTTTCGCTGAAAACCACGAACAACTAGGAACGTTCATTGCGGGGCGATGACTATAGTTCCTTGGATCGTATTTGATGATCCGGAAAAATTTTAGGCGATCGGGGTTCGGGGGTCCCTACCCATTTGGAAGGCGTGGGCTATTATAGCACACGAAAATATGGGAATCGGGCGAAATTCTAGTTTTTCGCCAAAAAATGCAAAAAATGAGGAACGATCATGGCTGGGAGGTGACTATGGTTCCTTAGGTATTATTTGATGGCCCAAAAAAAATTAGGCGATCCTAGTCTAGGGGGCCCGGCCCACTCGGAAGGCATGGGCTATAGCACACGAAAATATGGGAATCGCGCGGAATTCTAGTTGTTTGGCCGAAAAACGCAAAATATGAGGAACGACCATGGCGTGGCGGTGACTATGGTTCCTTAGGTAGTATTTGATGATCCGGAAAAATTTTAGGCGATCGCGGTCCGGGGGTCCCTACCCATTGGGAAGGCATGGGGTATTATAGCGCACGAAAATATGGTAATCCGGGGGAATTCTAGTTGTTTGGCCGAACAAAGCAAAATATGAGGAACTATCATGGCGTGGCGGTGACTATGGTTCCTTAGGTAGTATTTGATGGTCCGGAAAAATTTTAGGTGATTGGGGTCCGGGGTTCCCTACCCATTAGGAAGGCGTGGGCTATTATAGCACACGAAAATATGATAATAGGGCAGAATTCTAGTTTTTTGGCCTAAAACTGCAAAACATGAGGAACGATCATGGCGGGGAGGTGACTATGGTTCCTTAGGTCTTATTTGATGGCCCGAAAAAAATTTAGGTGATCCGAGTCCGGGGGCCCCGGCCCACTCGGAAGGCGTGGGCTATAGCACACGAAAATATGGGAATCAGGCGAAATTCTAGTTTTTTTGCCGAAAAACGCAAAATATGAGGAACGATTAGGGCGGGGCGGTGACTATGGTTTCTTAGGTCATATTTGATGGCCCAGAAAAATTTTAGGCGATCGGGGTTCGGGGGTTCCGGGACCACTTTGAAGGCGTGGGCCATAGCATACGAAAATATTGGAATCGGGCGGAATTCTAATTCTTTGGCCAAAAAACGCAAAAAGGGAGGAACGATCATGGCGGAGCTATGACTATAGTTCCTTAGGTCGTATTTAATGGCCCGAAAAAAATTTAGGTGATCCGAGTTCGGGGGGCCCGGCCCACTCGGAAGGCGTGGGCTATAGCACACGAAAATATGGTAATCGGGCGGAATTCTAGTTTTTTGGCCTAAAAATGCACAACATGAGGAACGATCATGACGGGGAGGTGACTATGGTTCCTTAGGTATTATTTGATGGCCCGAAAAAAATTTAGGTGATCCGAGTCCGGGTGCCCCGGCCCACTCGGAAGGCGTGGGCTATAGCACACGAAAATATGGGAATCGCGCGGAATTCTAGTTGTTTTGCCGAAAAACACAAAATATGATGAACGATCACGGCGTGGCGGTGACTATCGTTCCTTAGGTAGTATTTGATGGTCCGGAAAAATTTTAGGCGATCGGGGTCCGGGGGTCCCTACCCATTGGGAAGGCGTGGGGTATTATAGCACACAAAAATATGGTAATCGAGCGGAATTCTAGTTTTTTGGTCGAAAAATGCAAAAAATGAGGAACGATCATGGCGGGGAGGTGACTATGGTTCCTTAGGCCTTATTTGATGGCCCAACAAAAATTTAGATGATCCTAGTCCGGGGGTCCCGGCCCACTCGGAAGGCGTGGGCTATAGCACACGAAAATATGGGAATCGAGTGGAATTCTAGTTTTTTGGCCGAAAATGCAAAAAATGAGGAACGATCATGAAGGGGAAGTGACTATGGTTCATTAGGTCTTATTTGATGGCCCGAAAAAAATTTAGGTGATCCGAGTCTGGGGGGCCCGGCCCACTCGGAAGGCGTGGGTTATAGCACACGAAAATATGGGAATCGTGCAAAATTCTAGATTTTTGGCTGAAAAATGCATAAAATGAGGAACGATCATGGCGGGGTGGTGACTATGGTTCCTTAGGTCGTATTTGATGGCCCGAAAAAATTTTAGGCGATCCGGCTCCGGGGGGCCCTACCATTGGGAAGGCGTAGGCTATTATAGCACACGAAAATATGGTAATCGGGCGGAATTCTAGTTTTTTTGCCGAAAAATGCAAAACATGAGGAACGATCATGGCGGGGAGATGACTATGGTTCCTTAGGTGTTATTTGATGGCCCAAATAAAATTTAGGTTATCCGAGTCTGGGGGCCCGGCCCACTCGGAATGCGTGGGCTATAGCACATGAAAATATGGGAATCGCGCGGAATTCTAGTTGTTTGGCCGAAAATACAAAAAATGAGGAACGATCATGGCGAGGATGTGACTATGGTTCCTTATGTCTTATTTGATGGCCCGAAAAAAATTTAGGTGATCCGAGTCCGGGGTGCCCGGCCCACTCGGAAGGCGTGGGCTATAGCGCACGAAAATATGGAAATCGGGCGAAATTCTAGTTTTTTGGCCGAAAAATGCAAAATATGAGGAACGATAAGGGCGGGGCGGTGACTATGGTTTCTTAGGTGATATTTTATGGCCCGGACAAATTTTAGGAGATCGGGGTTCGGGGGTCCCGGGACCACTTTGAAGGCGTGGGCTATAGCACACGAAAATATGGGAAACAGGCAAAATTCTAATTTTTTTGCCGAAAAAAGCAATAAATGAGGAACGTTCATGGCGGGGTGGTGACTATGGTTCCTTAGGTCGTATTTGATGGTCCGGAAAAATTTTTGGCGATCGGGGTCCGGGGGTCCCTACCCATTGGGAAGGCGTGGGCTATTATAGCACACGAAAATATGGGAATCGGGCGGAATTCAAGTATTTTTGCCGAAAAATGCAAATAATGAGGAACGATCATGGCTGGGAGGTGACTATGGTTCCTTAGGTATTATTTGATGGCCCGAAAAAATTTTAGGTGATCCGATTCCGGGAGGCCTGGTCCATTCGGAAGGCGTGGGCTATAGAACATGAAAATATGGGAATCGCGCGGAATACTAGTTGTTTGGCCGAAAAATGCAAAACATGAGGAACGATCATGGTGGGGAGGCGACTATGGTTCCTTAGGTCTTATTTGATGGCCCGAAAAAAATTTAGGTGATCCGAGTCCGGGGGGCCCGGCCCACTCGGAAGGCGTGGGCTCTAGCTCACAAAAATATGGGAATCGCGCGGAATTCTAGTTGTTTTGCCGAAAAACGCAAAATATGATGAACGATCATGGCGTGGAGGTGACTATGGTTCCTTAGGTAGTATTTGATGGTCCGGAAAATTTTTAGGCGATCGGAGTCCGGGGTTCCCTACCCATTAGCAAGGCGTGGGTGGGGTATTATAGCACATAAAATTATGGTAATCGGGCAGAATTCTAGTTTTTTGGAAAATGCAAAACATGAGGAACGATCATGGAGGGGAAGTGACTATGGTTCCTTAGGTCTTATTTGATGGCCCGAAAAAAATTTAGGTGATCCGAGTCCCGGGGGCCCGGCCCACTGGAAGGCGTGGGCTATAGCACACGAAAATATGGGAATCGTGCAGAATTCTAGGTTTTTGACTGAAAATCGCATAAAATGAGGAACGATCATGGCGGGGCGGTGACTATGGTTCCTTAGGTTGTATTTGATGGCCCGAAATTTTTTTAGGTAATCCGGCTCCGGGGTTCCCTACCCATTGGGAAGGCGTAGGTTATTATATCACACGAAAATATGGTAATCGGGCGGAATTCTAGTTTTTTTGCCGAAAAATGCAAAACATGAGGAACGATCATGGCGGGGAGATGACTATGGTTCCTTAGGTCTTATTTGATGGCCCAAAAAAAAATTTAGGTGATCCGATTCGGGGGGCCCGGCCCACTCGAAATGCGTGGGCTATAGCACACGAAAATATGGGAATCGCGCGGAATTCTAGTTGTTTGGCCGAAAATGCAAAAAATGAGGAACGATCATGGCGGGGATGTGACTATGATTCCTCTTGTCTTATTTGATGGCCCAAAATTTTTTTAGGGGATCCGAGTTCGTGGGGCCCGGCCCACTCGGAAGGCGTGGGCTATATCACACGAAAATATGGGAATCGGGCGGAATTCTAGTTTTTTGGCCGAAAAACGCAAAATATGAGGAACGATAAGGGCGGGGCGGTGACTATGGTTTCTTAGGTCATATTTAATGGCCCGGACAAATTTTAGGAGATCGGGGTCCGGGGGTCCCGGGACCACTTTGAAGGCGTGGGGTATTATAGCACACGAAAATATGGTAATCGGGCAGAATTCTAGTTTTTTGGTTGATAATGCAAAAAATGAGGAACGATCATGGCGGGGAAGTGACTATGGTTCCTTAGGTCTTATTTGATGGCCCGAAAAAAATTTAGGAGATCCGAGTCCGGGGGACCCGGCCCACTTGGAAGGCGTGGGCTATAGCACACGAAAATATGGGAATCGTGCAGAATTCTAGGTTTTTCGTCGAAAAACACAAAAAACGAGGAATGATCATGGCGGGGCGGTGACTATGGTTCCTTAGGTCGTATTTGATAGCCCGGAAAAATTTTAGGCGATCCGGCTCCGGGGGGCACTACCCATTGGGAAGGCGTAGGCTATTATAGCACACAAAAATATGGGAATCGGGTGGAATTCTAATTTTTTGGCCGAAAACTGCAAGCAATGAGGAACGATCATGGCGGGGAGGTGACCATGGTTCCTTAGGTCTTATTTGATGGCCCAAAAAAAGTTTAGGTGATCCGATTCCGGGGGGCCCGGTCTACTCGGAAGGCGTGAGCTATAGCACACGAAAATATGGGAATCGCACGGAATTCTAGTTGTTTGGCCGAAAAATGCAAAAAATGAGGAACGATCATGGAGGGGAGGTGACTATGGTTCCTTAGGTCTTATTTGATGGGCCAAAAAAAATATAGGTGATCCGAGTCCGTGAGGCCCGGCCCACTCGGAAGGCGAGGGCTATAGCACACGGAAATATGGGAATCACGCGGAATTCTAGTTGTTTTGCCGAAAAATGCAAAATATGAGGAACGATCATGGCGTGGCGGTGACTATGGTTCCTTAGGTAGTATTTGATGGTCCGGAAAAATTTTAGGCAATCGGGGTCCGGGGGTCCCTACCCATGGGAAGGCGTGGGTTATTATAGCACATGAAAATATGGTAATCGCTAGTTTTTTGGCCGAAAAATGCAAAACATGAGGAACGATCATGGCGGGGAGATGACAATGGTTCCTTAGGTCTTATTTGATGGCCCAAAAAATATTTAGTTGATCCGAGTCCGGGGGCCCGACCCACTCGGAAAGTGTGGGTTATAGCACACGAAAATATGCGAATCGCGCGAAATTCTAGTTGTTTGGCAGAAAAACGCAAAATATGAGGAATGATCATGGCGGGGCAGTTACAATGGTTCCTTAGGTCATATTTGATGGCCCGTAAAAATTTTAGGCGATCGGGGTCCGGGGGTCTCGGGACCACTTGGAAGGCATGGGCTATAACACACAAAAATATGGGAATCGGGCGGAATTCTAGTTTTTCGGCCAAAAAATGCAAATAATGACGAACGATCATGGCGAGGCTGTGACTATGGTTCTTAAGGTTGTATTTGATGCCCCGGAAATATTTTAGGCGATCCGAGTGCGGGGGCCCGGCCCACTCGGAAGGCGTGGGCAATAGCACACAAAAATATGGTAATCGGGCGGAATTCTAGTTTTTTGGCCGAAAAATGCAATAAATGAGGAACTATCATGGCGGGGCAGTGACAATGATTCCTTAGGTTGTGTTTGATGGCCCAAAAAAATTTTAAGAGATCGGGGTTCGGGGGTCCCGAGACCACTTGGAAGGCGTGGGCTATAGCACATGAAAATATGGGAATCAGGCGGAATTCTAGTTTTTTCGCCGAGCAGGGCGGTGACTATGGTTCTTAAGGGCGTATTCGATGCCCCGGAAAATTTTTAGGCTATCCGAGTTCGGCGGGCCTGACCCACTCGGAAGGCGTGGGCTATAGCTCACGAAAATATGGGAATCGGGCGGAATTCTAGTTTTTTGGCCGTAAAATGCAAAAAATGAGGAAAGGTCATGGTGGGGTGATGACTATGGTTCCTTAGGTCTTATTTGATGGCCCGAAAAAAATTTAGGAGATCCGAGTCCGAGGGACCCGGCCCACTCGGAAGGCGTGGGCTATAGCACACGAAAATATAAAAATCAGGTGAAATTCTAGTTTTTTGATCGAAAAGCGCTAAAAATAAGGAACGATCATGGCGGGGCAGTGACAATGGTTCCTTAGGTTGTATTTGATAGCCCAGAAAAAATTTAAGAGATCGGGGTTCGGGGGTCCCGAGACCACTTGGAAGGCGGGGGGCTATAGCACACGAAAATATGGGAATCGGGCAGAATTCTAGTTTTTTGGCCGAAAATGCAAAAAATGAGAAACGATCATGGCAGTAAGGTGACTATGGTTCCTTAGGTCGTATTTGATGGCCCGGAAAAATCTTAGCCGATCGGGGTCTTGGGGTCCCGGGACCACTTGGAAGGCGTGGACTATAGCACACAAAAATATGGGAATCGGGCGGAATTCTATGTTTTTTTCCATAAAACGCAAAACAACGAGGAACAGACATATCAGGGCGGTGACTATGGTTCTTTATGTTGTATTTGATGGCCCAGAAAAAATTTAGGAGATCCGAGTCCGGGGGGCCCATCCCACTTGGAAGGTGTGGGCTATAGCACACGAAAATATGGAAATCAGGCGGAATTCTAGTTTTTTGTAGTAAAATTCAAAAAATGAGGAACGATCATGGTGGGTCGGTGACTCTGGTTCCTTAGGTCGTATTTGATGGGCCGGAAAAATTATAGGCGATCAGGGTCCGGGAGTCACAGGTCTACTTAGAAGGCGTGGGCTATAGCACATGAAAATATGGGAATCGGGCGGAATTCTAGTTTTTGCCGAAAAATGCAAAAAATGAGGAACGATCATGGCGAGGCAGTGACTATGGTTCCTTAGGTCCTATTTGATGGCCCAAAAACTTTTTAGGCGATCCGAGTCCGGGGGCCCGGCCCACTCTGAAGGCGTTGGCAATAGCGCACAAAAATATGGTAATCGGGCGGAATTCTAGTTTTTTGGCCGAAAAATGCAAAACATGAGGAACGATCTTGGCGGGGCGGTGACTATGGTTGCTTAGGTCGTATTTGATGGCCCGTAAAAATTTTAGGCGATCGGGGGCCCGGGTGTCCTGGGAGCACTCGGAAGGACATGAAAATATGGGAATCGCGCGGAATTCTAGTTGTTTGGCCGAAAAACGCAAAAAATGTGGAACGATCATGGCGGGGTGGTTACTATGGTTCCATAGGTCGTATTCGATGGCCTGGAAAAATTTTAGGCGATTGGGGGTCCGGGGGTCCCGGGACCACTTGGAAGGGGTGGGTATAAAACACAAAAATATGGGAATCAGGCGGAATTCTAGTTTTTTGCCGAAAACTGTAAAAAATGAGGAACGATCATGGCGAGGCAGTGACTATGGTTGCTTAGGTCCTATTTGATGGCCCGAAAACTTTTTAGGCGATCCAAGTCCGGGCAGCCCGGCCCACTCAGAAGGCGTGGGCAATAGCACAAAAAAATATGGTAATCGGGCGAAATTCTAGTTTTTTGGCCGAAAACGCAAAAAATGAGGAACGATCATGGAGGGGTAGTGACTATGGTTCCTTAGGTTGTATTTGAAGGCCCGGAAAAATTTTAGGCGATCGGGGTCTGGAATTTCCGGGACCACTTGGAAGGCATGGGTATAGCACACGAAAATATGGGAATCGGGCAAAATTCTAGTTTTTTGGCTGAAAAATGCAAAAAATGAGAAACGATCATGGCGGGAAGGTGACTATGGTTCCTTAGGTCTTATTTGATGGCCCGAAAATTTTTTAGGTGATCGGAGTCCGGAGAGGCCGGCTCGCTCGGAAGGCGTGGGCTATAGCACACGAGAATATGGAAATCGGGCAGAATTCTAGGTTTTTTGGCCGAAAAACGCAAAACATGAGGACCGATCATTGCAGGGCAGTGCCTATGGTTGCTTAGGTTGTATTTGATGGCCCGAAAAAATTTTAGGCGATCGGGGTCCGAGGTGCCTAGGACCACTCGGAAGGCGTGGGCTATAGCACACGAAAATATGGGAATCCTGCGAAATTCAAGTTTTTTCGCCGAAAAGTGCAAAAAATAAGGAACGATCATGGCGGGGCGGTGACTATGGTTCCTTAGATCATATTTGATGGCCCGGAAAAAGTTTAGGCGATCGGGGTCCGTGGTTCCTGGGACCACTTGAAAGGCGTGGGCTATAGCATACGAAAATATGGGAATCAGGCGAAATTCTAGTTTTTTGGCCGGAAATCGCAATAAGTGAGGAACGATCATGGCAGGGTAGTGTCTATGGTTCCTTAGGTCGTATTTAATGGCCCGGAAAAATTATAGGCGATCAGGGTCCGGGGGTCCCGGGACCACTTGGAAGGCGTGGGGTATAACACACGAAAATATGGGAATCGGGCGGAATTCTAGTTTTTTGGCCGAAAGATGCAAAAAATGAGGAACGATCATGGCGAGGCGGTGACTATGGTTCCTTAGGTCCTATTTGAAGGCCCGAAAATTTTTAAGGCGATCCGAGTCCGTGGACACGACCCACTCGGAAGGCGTGGGCAATAGCACACAAAAATATGGTAATCAGGTGGAATTCTAGTTTTTTGGCCGAAAAATGCAAAACATGAGGAACGATCTTGGCGGGGCGGTGATCATGGTTGCTTAGGTCATATTTGATGGCCCGAAAAATTTTTAGGCGATCGGGGTCCGGGGTTCCCGGGACCACTCGTAAGGCGTGGGCTATAGCACTCAAAAATATGGGAATCGCGCGGAAATCTAGTTTTTTGGCCGAAAAATGCAAAAAAAATAGGAACTATCATGGCGGGGCGGTCACTATGGTTCCTTAGGTCGTATTTGATGATCCGGAAAAATTTTAGGCAATAGGGGTCCGGGGGTCCCGGGAGCACTCGGAAGGACACAAAAATATGGGAATCGCGCGGAATTCTAGTTGTTTGGCCGAAAAACGCAAAATATGAGGAACAATCATGGAGGGGTTGTTAGTATGGTTCCTTAGGTCGTATTCGATGGCCCGCAAAAATTTTAGGTGATCAGGGTCCAGGGGTCCTGGAACCACTTGGAATGCGTAGGCATAACATACAAAAATATGAGAATCGGGCGGCATTCTAGTTTTTTGTCGAAAAATGCAAAAAATGAGGAATGATCATGTCGAAGCGGTGACTATGGTTCCTTAGGTCCTATTTGATGGCCCGAAAAATTTTTAGGCGATCCGAGTCCGGGGAGCCCGACCCACTCGGAAGGCGTGGGCAATAGCATACAAAAATATGGTAATCAGGCGAAATTCTAGTTTTTTGGCCAAAAATGCAAAAAATGAGGAACGATCATAGCGGGGCAGTGACTATGGTTCCTTAGGTCGTATTTGAAGGTCCAGAAAATTTTTAGGAGATCGGGGTCCGGAATTCCCGGGACCACTTGGAAGGCGTGGGTATAGCACATGAAAATATGGGAATCGGGCGGAATTCTAGTTTTTTGGCCGTAAAAATGCAAAAAATTAGGAAAGATCATGGAAGGGCAGCGACTATGGTTCCTTGGGTTGTATTTGATGGTTCGGAAAAATTTTAGGCGATCGGGGGTCCGGGAGTCTCGGGACCACTCGGAAGGCGTGGGTTATACCACACAAAAATATGGGAATCGGGTGGAATTCTAGTTTTTTGGCCGAAAAATGCAAAAAATGAGGAACGATCATGGCGAGGCGATGACTATGGTTCCTTAGGTCCTATTTGATGGCCCGAAAAATTTTTAGGCGATCCGAGTCCGGGAGGCCCGGCCCACTCGGAAGGCATAGGCAATAGCAAACGAAAATATGGGAATCGGGCGGAATTCTAGTTTTTTGGCCAAAAAATTCAAAAACTGAGGAACGATCATGGCGGGAAAGTGACTATGGTTCCTTAGGTCTTATTTGATGCCCCAAAATTTTTTTAGGTGATCCGAGTCTGGGGGGCTCGACCCACTCGGAAGGCGTGGGTATAGCACACGAAAATATGGGAATCAGGCGGAATTCTAGGTTTTTGGCTGAAAAATGCAAAAAATGAGGAACGATCATTGCGGGGCGGTGACTTTGGTTCCTTAGGTCGTATTTGATCGCGCGGAAAAATTTTAGGCGATCGTGGTCCGGGGGGCCTGGGACCACTCAGAAGGCGTGGGCTATAGCACACGAAAATTTAGGAATCGCGCGGAATTCTAGTTTTTTGGCCGTACAATTGTAAAAAATGAGGAATGATCATGGCGGGGTTTTAACTATGGTGCCTTAGATCGTATTTGATGACCCATAAAATTTTTAGGCGATCGGGGTCCGGGGTTCCCAGGACCACTTGAAAGGCGTGGGCTATAGCATACGAAAATATTGGTATGGGGTGGAATTCTAGTTTTTTGGCCAAAAATCGCAATAAGTGAAGAATGATCATGGCGGGGCGGTGACTATGGTTCCTTAGGTCGTATTTAATGGCCCGGAAAATTTTAGGCTATCCGAGTCCGGGGGCCCGGCCCACTCGTAAGGTGTGGGCAATAGCACACGAAAATATGGGAATCACGCGGAATTCTTGTTTTTTGGCCGAAAAACGCAAAAAATGAGGAACGATCATGGCGGGAGTGGTTACTATGGTTCCTTGGGTCGTATTTGATGGACCGGAAAAATTTTAGGCTATCGGGGTCCGGGGGTCCCGAGACCACTTGGAAGGCTTGGGCTATAACACACGAAAATATGGGAATCACGCGGAATTCTAGCTTTTTGCCGAAAAACGCAAAAAATGAGGAACGATCATGGCGGGGAAGTGACTATGGTTCCTTAGGTCGTATTTGATGGCCTAGAAATATTTTAGGCGATCCGAGCCCGGAGGGCCCGGCCCACTCGGAAGGTGTGGGCTATAGCACACGAAAATATGGAAAACGGGTGGAATTCTAGTTTTTTGGCCGTAAAAATGCAAAAAATGAGGAAAGATCATGGAAGGGGACGACTATGGTTCCTTGGGTCGTATTTGATGGTCCGGAAAAATTTTAGGCGATCGGGGTCCGGGGGTCTCGGGACCACTCGAAAGGCATGGGCTATAGCACAAGAAAATATGGGAATCGGGCGGAATTCTAGTTTTTTGGCCGTAAAATGCAAAAAATGAGGACCGATCATGGCGGGGCGGTGACTATGGTTCCTTAGGTCGTATTTGATGGCCCGGAAAATTTTTAGGTGATCAGGGTCTGGGGGTCCCGGGACCACTTAGAAGGCGTGGGCTATCGCACACAAAAATATGGGAATCGGGCAGAATTCTAGTTTTTTTGCCGTAAAACGCAAAAGCACGAGGAACGTTCATGTCATGGCGGTGACTATGGTTCTTTAGGTCGTATTTGATGGCCCGGAAAAATTTTAGGCGATACGAGTCCGGGGGCCCCGACCCACTCGGAAGGCGTGGGCTATAGCACACGCAAATATGGGAATCACGCAGAATTCTAGTTTTTTGGCCGAAAAATGCAAAAAATGAGGAACGATCATGGCGGGGGCGGTTACTATGGTTCCTTGGGTCGTATTTAATGGCCCGAAAAAATTTTAGGCAATCGGGGTCCGGGGGTCCCGGGACCACTTGGAAGGCTTGGGCTATAACACACGAAAATATGGGAATCACGCGGAATTCTAGTTTTTTAGCCGAAAAATGCAAAAAATGAGGAACGATCATGGCGGGGCAGTGACTATGGTTCCTTAGGTCGTTTTGATGGCCTAGAAATATTTTAGGCGATCCGAGCACGGAGGGCCCTGCCCACTCGGAAGGCGTGGGCTATAGCACACGAAAATATGGGAATCGGTTGGAATTCTAGCTTTTTGGCCGTACAAAGGCAAACAATGAGGAGAGATCATGGAAGGGCGGCGACTATGGTTCCTTGGGTCATATTTGATGGACCGGAAAAATTTTAGGCGATCGGGGTCCGGGGGTCCCGGGACCACTTGGAAGGCTTGGGCTATAACACACGAAAATATGGGAATCACGCGGAATTCTAGTTTTTTAGCCGAAAAACGCAAAAAATGAGGAACGATCATGGCGGGGCAGTGACTATGGTTCCTTAGGTCGTATTTGATGGCCTAGAAATATTTTAGGCGATCCGAGCCCGGAGGGCCCTGCCCACTCGGAAGGCGTGGGCTATAGCACACGAAAATATGGGAATCGGGTGGAATTCTTGCTTTTTGGCCGTACAAAGGCAAAAAATGAGGAAAGATCATGGAAGGGCAGCGACTATGGTTCCTTGGGTCGTATTTGATGGCCCGGAAAATTTTTAGGCGATCGGAGTCCAGGGGTCCCGGGACCACTCGGAAGGCGTGGGCTATAGCACACGAAAATATGGGAATCGCGCGGAATTCTAGTTTTTGGGTCGAAAAATGCCAAAAATGAGGAACGATCATGGCGGGGTGGTGACTATGGTTCCTTAGGTCATATTTGATGGCCCGGAAAATTTTTAGGCAATCGGGGTTCGGGGGTCCCGGGACCACTCGGAAGGCGTGGGCTATAGCACACAAAAATATGGGAATCGGGCGGAATTCTAATTTTTTTGCGGTAAAACGCAAAAACACAAGGAACGGTCATATCAGGGTGGTGACTATGGTTCTTTAGGTCATATTTCATGGCCCAAAAAAATTTTAGGCGGTCAGAGTCCGGGGGGCCCGTCCCACTTGGAAGGCATGGGCTATAGCACACGAAAATATGGAAATCACGCGGAATTCTAGTGTTTTGGCCGAAAAATGCAAAAAATGAGGAACGATCATGGCGGGGCAGTGACTATGGTTCCTTAGGTCATATTTGATGGCCCGGAAAATTTTTAGGCAATCGGGGTTCGGGGGTCCCGGGACCACTCGGAAGGCGTGGGCTATAGCACACAAAAATATGGGAATCGGGCGGAATTCTAATTTTTTTGCGGTAAAACGCAAAAACACAAGGAACGGTCATATCAGGGTGGTGACTATGGTTCTTTAGGTCATATTTCATGGCCCAAAAAAATTTTAGGCGGTCAGAGTCCGGGGGGCCCGTCCCACTTGGAAGGCGTGGGCTATAGCACACGAAAATATGGAAATCGCGCAGAATTCTAGTTTTTTGGCCGAAAAAGGCAAAAAATGAGGAATGATCATGGCGGGGTTTTAACTATGGTGCCTTAGATAGTATTTGATGACCCAGAAAATTTTTAGGCGATCGGGGTCCGGGGTTCCCGAGATCACTTGAAAGGCGTGGGCTATAGCATACAAAAATGTGGGTATCGGGCGGAATTCTAGTTATTTGGCCGGAAATCGCAATAAGTGAAGAATGATCATGGAGGGGCGGTGACTATGGTTCCTTAGGTCGTATTTAATGGCTCGGAAAAATTTTAGGCGATTCGAGTCCGGGGGGCCCGGCCCACTCGGAAGGCGTGGGTTATAGCACACGTAAATATGGGAATCACGCGGAATTCTAGTTTTTTGGAAGAAAAATGCAAAAAATGAGGAACGATCATGGCGGGGGCGATTACTATGGTTCCTTGGGTTGTATTTAATGGCCCGAAAAAGGTTTAGGCGATCGGGGTCCGGGGGTCCCGGGACCACTTGGAAGGCGTGGGCTATAACACACGAAAATATGGGAATCACGCGGAATTCTAGTTTTTTAGCCGAAAAATGCAAAAAATGAGGAACGATCATGGCGGGGCAGTGACTATGGTTCCTTAGGTCGTATTTGATGGCCCAAAAAATTATTAGGCAATCGGGCTCCGGGGGTCCCGGGACCACTCGGAAGGCGTGGGCTATAGCACACGAAAATATGGGAATCGAGTGGAATTCTAACCTTTTGGCCGTACAAATGCAAAAAATGAGGAAAGATCATGGAAGGGCGGCGACTATGGTTCCTTGGGTCGTATTTGATGGCCCGAAAAAATTTTAGGCGATCGGGGTTCGGGGGTCCCGGGACCACTCGGAAGGCGTGGGGTATAGCACACGAAAATATGGGAATCCGGCGGAATTCTAGTTTTTTGGCCGTAAAATACAAAAAATGAGGACCGATCAATGCGGGGCGGTGACTATGCTTCCTTAGGTCATATTTGATAGCCCGGAAAAATTTTAGGCGATCGGGGTCTGGGTGTCCCGGAACCACTTGGAAGGCGTGGGATATAGCACACAAAAATATGGGAATCGGGCGGAATTCTAATTGTTTTGCCGTAAAACACAAAAACGCGAGGAACGGTCATGTCAGGGCGGTGACTATGGTTCTTTAGGTCGTATTTGATGGCCCAAAAAATTTTAGGCGGTCAGAGTCCGGGGGGCCCGTCCCACTCGGAAGGCGTGGGCTATAGCACACGAAAATATGGGAATCACGCGGAATTCTAGTTTTTTGGCCCAAAAAGGCAAAAAATGAGGAATGATCATGGCGGGGTTTTAACTATGGTGCCTTAGATCGTATTTGATGACCCGAAAAATTTTTAGGCAATCGGGGTCCGGGGTTCCCGGGACCACTTGAAAGGCGTGGGCAATAGCATACGAAAATATTGGTATGGGGTGGAATTCGAGTTTTTTGGCCGGAATTCGCAATAAGTGAAGAATGATCATGGCAGGGCGGTGACTATGGTTCCTTAGGTCGTATTTAATGGCCCGGAAAAATTTTAGGCGATCCGAGTCCGGGGGCGCCGGCCCACTTGGAAGGCGTGGGCTATAGCACACGTAAATATGGGAATCACGCGGAATTCTAGTTTTTTGGCCGAAAAATGCAAAAAATGAGGAACGATCATGGCGGGGCAGTGACTATGGTTCCTTAGGTCATATTTGATGGCCCGAAAAATTTTTAGGCAATCGGGGTCCGGGGGTCCCGGGACCACTCGGAAGGCATGGGCTATAGCACACAAAAATATGGGAATCGGGCGGAATTCTAATTTTTTTTCCGTAAAACGTAAAAACACGAGGAACGGTCATATCAGGGTGGTGACTATGGTTCTTTAGGTCATATTTGATGGCCCAAAAAAATTTTAGGCGGTCAGAGTCCGGGGGGCCCGTCCCACATGGAAGGCGTGGGCTATCGCACACGAAAATATGGAAATCGCGCGGAATTCTAGTTTTTTGGCCGAAAAAGGCAAAAAATGAGGAATGATCATGGCGGGGTTTTAACTATGGTGCCTTAGATATTATTTGATGACCCGGAAAATTTTTAGGCGATCGGGGTCCGGGGTTCCCGGGATCACTTGAAAGGCGTGGGCTATAGCATACGAAACTATGGGTATCGGGCGGAATTCTAGTTTTTTGTCGGAAATCGCAATAAGTGAAGAATGATCATGGAGGGGCGGTGACTATGGTTCCTTAGGTCGTATTTAATGGCTCAGAAAAATTTTAGGCGATTCGAGTCCGGGGGGCCCGGCCCACTCGGAAGGCGTGGGTTATAGCACTCGAAAATATGGGAATCACGCGGAATTCTAGGTTTTTGGCCGAAAAACGCAAAAAATGAGGAACGAGCATGGCGGGGGCGGTTACTATGGTTCCTTGGGTCGTATTTAATGGCCCGAAAATTTTTTAGGCGATCGGGGTCCGGGGATCCCGAGACCACTTGGAAGGCGTGGGCTATAACACACGAAAATATGGGAATCACGCGGAATTCTAGTTTTTTACCCGAAAAATGCATAAAATGAGGAACGATCATGGCGGGGCAGTGACTATGGTTCCTTAGGTCGTATTTGATGGCCTAGAAATATTTTAGGCGATCCGAGCCCGGAGGGCCCTGCCCAGTCGTAAGGCGTGGGCTATAGCACACGAAAATATGGGAATCAGGTGGAATTCTAACCTTTTGGCCATTCAAATGCAAAAAAATGAGGAAAGATCATGGAAGGGCGGCGACTATGGTTCCTTGGGTCGTATTTGATGGCCCGAAAATTTTTTAGGCAATCGGGGTTCGGGGGTCCCGGGACCACTCGGAAGGCGTGGGGTATAGAACACGAAAATATGGGAATCCGGCGGAATTCTGGTTTTTTGGCCGTAAAATACAAAAAATGAGGACCGATCAATCCGGGGCGGTGACTATGATTCCTTAGGTCGTATTTGATAGCCTGGAAAAATTTTAGGCGATCGGGGTCTGGGGGTCCCGGGACCACTTGGAAGGCGTGGGATATAGCACACAAAAATATGGGAATCGGGCGGAATTCTAATTTTTTTGCCGTAAAACACAAAAACACAAGGAACGGTCATGTCAGGGTGGTGACTATGGTTCTTTAGGTCGTATTTGATGGCCCAAAAAATTTTAGGCGGTCAGAGTCTGGGGGGCCCGTCCCACTCGGAAGGCGTGGGCTATAGCACACGAAAATATGGGAATCACGCGGAATTCTAGTTTTTTTGCCCAAAAAGGCAAAAAATGAGGAATGATCATGGTGGGGTTTTAATTATGGTGCCTTAGATCGTATTTGATGACCCGAAAAATTTTTAGGCTATCGGGGTCTGGGGTTCCCGGGACCACTTGAAAGGCGTGGGCTATAGCATACGAAAATATTGGTATGGGGCGGAATTCGAGTTTTTTGGCCGGAAATCGCAATAAGTGAAGAATGATCATGGCGGGGCGGTGACTATGGTTCCTTAGGTCGTATTTAATGGCCCGAAAAAATTTTAGGCGATCCGAGTCCGGGGGCGCCGGCCCAC
This sequence comes from Nicotiana tabacum, assembly GCF_000715075.1. Lineage (NCBI taxonomy): Eukaryota > Viridiplantae > Streptophyta > Magnoliopsida > Solanales > Solanaceae > Nicotiana > Nicotiana tabacum. The sequence goes on along the minus strand of NC_134096.1, from coordinate 84,560,925 downwards.
TTGGAAGGCGTGGGCTATAGCACACGTAAATATGGGAATCACGCGGAATTCTAGTTTTTTGGCCGAAAAATGCAAAAAATGAGGAACGATCATGGCGGGGCAGTGACTATGGTTCCTTAGGTCATATTTGATGGCCTGAAAAATTTTTAGGCAATCGGGGTCCGGGGGTCCCGGGACCACTCGGAAGGCGTGGGCTATAGCACACAAAAATATGGGAATCAGGCGGAATTCTAATTTTTTTGCCGTAAAACGCAAAAACACAAGGAACGGTCATATCAGGGCGGTGACTATGGTTCTTTAGGTCATATTTGATGGCCCAAAAAATTTTTAGGCGGTCAGAGTCTGGGGGGCCCGTCCCACTTGGAAGGCGTGGGCTATCGCACACGAAAATATGGAAATCGCGCGGAATTCTAGTTTTTTGGCCGAAAAAGGCAAAAATTGAGGAATGATCATGGCGGGGTTTTAACTATGGTGCCTTAGATAGTATTTGATGACCCGGAAAATTTTTAGGCGATCGGGGTCCGGGGTTCCCGGGATCACTTAAAAGGCGTGGGCTATAGCATACGAAAATATGTGTATCGGGCGGAATTCTAGTTTTTTGGCCGGAAATCGCAATAAGTGAAGAATGATCATGGAGGGGCGGTGACTATGGTTCCTTAGGTCGTATTTAATGGCTCGGAAAAATTTTAGGCGATTCGAGTCCGGGGGGGCCCGGCCCACTCGGAAGGCGTGAGTTATAGCACACGAAAATATGGGAATCACGCGGAATTCTAGGTTTTTGGCCGAAAAACGCAAAAAATGAGGAACGAGCATGGCGGGGGCGGTTACTATGGTTCCTTGGGTCGTATTTAATGGCCCAAAAAATTTTTAGGCGATCGGGGTCCAGGGATCCCGGGACCACTTGAAAGGCGTGGGCTATAACACACGAAAATATGGGAATCACGCGGAATTCTAGTTTTTTAGCCGAAAAATGCAAAAAATGAGGAACGATCATGGCGGGGCAGTGACTATGGTTCCTTAGGTCGTATTTGATGGCCCAAAAATTTTTTAGGCAATCGGGGTCCGGGGGTCCCGGGACCACTCGGAAGGCGTGGGCTATAGCACACGAAAATATGGGAATCGGGGTGGAATTCTAACCTTTTGGCCGTACAAATGCAAAAAATGAGGAAAGATCATGGAAGGGCGGCGACTATGGTTCCTTGGGTCGTATTTGATGGCCCGGAAAATTTTTAGGCAATCGGGGTTCGGGGGTCCCGGGACCACTCGGAAGGCGTGGGGTATAGCACACGAAAATATGGGAATCCGGCGGAATTCTGGTTTTTTGGCCGTAAAATACAAAAAATGAGGACCGATCAATGCGAGGCGGTGACTATGCTTCCTTAGGTCGTATTTGATAGCCCGGAAAAATTTTAGGCGATCGGGGTCTGGGGTCCCGGGACCACTTGGAAGACGTGGGATATAGCACACAAAAATATGGGAATCGGGCGAAATTCTAATTTTTTTGCCGTAAAACACAAAAACACGAGGAACGGTCATCTCAGGGTGGTGACTATGGTTCTTTAGGTCGTATTTGATGGCCCAAAAAATTTTAGGCGGTCAGAGTCCGGGGGGCCCGTCCCACTCAGAAGGCGTGGGCTATAGCATACGAAAATATGGGAATCACGCGGAATTCTAGGTTTTTTGCCCAAAAAGGCAAAAAATGAGGAATGATCATGGCGGGGTTTTAACTATGGTGCCTTAGATCGTATTTGAAGACCCGAAAAATTTTTTAGGCGATCGGGGTCCGGGGTTCCCGGGACCACTTGAAAGGCGTGGGCTATAGCATACGAAAATATTGGTATGGGGCGGAATTCGAGTTTTTTGGCCGGAAATCGCAATAAGTGAAGAATGATCATGGCGGGGCGGTGACTATGGTTCCTTAGGTCATATTTAATGGCCCGAAAAAATTTTAGGCGATCCGAGTCCGGGGGCGCCGGCCCACTTGGAAGGCGTGGGCTATAGCACACGTAAATATGGGAATCACGCGGAATTCTAGTTTTTTGGCCGAAAAATGCAAAAAATGAGGAACGATCATGGCGGGGCAGTGACTATGGTTCCTTAGGTCATATTTGATGGCCCGAAAAATTTTTAGGCAATCGGGGTCCGGGGGTCCCGGGACCACTCGGAAGGCGTGGGCTATAGCACACAAAAATATGGGAATCGGGCGGAATTCTAATTTTTTTGCCGTAAAACGCAAAAACACGAGGAACGGTCATATCAGGGCGGTGACTATGGTTCTTTAGGTCATATTTGATGGCCCAAAAAAATTTTAGGCGGTCAGAGTCCGGGGGGCCCGTCCCACTTGGAAGGCGTGGGCTATCGCACACGAAAATATGGAAATCGCGCGGAATTCTAGTTTTTTGGCCAAAAAAGGCAAAAAATGAGGAATGATCATGGCGGGGTTTTAACTATGGTGCCTTAGATAGTATTTGATGACCCGGAAAATTTTTAGGCGATCGGAGTCCGGGGTTCCCGGGATCACTTGAAAGGCGTGGGCTATAGCATACGAAAATATGTGTATCGGGCGGAATTCTAGTTTTTTGGCCGGAAATCGCAATAAGTGAAGAATGATCATGTAGGGGCGGTGACTATGGTTCCTTAGGTCGTATTTAATGGCTCGGAAAAATTTTAGGCGATTCGAGTCCGGGGGGCCCGGCCCACTCGGAAGGCGTGAGTTATAGCACACGAAAATATGGGAATCACGCGGAATTCTAGGTTTTTGGCCGAAAAATGCAAGAAATGAGGAACGAGCATGGCGGGGGCGGTTACTATGGTTCCTTGGGTCGTATTTAATGGCCCAAATATTTTTTAGGCGATCGGGGTCCAGGGATCCCGGGACCACTTGAAAGGCGTGGGCTATAACACCCGAAAATATGGGAATCACGCGGAATTCTAGTTTTTTAGCCGAAAAATGCAAAAAATGAGGAACGATCATGGCGGGGCAGTGACTATGGTTCCTTAGGTCGTATTTGATGGCCTAGAAATATTTTAGGCGATCCGAGCCCGGAGGGCCCTGCCCACTCATAAGGCGTGGGCTATAGCACACGAAAATATGGGCCCTGCCCACTCATAAGGCGTGGGCTATAGCACACGAAAATATGGGAATCGGGTGGAATTCTAACCTTTTTGCCGTACAAATGCAAAAAATAAGGAAAGATCATGGAAGGGCGGCGACTATGGTTCCTTGGGTCGTATTTGATGGCCCGGAAAATTTTTAGGCAATCGGGGTTCGGGGGTCCCAGGACCACTCGGAAGGCGTGGGGTATAGCACACGAAAATATGGGAATCCGGCGGAATTCTAGTTTTTTGGCCGTAAAATACAAAAAATGAGGACCGATCAATGCGGGGTGGTGACTATGCTTCCTTAGGTCATATTTGATATTCCGAAAAAATTTTAGGCGATCGGGGTCTGGGGGTCCCAGGACCACTTGGAAGGCGTGGGATATAGCACACAAAAATATGGGAATCGGGCGGAATTCTAATTTTTTTGCCGTAAAACACAAAAACACGAGGAACGGTCATGTCAGGGTGGTGACTATGGTTCTTTAGGTCGTATTTGATTGCATAAAAAAATTTTAGGTGGTCAGAGTCCGGGGGGCCCATCCCACTTGGAAGGCGTGGGCTATAGCACACGAAAATATGAGAATCGAGCGGAATTCTAGTTTTTTGGCCCAAAAAGGCAAAAAATGAGGAATGATCATGGCGGGGTTTTAACTATGGTGCCTTAGATAGTATTTGACGACCCGGAAAATTTTTAGGCGATCGGGGCTCGGGGTTCCCGGGATCACTTGAAAGGCATGGGCTATAGCATACGAAAATATGGGTATCGGGCGGAATTCTAGTTTTTTGGCCGGAAATCGCAATAAGTGAAGAATGATCATGGAGGGGCGATGACTATGGTTCCTTAGGTCGTATTTAATGGCTCGGAAAAATTTTAGGCGATTCGAGTCCGGGGGGCCTGGCCCACTCGGAAGGCGTGGGTTATAGCACACGAAAATATGGGAATCACGCGGAATTCTAGGTTTTTGGTCGAAAAACGCAAAAAATGAGGAACGAGCATGGCAGGGGTGGTTACTATGGTTCCTTGGGTCGTATTTAATGGCCCGAAAAAGATTTAGGCGATCGGGGTCTGGGGGTCCCGGGACCACTTGGAAGGCGTGGGCTATAACACACGAAAATATGGGAATCACGCGGAATTCTAGTTTTTTAGCCGAAAAATGCAAAAAAATGAGGAACGATCATGGCGGGGTAGTGACTATGGTTCCTTAGGTCGTATTTGATGGCCCGAAAATTTTTTAGGCAATCGGGGTCCGGGGGTCCCGGGACCACTCGGAAGGCGTGGGCTATAGCACACGAAAATATGGGAATCGGGGTGGAATTCTAACCTTTTGGCCGTACAAATGCAAAAAATGAGGAAAGATCATGGAAGGGCGGCGACTTATGGTTCCTTGGGTCGTATTTGATGGCCCGGAAAATTTTTAGGCAATCGGGGTTCGGGGGTCCCGGGACCACTCGGAAGGCGTGGGGTATAGCACACGAAAATATGGGAATCCGGCGGAATTCTGGTTTTTTGGCCGTAAAATACAAAAAATGAGGACCGATCAATGCGGGGCGGTGACTATGCTTCCTTAGGTCGTATTTGATAGCCCGGAAAAATTTTAGGCGATCGGGGTCTGGGGGTCCCGGGACCACTTGGAAGGCGTGGGATATAGCACACAAAAATATGGGAATCGGGCGGAATCCTAATTTTTTTGCCGTAAAACACAAAAACACGAGGAACGGTCATGTCAGGGCGGTAACTATGGTTCTTTAGATCGTATTTGATGGCTAAAAAAATTTTAGGCGGTCAGAGTCCGGGGGGCCTATCCCACTTGGAAGGCGTGGGCTATAGCACACGAAAATATGGGAATCGCGCGGAATTCTAATTTTTTGGCCCAAAAAGGCAAAAAATGAGGAATGATCATGGCGGCGGGGTTTAACTATGGTGCCTTAGATCGTATTTGACGACCCGGAAAATTTTTAGGCGATCGGAGTCCGAGGGGCCCGTCCCACTTGGAAGGCGTGGGCTATAGCACACGAAAATATAGGAATCGCGCGGAATTCTAGTTTTTGGCCGAAAAAGGCAAAAAATGAAGAATGATCATGGCGGGGTTTTAACTATGGTGCCTTAGATGGTATTTGATGACCCGGAAAATTTTTAGGCGATCGTGGTCCGGGGTTCCCGGGACCACTTGAAAGGCGTGGGCTATAGCATACGAAAATATGGGTATCGGGCGGAATTCTAGTTTTTTGGCCGGAAATCGCAATAATTGAAGAATGATCATGGCGGGGTAGTGACTATGGTTCCTTAGGTCGTATTTAATGGCCCGGAAAAATTTTAGGCGATCCGAGTCCGGGGGCCCCGGCCCACTCAGAAGGCGTGGGCTATAGCATACGAAAATATGGGAATCACGCGGAATTCTAGTTTTTTGGCCGAAAAACGCAAAAAATGAGGAACGATCATGGCGGGGGCGGTTACTATGGTTCCTTGGGTCATATTTAATGGCCCGAAAAAATTTTAGGCGATCGGGGTCCGGGGGTCCCGGGACCACTTGGAAGGCGTGGTATAACACACGAAAATATGGGAATCACGCGGAATTCTAGTTTTTTAGCAGAAAAATGCAAAAAATGAGGAACGATCATGGCGGGGTATTGACTATGGTTCCTTAGGTCGTATTTGATGGCCTAGAACTATTTTAGGCGATCTGAGCCCGGAGGGCCCGGCCCACTTGGAAGGCGTGGGCTATAGCACACGAAAATATGGGAATCGCGTGGAATTCTAGTTTTTTGGCCGTACAAATGCAAAAAATGAGGAATGATCATGGCGGGGTTTTAACTATGGTGCCTTAGATCGTATTTGATGACCCGGAAAATTTTTAGGCGTTCGGGGTCCGGAGTTCCCGGGACCACTTGAAAGGTGTGGGCTATATAGCATACGAAAATATGGGTATCGGGCGGAATTCTAGTTTTTTGGCCGGAAATCGCAATAAGTGAAGAATGATCATGGCGGGACGGTGACTATGGTTCCTTAGGTCGTATTTAGTGGCCCGGAAAAATTTTAGGCGATCCGAGTCCGGGGGGGCCGGCCCACTCGGAAGGCGTGGGCTATAGCACAGGAAAATATGGGAATCACGCGGAATTCTAATTTTTTGGCCGAAAAATGCAAAAAATGAGGAACGATCATGGCGGGGGCGGTTACTATGGTTCCTTGGGTCGTATTTAATGGCCCGAAAAAGTTTAAGGAAATCGGGGTCCGGGGGTCCCGCGACCACTTGGAAGGCGTGGGCTATAACACACGAAAATATGAGAATCACGCGGAATTCAAGTTTTTTAGCCGAAAAACGCAAAAAATGAGGAACGATCATGGCGGGGCAGTGTCTATGGTTCCTTAGGTTGTATTTGATGGCCTAGAAATATTTTAGGCGATCCGAGCCCGGAGGGCCCTGCCCACTCGGAAGGCGTGGGCTATATCACACGAAAATATGAGAATCAGGTGGAATTCTAGCTTTTTGGCCGTACAAATGCAAAAAATGAGGAAAGATCATGGAAGGGCGGCGTCTATGGTTCCTTCGGTTGTATTTGATGGCCCGAAAAAATTTTAGGCAATCGGGGTCCGGGGGTCCCGGGACCACTCGGAAGGCGTGGGCTATAGCACACGAAAATATGGGAATCCGGCGGAATTCTAGTTTTTTGGTCGTAAAATGCAAAAAATGAGGACCGATCATGGCAGGGTGGTGACTATGCTTCCTTAGGTCGTATTTGATTGCTCGGAAAAATTTTAGGCGATCGGGGTCTGGGGGTCCCGGGACCACTTGGAAGGCGTGGGCTATAGCACACAAAAATATGGGAATCGGGCGGAATTCTAATTTTTTTTGCCGTAAAACGCAAAAACACGAGGAACAGTCATGTCAGGGCAGTGACTATGGTTTTTTAGGTCGTATTTGATGGCCCCAAAAAATTTTATGCGGTTAGAGTCCGGGGGGGCCGTCCCACTTGGAAGGCGTGGGCTATAGCACACGAAAATATGGGAATCGCGCTGAATTCTAATTTTTTGGCCCAAAAAGGCAAAAAATGAGGAATGATCATGGCGGCGGGGTTTAACTATGGTGCCTTAGATCGTATTTGACGACTCGGAAAATTTTTAGGCGATCGGAGTCCGAGGGGCCCGTCCCACTTGGAAGGCATGGGCTATAGCATACGAAAATATGGGTATCGGGCGGAATTCTAGTTTTTTGGCCGGAAATCGCAATAAGTGAAGAATGATCATGGCGGGGCGGTGACTATGGTTCCTTAGGTCGTATTTAGTGGCCCAGAAAAATTTTAGGCGATCCGAGTCCGGGGGCCCCGGCCCACTCGGAAGGCGTGGGCCATAGCACACCAAAATATGGGAATCACGCGGAATTCTAGTTTTTTGGCCGAAAAACGCAAAAAATGAGGAACGATCATGGCGGGGGCGGTTACTATGGTTCCTTGGGTCGTATTTAGTGGCCCGAAAAAGTTTAAGTCAATCGGGGTCCGGGGGTCCCGGGACCACTTGGAAGGCGTGGGCTATAACACACGAAAATATGGGAATCACACGGAATTCTAGTTTTTTAGCCGAAAAAATGCAAAAAATGAGGAACGATCATGGCGGGGCAGTGACTATGATTCCTTACGTCGTATTCGATGGCCTAGAAATATTTTAGGCAATCCGAGCCCGGAGCGCCCAGCCCACTCGGAAGGCGTGGGCTATAGCACATGAAAATATGAGAATCAGGTGGAATTCTAGCTTTTTGGCCGTACAAATGCAAAAAATGAGGAAAGATCATGGAAGGGCGGCGTCTATGGTTCCTTGGGTCGTATTTGATGGCCCGGAAAAATTTTAGGCAATCGGGGTCCGGGGGTCCCGGGACCAATCGGAAGGCGTGGGCTATAGCACACGAAAATATGGGAATCCGGCGGAATTCTAGTTTTTTGGCCGTAAAATGCAAAAAATGAGGACCGATCATGGCGGGGTGGTGACTATGCTTCCTTAGGTCCTATTTGATTGCTCGGAAAAATTTTAGGCGATCGGGTTCTGGGGGTCCCGGGACCACTTGGAAGGCATGGGCTATAGCACACAAAAATATGGGAATCGGGCGGAATTCTAATTTTTTTGCCGTAAAACGCAAAAACACGAGGAACGGTCATGTCAGGGCGGTGACTATGGTTCTTTAGGTCGTATTAGATGGCCCAAAAAAATTTTAGGCGGTTAGAGTCCGGGGGGGCCGTCCCACTTGGAAGGCGTGGGCTATAGCGCACGAAAATATGGGAATCGCGCTGAATTCTAGTTTTTGGCCGAAAAAGGCAAAAAATGAAGAATGATCATGGCGGGGTTTTAACTATGGTGCCTTATATCGTATTTGATGACCCAGAAAATTTTTAGGCGATCGGGGTCCGGGGTTCCCGGGATCACTTGAAAGGCATGGGCTATAGCATACGAAAATATGGGTATCGGGCGAAATTCTAGTTTTTTGGCCGGAAATCGCAATAAGTGAAGAATGATCATGGCGGGGTGGTGACTATGATTTCTTAGGTCGTATTTAGTGACCCGGAAAAATTTTAGGCGATCCGAGTCCGGGGGCCCCGGCCCACTCGGAAGGCGTGGGCTATAGCACACGAAAATATGGGAATCACGCAGAATTCTAGTTTTTTGGCCGAAAAACGCAAAAAATGAGGAACGATCATGGCGGGGGCGGTTACTATGGTTCCTTGGGTCGTATTTAATGGCCCGAAAAAGTTTAAGGCAATCGGGGTCCGGGGGTCCCGGGACCACTTGGAAGGCGTGGGCTATAGCACACGAAAATATGGGAATCACGCAAAATTCTAGTTTTTTAGCCGGAAATCGCAATAATTGAAGAATGATCATGGCGGGGCGGTGACTATGGTTCCTTAGGTCGTACTTAATGGCCCGAAAAAATTTTAGGCGATCCAAGTCCAGGGGGCCCGGCCCACTCGGACGGCGTGGGCTATAGCACACGAAAATATGGGAATCACGCGGAATTCTTGTTGTTTGGCCGAAAAACGCAAAAAATGAGGAACGATCATGGTGGGGGCGGTTACCATGGTTCCTTGGGTCATATTTAATGGCCCAAAAAAATTTTAGGCGATCGGGGTCCGGGGGTCCCGGGACCACTTGGAAGGCATGGGCTATAACACACAAAAATATGGGAATCACGCGGAATTCTAGTTTTTTAGCCGAAAAATGCAAAAAATGAGGAACGATCATGGCGGGGCAGTGACTATGGTTCCTTAGGTCGTATTTGATGGCCTAGAAATATTTTAGGTGATCCGAGACCGGAGGGCCCGGCCCACTTGGAAGGCGTGGGCTATAGCACACGAAAATATGGGAATCGCACGGAATTCTAGTTTTTTGGCCGTACAAGTGTAAAGAATGAGGAATGATCATGGCGGGGTTTTAACTATGGTGCCTTAGATCGTATTTGATGAGCCGGAAAATTTTTAGGCGATCGGGGTCCGGGGTTCCCGGGACCACTTGAAAGGTGTGGGCTATAGCATACGAAAATATAGGTATCGGGCGGAATTCTAGTTTTTTGGCCGGAAATCGCAATAAGTGAAGAATGATCATGGCGGTGCGGTGACTATGGTTCCTTAGGTCATATTTAATGGCCCGGAAAAATTTTAGGGGATCCGAGTCCGGGGGCCTGGCCCACTCGGAAGGCGTGGGCTATAGCACATGAAAATATGGGAATCACGCGGAATTCTAGTTTTTTGGCCGAAAAACACAAAAAATGAGTAACGATCATGGCGGGGGCGGTTACTATGGTTCCTTAAGTCGTATTTAATGGCCCGAAAAAGTTTAAGGAAATCGGCGTCCGGGGGCCCCAGTCCACTCGGAAGGCGTGGGCTATAGCACACGAAAATATGGGAATCACGCGGAATTCTAGCGTTTTGGCCGAAAAACGCAAAAAATGAGGAACGATCATGGCGGGGGCGGTTACTATGGTTCCTTGGGTCGTATTTAGTGGTCCGAAAATGTTTAAGGCAATCGGGGTCCGGGGGTCCCGGGATCACTTGGAAGGCGTGGGCTATAACACACGAAAATATGGGAATCACGCGGAATTCTAATTTTTTAGCCGAAAAACGCAAAAAATGAGGAACGATCATGGCGGGGCAGTGACTATGGTTCCTTAGGTCGTATTTGATGGCCTAGAAATATTTTAGGCGATCCGAGCCCGGAGGGCCCTGCCCACTCGGAAGGCGTGGGCTATATCACACGAAAATATGAGAATCAGGTGGAATTCTAGCTTTTTGGCCGTACAAATGCAAAAAATGAGGAAAGATCATGGAAGGGCGGCGTCTATGGTTCCTTCGGTTGTATTTGATGGCCCGAAAATATTTTAGGCAATCGGGGTCCGGGGGTCCCGGGACCACTCGGAAGGCGTGGGCTATAGCACACGAAAATATGGGAATCCGGCGGAATTCTAGTTTTTTGGCCGTAAAATGCAAAAAATGAGGACCGATCATGGCGGGGCAGTGACTATGCTGCCTTAGGTCATATTTGATAGCCCGGAAAAATTTTAGGCGATCGGGGTCTGGGGGTCCCGGGACCACTTTGAAGGCGTGGGCTATAGCACACAAAAATATGGAAATCGGGCGAAATTCTAGTTTTTTTGCCGTAAAACTCAAAAAACGAGGAACTGTCATGTCATGGCGGTGACTATGGTTCTCTAGGTTGTATTTGATGGCCCGAAATTTTTTTAGATGATCCGGTTCCGGGGGGCCCTACCGACTAGGAAGGCGTGGGCTAGCACACGGAAATATGGGAATCGGGCGGAATTCTAGTTTTTTGGACGAAAAATGCACAAAATTAGGAACGATCATTGCGGGACGATGACTATGGTTCCTTAGGTCGTATTTGATGGCCCAAAAAATTTTTAGGTGATCGGGGTCCGGGGGGCCTGGGACCACTCGGAAGGCGTGGGCTATAGCACACGAAAATATGGGAATCGCGCGAAATTCTAGTTTTTTGGCCGAAAAACGTAAAAAAATGAGGAACGATCATGGCGGGGCAGTGACTATGGTTCCTTAGGTCGTATTTGATGGCCCAGAAAAATTTTAGGCGACCGGGGTCCGGGGTTCCCGGGACCACTTGGAAAGCGTTGGTATAGCACACGAAAATATGGGAATCGGGCGGAATTCTAGTTTTTTGGACGAAAAATGCAAAAAAGGAGGAACGATCATGGCAGGAAGGTGACTATGGTTCCTTAGGTCTTATTTGATGGCCCGAAAAAATTTTAGGTTATCCGAGTTCGGGGGGCCCAGCCCACTCGGAAGGCGTGGGCTATAGCACACGAAAATATGGAAATCGGGCGGAATTCTAGGTTTTTGGCCGAAAAACGCAAAAAATAAGGAACGATCATGGCTGGGCGGTGACTATGGTTCCTTAGGTCGTATCTGATGGTCCGGAAAAATTTTAGGCGATCGGGGTCAGGGGACCACTTTTAAGGCGTGGGCTATAGCACACGAAAATATGGGAATCGCGCGGAATTCTAGTTGTTTGGGCGAAAAACGCAAAAAATGTGGAACGATCATGGAGGGGCGATTACTATGGTTCCTTAGGTCGTATTTGATGGCCCGGAAAAATTTTAGGCGATCGGGGTCCGGGGGTCCCCGGACCACTTGGAAGGCGTGGGCTATATAGCACACAAAAATATGGGAATCAGGCGGAATTCTAGGTTTTTGGCCGAAAAATGCAAAACATTAGGAACGATCATGGCGAGGCGGTGACTATGGTTCCTTAGGTCCTATTTGATTGCCCGAAAAATTTTTAGGCGATCCGAGTCTGGTGGGCTCGGCCACTCGGAAGGCGTGGGCAATAGCACACAAATATATGGTAATCGGGCGGAATTCTAGTTTATTAGCCAAAAAACGCAAAAAATGAGGAACGATCATGACGAGGCAGTGACTATGGTTCCTTAGGTAGTATTTTATGGCTCGGAAAATTTTTAGGCGATCGGGGTTCGGGGGGGCCCGGGACCACTTGGCAGGCGTGGGTGTAGCACACAAAAATATGGGAATCTGGCGAAATTCTAGTTTTTTGGCCGAAAAACGCAAAAAATGAGGAACGATCATGGCTGGACGGTGACTATGGTTCCATAGGTCGTATTTGATGGCCCGGAAAAATTTTAGGCGATCGGGGTCCGGGGTTCCCGGGACCACTTGGAAGGCGTGGATATAGCACACGAAAGTATGGGTATCGGGGGGAATTCTAGTTTTTTTGCCGAAATATGCAAAAAATGAGGAACGATCATGAAGGGAAGGTGACTATGGTTCCTTATGTCTTATTGGATGGTCTGGAAAAATTTTAGGCGATCGGGGTCAGGGGGTCCCGGGACCACTCGAAAGACGTGGGCTATAGCACACGAAAATATAGGAATCGTGCGGAATTCTAGTTGTTTGGCCGAAAAACAGCAAAAAATGTGGAACGATCATGGCAGAGCGGTTACTATGGTTCCTTAGGTCGTATTTGATGGCCCGAAAAATTTTAGCCCGAAAACATTTTAGGCGATCGGGGTCCGGGGGTCCCGGGACCACTTGGACGGCGTGGGCTATATAACACACAAAAATATGGGAATCAGGCGGAATTCTAGTTTTTTGGCCGAAAAATGCAAAAAATGAGGAACGATCATGGCGAGGCGGTGACTATGGTTCCTTAGGTCCTATTTGATTGCCCGAAAAAATTTTATGCGATCCGAGTTCGGGGGGCCCGACCACTCGGAAGGCGTGGGCAATAGCACACAAAAATATGGTAATCGGGCCGAATTCTAGTTTTTTAGCCGAAAAATGCAAAAAATGAGGAACGATCATGGAGAGGCAGTGATTATGGTTCCTTAGGTAGTATTTTATGGCCCGAAAATTTTTTAGGCGATCGGGGTCCGGGGTTCCCGGGACCACTTGGCAGGCGTGGGTATAGCATACGAAAATATGGGAATCGGGCGAAATTCTAGTTTTTTTGCCGAAAAACGCAAAAAATGAGGAACGATCATGGCTGGACGGTGACTATGGTTCCATAGGTCGTATTTGATGGCCCGGAAAAATTTTAGGCGATCGGGGTCCGGGGTTCCCGGGACCACTTGGAAGGCGTGAATATAGCACACGAAAGTATGGGAATCGGGCGGAATTCTAGTTTTTTTGCCAAAATATGCAAAAAATGAGGAACGATCATGGAGGGAAGGTGACTATGGTTCCTTAGGTCTTATTGGATGGTCTGGAAAAATTTTAGGCGATCGGGGTCCGGGGGTCCCGGAATCACTCGAAAGGCGTGGGCTATAGCACACGAAAATATAGGAATCGCGCGGAATTCTAGTTGTTTGGCCGAAAAATAGCAAAAAATGTGGAACGATCATGGCAGAGAGGTGACAATGGGTCCTTAGGTCCTATTTGATTGCCCGAAAATTTTTTAGGCGATCCGAGTCTGGGGGGCCTGGCCCACTCGGAAGGCGTGGGCAATAGCACACAATACTATGGTAATCGGGCGGAATTCTAGTTTTTTAGCCAAAAAATGCAAAAAATGAGGAACGTTCATGGCGGGGCAGTGACTATGGTTCCTTAGGTAGTATTTTATGGCCGGGAAAAATATTAGGCGATCGGGGTCCGGGTTCCCGGGACCACTTGGCAGGCGTGGGTATAGCACACGAAAATATGGCAATCGGGCGAAATTCTAGTTTTTTGGCCGAAAAATACAAAACATGAGGAACGATCATGGCGGGAAGGTGACTATGGTTCCTTTGGTCTTATTTGATGGCCCGGAAAAATTTTAGGTGATCCGAGTCCGGGGGGACCGGCCCACTCGGAAGGTGTGGGCTATAGCACACGAAAATATGGGAATCGGGCGGAATTCTATGTTTTTGGCCGAAAAATGCAAAAAATTAGGAACGATCATGGCAAGGCGGTGACTATGGTTCCTTAGGTCGTATTTGATGGCCCAAAAAAATTTTATGCGATCGGGGTCCGGGGAGCCTCGGACCACTCGGAAGGAGTGGCATATAGCACACGAAAATATGGGAATCGAGCGGAATTCTAGTTTTTTGGCCGAAAAATGCAAAAAATGAGGAACAATCATGGCGGGGCAGTGACTATGGTCTTTCGGTCGTATTTGATGGCCCGAAAAATTTTAGGCGATCGGGGTCCGGGATTCCCGGGACCACTTGGAAGGGGTGGATATAGCACACGAATATATGGGAATCGGGCGGAATTCTAGTTTTTTGGCCGAAAAATGCAAAAAATGAGGAACGGCGAGGAGGTGACTATGGTTCCTTAGGTCCTATTTGATTGCCCAAAAATTTTTTAGGCGATCCGAGTCTGTGGGGCCTGGCCCACTCGGAAGGCGTGGGCAATAGCACACAATACTATGGTAATCGGGCGAAATTCTAGTTTTTTAGCCAAAAAACGCAAAAAATGAGGAACGATCATGGTGGGGCAGTGACTATTGTTCCTTAGGTAGTATTTTATGGCCCGGAAAAATATTAGGCGATCGGGGTCCGGGTTCCCGGGACCACTTGGCAGGCGTGGGTATAGCACACGAAAATATGGTAATCGGGCGGAATTCTAGTTTTTAGGTCGAAAAATACAAAAAATGAGGAACGATCATGGCGGGAAGGTGACTATGGTTCCTTTGGTCTTATTTGATGGCCTGGAAAAATTTTAGGAGATCCGAGTCCGGGGGCACCGGCCCACTCGGAAGGTCTGGGCTATAGCACACGAAAATATGGAAATCGGGCGGGATTCTAGGTTTATGGCCGAAAAACGCAAAAAATTAGGAACGATCATGGCAGGGCAGTGACTATGGTTCCTTAGGTCATATTTGATGGCCCGGAAAAATTTTAGGCGATCGGGGTCCGGGGAGCCTCGGACCACTCGGAAGGAGTGGGCTATAGCACACGAAAATATGGGAATCGAGCGGAATTCTAGTTTTTTGGCCGAAAAATGCAAAAAATGAGGAACAATCATGGCGGGGCAGTGACTATGGTTCTTTCGGTCGTATTTGATGGCCCGAAAAATTTTAGGCGATCGGGGTCCGGGATTCCCGGGACCACTTGGAAGGCGTGGATATAGCACACAAAAATATGGGAATCGGGCGGAATTCTAGTTTTTTGGCCGAAAAATGCAAAAAATGAGGAACGGCGAGGAGGTGACTATGGTTCCTTAGGTCTTATTTGATGGCTCGAAAAATTTTTAGGCAATCCGTGTTCGGGGGGCCTGGCCCACTCAGATGGCGTGGGCTATAGCACATGAAAATATGGGAATCGGGCAGAGTTCTAGGTTTTTGGCCGAAAAACGCAAAAAATGAGGAACGATCATGGCGAGGTGGTGACTATAGTTCCTTAGGTCGTATTTGATGGCCCGGAAAAATTTTAGGCGATCGGGGTCCGGGGGGCCTGGGACCACTCGGAAGGCATGGGATAGCACACGAAAATATGGGAATCGCGCGATAGTCTAGTTTTTTGGCCGAAAAATGCAAAAAATGAGGAACGATCATGGTGGGGTAGTTACTATGGTTCCTTAGGTCGTATTTGATGGCCCAGAAAAATTTTAGGCAATCGGGGTCCGGGGTTCCCAGGACCACTTGGAAAGCATGGGTATAGAACACGAAAATATGGGAATCGCGCGGAATTCTAGTTTTTTGGCCGAAAAATGCAATAAAAGTGGAACGATCATGGCGGGGCAGTGGCTATGTTTCCTTAGTTCGTATTTGATGGCCCGGAACAATTTTAGGCGATCGAGGTCCGGGGGTCCCAGGACCACTTGGAAGGCGTGGGCTATAGCACACAAAAATATAGGAATCATGCGAAATTCTAGTTTTTTGGCCAAAAAATACAAAAAAATTAGGAACGATCATGGCGAGGCGGTGACTATGGTTTCTTAGGTCCTATTTGATTGCCTGAAAAAATTTAAGGCGATCCGAGTCCGGGGGGCCCGGCCCACTCGGAAGGCGTGGGCAATAGCACACAAAAATATGGTAATCGGGCGGAATTCTAGTTTTTAGCCTAAAAACGCAAACAATGAGGAACGATCATGGCGGGGCAGTGACTATGGTTCCTTAGGTATGATTTTATGGCCCGGAAAAATTTTAGGCGATCGGGGTCTGGGGTTCCATGGGACCACTTGGCAGGCATGGGTATAGCACACGAAAATATGGGAATCGGGCGGAATTCTAGTTTTTTTGCCGAAAAATGCAAAAAATGAGGAACGATCATGGCAGGGAGGTGACTATGGTTCCTTTGGTATTATTTGATGGCCTGAAATATTTTTAGGTGATCCGAGTCTGGTGGGCCCGGCCCATTCGGAAGGAGTGGGCTATAGCACACGAAAATATGGGAACGGGCGGAATTCTAGGTTTTTGGCCAAAAAATGCAAAGAATTAGGAACGATCATGGAAGGGCGGTGACTATGGTTCTTTAGGTCGTATTTGATGTCCCGGAAAAATTTTAGGCGATCGGGGTCCGGTGGGCCTTGGACCACTCGGAAGGCGTGGGGGATAGCACATGAAAATATGGGAATCGGGCGTAATTCTAGTTTTTTGGCCTAAAAATGCAAAAAATGAGGAACAATCATGGCGGGGAGGTAACTATGGTTCCTTAGGTCGTATTTGATGGCCTGGAAAAGTTTTAGGCGATTGGGGTCCGGGGGGCCTGGGACCACTCAGAAGGCGTGGGCTATAGCAAATAAAAATATGGGAATCGCGCGAAAGTCTTATTTTTTGGCCGAAAAATGCAAAAAATGAGGAACGATCATGGCGGGGTAGTGACTATGGTTCCTTAGGTCGTATTTGACGGCCCAGAAAAATTTTAGTCAATCGGGGTCCGGGGTTCTCGGGACCACTTGGAAGGCGTGGGTATAACACACGAAAATATGGGAAACGCGCAGAATTCTAGTTTTTTGGCCGAAAAAAGCAATAAAAGAGGAACAATCATGGCGGGGAAGTGACAATGGTTCCTTAGTTCGTATTTGATGGCCCGAAAAATTTTAGGCTATCGGGGTCCGGGGGTCCCGGGACTTATATAGCCCACAAAAATATGGGAATCAGGCGGAATTCTAGTTTTTTGGCCGAAAAATGCAAAACATGAGGAACGATCATGGCGAGGCGGTGACAATGGTTCCTTAGGTCCTATTTGATTGCCCGAAAAATTTTTAGGCGATCCATGTCTGGGGGGCCCGGCCCACTCGGAAGGCGTGGGCAATAGCACACAATACTATGGTAATCGGGCGGAATTCTAGTTTATTTAGCCAAAAAAGCAAAAAATGAGGGACGATCATGGCGGGGCAGTGACTATGGTTCCTTAGGTAGTATTTTATGGCCCGAAAAAATATTAGGCGATCGGGGTCCGGGTTCCCGGGACCACTTGGCAGGCGTGGGTATAGCACACGAAAATATGGCAATCGGGCGAAATTCTAGTCTTTTGGCCGAAAAATACAAAAAATGATGAACGATCATGGCGGGAAGGTGACTATGGTTCCTTTGGTCTTATTTGATGGCTCGAAAAAATTTTAGGTGATCCGAGTCCGGGGGGACCGGCCCACTCGGAAGGTGTGGGCTATAGCACACGAAAATATGGGAGTCGGGCGGAATTCTAGGTTTTTGGCCGAAAAATGCAAAAAATTAGGAACGATCATGGTAGGGCGGTGACTATGGTTCCTTAGGTCGTATTTGATGGCCCGAAAAAATTTTATGCGATCGGGGTCCGGGGAGCCTTGGACCACTCGGAAGGAGTGGCCTATAGCACACGAAAATATGGGAATCGAGCGGAATTCTAGTTTTTTGGCCGAAAAATGCAAAAAATGAGGAACAATCATGGCTGGGCAGTGACTATGGTCTTTCGGTCGTATTTTATGGCCCGAAAAATTTTAGGCGATCGGGGTCCGGGATTCCCGGGACCACTTGGAAGGGGTGGATATAGCACACGAATATATGGGAATCGGGCGGAATTCTAGTTTTTTGGCCGAAAAATGCAAAAAATGAGGAACGATCATGGCGAGGCGGTGACAATGGTTCCTTAGGTCCTATTTGATTGCCCAAAAATTTTTTAGGCGATCCGAGTCTGGGGGGCCTGGCCCACTCGGAAGGCGTGGGCAATAGCACACAATACTATGGTAATCGGGCGGAATTCTAGTTTTTTAGCCAAAAAACGCAAAAAATGAGGAACGATCATGGTGGGGCAGTGACTATGGTTCCTTAGGTAGTATTTTATGGCCCGGAAAAATATTAGGCGATCGGGGTCCGGGTTCCCGGGATCACTTGGCAGGCGTGGGTATAGCACACGAAAATATGGTAATCGGGCGGAATTCTAGTTTTTAGGTCGAAAAATACAAAAAATGAGGAACGATCATGGCGGGAAGGTGACTATGGTTCCTTTGGTCTTATTTGATGGCCCGGAAAAATTTTAGGAGATCCGAGTCCGGGGGCACCAGCCCACTCGGAAGGTCTGGGCTATAGCACACGAAAATATGGGAATCGGGCGGGATTCTAGGTTTATGGCCGAAAAACGCAAAAAATTAGGAACAATCATGGCAGGGCAGTGACTATGGTTCCTTAGGTCATATTTGATGGCCCGGAAAAATTTTAGGCGATCGGGGTCCGGGGAGCCTCGGACCACTCGGAAGGAGTGGGCTATAGCACACGAAAATATGGGAATCGAGCGGAATTCTAGTTTTTTGGCCGAAAAATGCAAAAAATGAGGAACAATTATGGCGGGGCAGTGACTATGGTTCTTTCGGTCGTATTTGATGGCCCGACCAAGTGGTCCCGGGACCTCCGAACCCCGATCTCCTAAAATTTTTACGCGACATCAAATACAAGCTAAGGAACATAGTCACCGCCCCGCCATGATCGTTCCTCATTTTATGTGTTTTACGGCCAAAAAACTAGAATTCCGCGCGATTCTCATATTTGCGTGTGCTACAGCCCACGTCTTCCCAATGGGTAGGGCCCCACGGAGCCGGATCGCCTAAAAATTTTCTGGGCCATCAAATACGACATAAGGAACCATAGTCACCGCCCCGCCATGACCTTTCCACATTTTTTGCATTTTACAGCCAACAAACTAGAATTCCGTGTGATTCCCATATTTTCGTGTGCTATAGCCCACGCCTTCCAAGTGGTCCCGGGACTCTGGGACCCAACCGCCTAATATTTTTTTGGGCCATCAAATACGACCTAAGGAACCATAGTCACTGCCCCGCCATGATCGTTCTTCATTGTTTTCATTTTACGGCCAACAAATCAGAATTACGCCCGGTTACCATATTTTCATGTGCTATAGCCCGCGCCTTCCAATTGGTCCCGGGACCCCCGAATCGTGTAAAAGTTTTGCGGGCTATTAAATACGACCTAATAAACCATAGTCACCGCCCCGCCATGATCGTTCCTCATATTTTGCTCTTTTAGGCCAAAAAACTAGAATTACTCCTGATTCCCATATTTTAGTATGCTATAGCCCACGCCTTCCGAGTAGGCCAGGCCCCCCGGACTCGAGTCGCCTAAAAATTTTCCGGGCCATTACATTCGACCTAAGGAACCATAGTCACCGCCCCGCCATGATTCTTCCTCACTTTTTGCATTTTTCGGCCAAAAAACTAGAATTCCACCTTTCGGCCAAAAAACTAGAATTCCGCGCGATTCCCATATTTTCGTGTGCTATAGCCCACGCCTTCCAAGTGGTCCCGGGACCCCCGGACCCCGATCGCCTAAAATATTTTAGGGTCATCAAATACGACCTAAGGAACCATAGTCACTGCCCCGCCATGATCGTTCCTCATTTTGTGCATTTTTTTGCCAAAAAACTAGAATTCCGCGAGATTCCCATATTTTCGTGTGCTATAGCTCACGCCTTCCGAGTGGTCCCGGGGACCCCCGGACCCCGATCGCCTAAAACCTTTTAGGGTCATCAAATACGACTAAGGAACCATAGTCACCGCCCCGCCATGATCGTTCCTTATTTTTTGCATTTTTCAGCCAAAAAACTAGAATTCCGCGCGATTCCCATATTTTCGTGTGCTATAGCCCACGCCTTCCGAATGGTCCCGGGACCCCCGGACCCCTATCGCCAAAATTTTTTTCGGGCCATCAAATTCGACCTAAGGAACCATAGTCACCGTCCCGCCATGATTGTCCCTCATTTTTTGCGTTTTTCGGCCAAAAAATAGAATTCTGCCCGATTCCCATATTTTCGTGTTCTAACCCACGCCTTCCAAGTGGGCCGGGCACCCCGGACTCGGATCGCCTAAAAATTTACCGGGCCATTAAATACGATCTAAGAAACCAAAGAATCTGCCCCGCCATGATCGTTCCTCATGTTTTGCATTTTTCGGCCTAAAAACTAGAATTCCGTCCGATTTCCATATTTTCGTGTGCTATAGCCCACGCTTTACAACTGGTCCCGGGACCCCTGACCCCAATCGCCTAAAATATTTTCGGGCCATCAAATATGACCTAAGGAACCATAGTCACTGCCCTGCCATGATCGTTCTTCATTTTTTGCATTTTTCGGCAAAAAAATTGGAATTCTGCGCGATACCCATATTTTTGTGTGCCATAGCCCACGCCTTCCGAGTGGTCCCGGGCCCCCCGGACCCCGATCGCAGAAAATTTTTCCGGGCCATCAAATACGACCTAAGGAACCATAGTCACCACCCCGCCATGATCGTTCCTCATTTTTTGCATTTTTCGGCCAAGAAATAGAATTCCGCCCGATTCCCATATTTTTGTGTGCTATTGCCCACGCCTTTCGAGTATGTCGGGCCTCCCGGACTCGGATCCCCTAAAATTTTTCCGGGCCATTAAATAGGACCTAAGGAACCATAGTCACCGCCTCGCCGTGATCGTTCCTTATTTTTTGTATTTTTTGGCCTAAAGACTAAAATTCCGCCCGATTCCCATATTTTCGTGTGCATAGCGCACACCTTCCAAGTGGTCCCGGACCCCGGATCGCCTAAAAATTTTCCGTGCCATCAAATACGACCTAAGGAACCATAATCCCCCCCCTCCCCCCCCCGCCATGATCGTTCCTCATATTTTGCATTTTACGACCAAAAAATTAGAATTCTGCCCGATTCCCATATATTCGTGTGATATAGCCCACGCTTTCCTAGTGGTCCCGGGACCCCCGGACCCCGATCGCCTAAAATTTTTTCGGGCCATCAAATATGACCCAAGGAACCATAGTAACCGCTTCGCCATGATCGTTCCTCATTTATTGCGTTTATTGGCAAAAACATTAGAATTTCGCATGATTCCCATATTTTCGTGTGCTATAGCCTACGCCTTCCGAGTGGGGCGGGCCCCCCAACTCGGATCACCTAAAATTTCTCCGGGCCATTAAATACGACCTAAGGAACCATAGTCACCGCCCCGCCATGATCGTTCCTCATTTTTTGCGTTTTTCGACCAAAAAACTCGAATTCCGCGTGATTCCCATATTTTCGTGTGCTATACCCACGCCTTCCGAGTGGGCCGGGCCCCCCGGACTCGGATCACCTAAAAAATTTTCGGGCCATCAAATAAGACCTAAGGAACCATAGTCACTTTCCCGCTATGATCGTTCCTCATTTTTTGAATTTTTCGGCCAAAAATCTAGAATTCCACCCGATTCCCATATTTTCGTGTGCTATACCCACGCCTTCCAAGTGGTCACGGGAACCCCAGACCCCGATCGCCTAAACTTTTTCAATGCCATCAAATACGACCTAAGGAACCATAGTCACTGCCCCGCCATGATCGTTCCTCATTTTTTGCGTTATTTCAGCTAAAAAACTAGAATTCTGCCCGTTTACCATATTTTTGTGTACTATAGCCCACGCCTTCCAAGTGGTCCCGTGACCCGCAGACCCCGATCGCCTTAAATTTTTCCGGGCCATCAAACACGACCTAAGGAACCATAGTAACCTCCCCGCCATGATCGTTCCTGATTTTTTGCGTTTTTCGGCCAAACAACTAGAATTCTGCGCGATTCCCATATTTTTGTGTTCTATAGCCCACGCCTTCCGAGTGGTCCCGGGATCCCCAGACCCCGATCGCCTAAAATTTTTCCGGACCATCAAATACGACCTGAGGAACCATAGTCACCGCCCCGCCATGAACGTTCCTAGTTTTTTGTGTTTTTCTTCCAAAAAACTAGAATTCCGCGCGATTCCCAAATTTTCGTGTGCGATAGCTCACGCCTACCGAGTGGTCCCGGGACCCCCGGACCCCGATCGCCTAAAATATTTTAGGGTCATCAAATACGACCTAAGGAACCATAGTCACTGCCCCGCCATGATCGTTCCTCATTTTGTGCATTTTTCGGCCAAAAAACTAGAATTCCGCGCGATTCCCATATTTTCGTGTGCTATAGCTCACGCCTTCCGAGTGGTCCCGGGGACCCCCGGACCCCGATCGCCTAAAACTTTTTAGGGTCATCAAATACAACTAAGGAACCATAGTCACCGCCCCGCCACGATCGTTCCTTATTTTTTGCATTTTTCGTCCAAAAAACTAGAATTCCGCGCGATTCCCATATTTTCGTGTGCTATAGCCCACGCCTTCCGAATGGTCCCGGGCCCCCCAGACCCCGATCGCCAAAAATTTTTTCGGGCCATCAAATTCAACCTAAGGAACCATAGTCACCGCCCCGCCAAGATTGTCCCTCATTTTTTGCATTTTTCGGCCAAAAAAATAGAATTCCGCCCGATTCCCATATTTTCGTGTTCTAACCCACGCCTTCCAAGTGGGCCGGGCACCCCGGACTCGGATCCCCTAAAAATTTACCGGGCCATTAAATAGGATCTAAGAAACCAAAGAATCTGCCCCGCCATGATCGTTCCTCATGTTTTGCATTTTTCGGCCTAAAAACTAGAATTCCGTCCGATTCCCATATTTTCGTGTGCTATAGCCCACGCTTTACAACTGGTCCCGGGACCCCTGACCCCAATCGCCTAAAATATTTTCGGGCCATCAAATATGACCTAAGGAACCATAGTCACCGCCCCGCCATGATCGTTCTTCATTTTTTGCGTTTTTCGGCAAAAAAATTGGAATTCTGCGCGATACCCATATTTTTGTGTGCCATAGCCCACGCCTTCCGAGTGGTCCCGGGCCCCCCGGACCCCGATCGCAAAAAATTTTTCCGGGCCATCAAATACGACCTAAGGAACCATAGTCACCACCCCGCCATGATCGTTCCTCATTTTTTGCATTTTTCGGCCAAGAAATAGAATTTTGCCCGATTCCCATATATTTGTGTGCTATTGCCCACGCCTTTCGAGTATGTCGGGCCTCCCGGACTCGGATCCCCTAAAATTTTTCCGGGCCATTAAATAGGACCTAAGGAATCATAGTCACCGCCTCGCCATGATCGTTCCTTATTTTTTGCATTTTTCGGCCTAAAGACTAGAATTCCGCCCGATTCCCATATTTTCGTGTGCATAGCGCACACCTTCCAAGTGGTCCCGGACCCCGGATCGCCTAAAAATTTTCCGTGCCATCAAATACGACCTAAGGAACCATAATCCCCCCCCTCCCCGCCCCGCCATGATCGTTCCTCATATTTTGCTCTTTTAGGCCAAAAAACTAGAATTACTCCTGATTCCCATATTTTAGTATGCTATAGCCCACGCCTTCCGAGTAGGCCAGGCCCCCCGGACTCGAGTCGCCTAAAAATTTTCCGGGCCATTACATTCGACCTAAGGAACCATAGTCACCGCCCCGCCATGATCCTTCCTCACTTTTTGCATTTTTCGGCCAAAAAACTAGAATTCCACCTTTCGGCCAAAAAACTAGAATTCCGCGTGATTCCCATATTTTCGTGTGCTATAGCCCACGCCTTCCAAGTGGTCCCGGGACACCGGGACCCAACCACCTAATATTTTTTTGGGCCATCAAATACGACCTAAGGAACCATAGTCACTGCCCCGCCATGATCGTTCTTCATTGTTTTCATTTTACGGCCAACAAATAAGAATTACGCCCGGTTACCATATTTTCGTGTGCTATAGCCCGCGCCTTCCAATTGGTCCCGGGACCCCCGAATCGTGTAAAAGTTTTGCGGGCTATTAAATACGACCTAATGAACCATAGTCACCGCCCCGCCATGATCGTTCCTCATATTTTGCTCTTTTAGGCCAAAAAACTAGAATTACTCCTGATTCCCATATTTTAGTATGCTATAGCCCACGCCTTCCGAGTAGGCCAGGCCCCCCGGACTCGAGTCGCCTAAAAATTTTCCGGGCCATTACATTCGACCTAAGGAACCATAGTCACCGCCCCGCCATGATCCTTCCTCACTTTTTGCATTTTTCGGCCAAAAAACTAGAATTCCACCTTTCGGCTAAAAAACTAGAATTCCGCGCGATTCCCATATTTTCGTGTGCTATAGCCCACGCCTTCCAAGTGGTCCCGGGACCCCCGGACCCCGATCGCCTAAAATATTTTAGGGTCATCAAATATGACCTAAGGAACCACAGTCACTGCCCCGCCATGATCGTTCCTCATTTTGTGCATTTTTTGGCCAAAAAAACTAGAATTCCGCGAGATTCCCATATTTTCGTGTGCTATAGCTCACGCCTTCCGAGTGGTCCCGGGGACCCCCGGACCCCGATCGCCTAAAACTTTTTAGGGTCATCAAATACGACTAAGGAACCATAGTCACCGCCCCGCCATGATCGTTCCTTATTTTTTGCATTTTTCGGCCAAAAAACTAGAATTCCGCGCGATTCCCATATTTTCGTGTGCTATAGCCCACGCCTTCCGAATGGTCCCGGGACCCCCGGACCCCGATCGCCAAAATTTTTTTCGGGCCATCAAATTCGACCTAATGAACCATAGTCACCGTCCCGCCAAGATTGTCCCTCATTTTTTGCGTTTTTCGGCCAAAAAATAGAATTCTGCCCGATTCCCATATTTTCGTGTTCTAACCCACGCCTTCCAAGTGGGCCGGGCACCCCGGACTCGGATCGCCTAAAAATTTACCGGGCCATTAAATACGATCTAAGAAACCAAAGAATCTGCCCCGCCATGATCGTTCCTCATGTTTTGCATTTTTCGGCCTAAAAACTAGAATTTCGTCCGATTCCCATATTTTCGTGTGCTATAGCCCACGCTTTACAACTGGTCCCGGGACCCCTGACCCCAATCGCCTAAAATATTTTCGGGCCATCAAATATGACCTAAGGAACCATAGTCACCGCCCCGCCATGATCGTTCTTCATTTTTTGCGTTTTTCGGCAAAAAAATTGGAATTCTGCGCGATACCCATATTTTTGTGTGCCATAGCCCACGCCTTCCGAGTGGTCCCGGGCCCCCCGGACCCCGATCGCAAAAAATTTTACCGGGCCATCAAATACGACCTAAGGAACCATAGTCACCACCCCGCCATGATCGTTCCTCATTTTTTGCATTTTTCGGCCAAGAAATAGAATTTCGCCCGATTCCCATATATTTGTGTGCTATTGCCCACGCCTTTCGAGTATGTCGGGCCTCCCGGACTCGGATCCCCTAAAATTTTTCCGGGCCATTAAATAGGACCTAAGGAATCATAGTCACCGCCTCGCCATGATCGTTCCTTATTTTTTGCATTTTTCGGCCTAAAGACTAGAATTCCGCCCGATTCCCATATTTTCGTGTGCATAGCGCACACCTTCCAAGTGGTCCCGGACCCCGGATCGCCTAAAAATTTTCCGTGCCATCAAATACGACCTAAGGAACCATAATCCCCCCCCTCCCGCCCCGCCATGATCGTTCCTCATATTTTGCTCTTTTAGGCCAAAAAACTAGAATTACTCCTGATTCCCATATTTTAGTATGCTATAGCCCACGCCTTCCGAGTAGGCCAGGCCCCCCGGACTCGAGTCGCCTAAAAATTTTCCGGGCCATTACATTCGACCTAAGGAACCATAGTCACCGCCCCGCCATGATCCTTCCTAACTTTTTGCATTTTTCGGCCAAAAAACTAGAATTCCACCTTTCGGCCAAAAAACTAGAATTCCGCGTGATTCCCATATTTTCGTGTGCTATAGCCCACGCCTTCCAAGTGGTCCCGGGACACCGGGACCCAACCGCCTAATATTTTTTTGGGCCATCAAATACGACCTAAGGAACCATAGTCACTGCCCCGCCATGATCGTTCTTCATTGTTTTCATTTTACGGCCAACAAATAAGAATTACGCCCGGTTACCATATTTTCGTGTGCTATAGCCCGCGCCTTCCAATTGGTCCCGGGACCCCCGAATCGTGTAAAAGTTTTGCGGGCTATTAAATACGACCTAATGAACCATAGTCACCGCCCCGCCATGATCGTTCCTCATATTTTGCTCTTTTAGGCCAAAAAACTAGAATTACTCCTGATTCCCATATTTTAGTATGCTATAGCCCACGCCTTCCGAGTAGGCCAGGCCCCCCGGACTCGAGTCGCCTAAAACTTTTCCGGGCCATTACATTCGACCTAAGGAACCATAGTCACCGCCCCGCCATGATCCTTCCTCACTTTTTGCATTTTTCGGCCAAAAAACTAGAATTCCACCTTTCGGCCTAAAAACTAGAATTCCGCGCGATTCCCATATTTTCGTGTGCTATAGCCCACGCCTTCCAAGTGGTCCCGGGACCCCCGGACCCCGATCGCCTAAAATATTTTAGGGTCATCAAATACGACCTAAGGAACCACAGTCACTGCCCCGCCATGATCGTTCCTCATTTTGTGCATTTTTTGGCCAAAAAACTAGAATTCCGCGAGATTCCCATATTTTCGTGTGCTATAGCTCACGCCTTCCGAGTGGTCCCGGGGACCCCCGGACCCCGATCGCCTAAAACTTTTTAGGGTCATCAAATACGACTAAGGAACCATAGTCACCGCCCCGCCATGATCGTTCCTTATTTTTTGCATTTTTCGGCCAAAAAACTAGAATTCCGCGCGATTCCCATATTTTCGTGTGCTATAGCCCACGCCTTCCGAATGGTCCCGGGACCCCCGGACCCCGATCGCCAAAATTTTTTTCGGGCCATCAAATTCGACCTAAGGAACCATAGTCACCGTCCCGCCAAGATTGTCCCTCATTTTTTGCGTTTTTCGGCCAAAAAATAGAATTCTGCCCGATTCCCATATTTTCGTGTTCTAACCCACGCCTTCCAAGTGGGCCGGGCACCCCGGACTCGGATCGCCTAAAAATTTACCGGGCCATTAAATACGATCTAAGAAACCAAAGAATCTGCCCCGCCATGATCGTTCCTCATGTTTTGCATTTTCGGCCTAAAAACTAGAATTCCGTCCGATTTCCATATTTTCGTGTGCTATAGCCTATGCTTTACAACTGGTCCCGGGACCCCTGACCCCAATCGCCTAAAATATTTTCGGGCCATCAAATATGACCTAAGGAACCATAGTCACTGCCCTGCCATGATCGTTCTTCATTTTTTGCATTTTTCGGCAAAAAAATTGGAATTCTGCGCGATACCCATATTTTTGTGTGCCATAGCCCACGCCTTCCGAGTGGTCCCGGGCCCCCCGGACCCCGATCGCAGAAAATTTTTCCGGGCCATCAAATACGACCTAAGGAACCATAGTCACCACCCCGCCATGATCGTTCCTCATTTTTTGCATTTTTCGGCCAAGAAATAGAATTCCGCCCGATTCCCATATTTTTGTTTGCTATTGCCCACGGCTTTCGAGTATGTCGGGCCTCCCGGACTCGGATCCCCTAAAATTTTTCCGGGCCATTAAATAGGACCTAAGGAACCATAGTCACCGCCTCGCCGTGATCATTCCTTATTTTTTGCATTTTTCGGCCTAAAGACTAAAATTTCGCCCGATTCCCATATTTTCGTGTGCATAGCGCACACCTTCCAAGTGGTCCCGGACCCCGGATCGCCTAAAAATTTTCCGTGCCATCAAATACGACCTAAGGAACCATAATCCCCCCCCCCCGCCATGATCGTTCCTCATATTTTGCATTTTACGACCAAAAAATTAGAATTCTGCCCGATTCCCATATATTCGTGTGATATAGCCCACGCTTTCCTAGTGGTCCCGGGACCCCCGGACCCCGATCGCCTAAAATTTTTTCGGGCCATCAAATATGACCCAAGGAACCATAGTAACCGCCTCGCCATGATCGTTCCTCATTTATTGCGTTTTTTGGCAAAAACATTAGAATTTCGCATGATTCCCATATTTTCGTGTGCTATAGCCTACGCCTTCCGAGTGGGGCGGGCCCCCCAACTCGGATCGCCTAAAATTTCTCCGGGCCATTAAATATGACCTAAGGAACCATAGTCACCGCCCCGCCATGATCGTTCCTCATTTTTTGCGTTTTTCGACCAAAAAACTCGAATTCCGCGCGATTCCCATATTTCCGTGTGCTATACCCACGCCTTCCGAGTGGGCCGGGCCCCCCGGACTCGGATCACCTAAAAAATTTTCGGGCCATCAAATAAGACCTAAGGAACCATAGTCACTTTCCCGCTATGATCGTTCCTCATTTTTTGAATTTTTCGGCCAAAAATCTAGAATTCCACCCGATTCCCATATTTTCGTGTGCTATACCCACGCCTTCCAAGTGGTCACGGGAACCCCAGACCCCGATCACCTAAAATTTTTCAATGCCATCAAATACGACCTAAGGAACCATAGTCACTGCCCCGCCATGATCGTTCCTCATTTTTTGCATTATTTCAGCTAAAAAACTAGAATTCTGCCCGTTTACCATATTTTTGTGTACTATAGCCCACGCCTTCCAAGCGGTCCCGTGACCCGCAGACCCCGATCGCCTAAAATTTTTCCGGGCCATCAAACACGACCTAAGGAACCATAGTAACCTCCCCGCCATGATCGTTCCTGATTTTTTGCGTTTTTCGGCCAAACAACTAGAATTCTGCGCGATTCCCATATTTTTGTGTTCTATAGCCCACGCCTTCCGAGTGGTCCCGGGATCCCCAGACCCCGATCGCCTAAAATTTTTCCGGACAATCAAATACGACCTGAGGAACCATAGTCACCGCCCCGCCATGAACGTTCCTAGTTTTTTGTGTTTTTCTTCCAAAAAACTAGAATTCCGCGCGATTCCCAAATTTTCGTGTGCGATAGCTCACGCCTTCCGAGTGGTCCCGGGACCCCCGGACCCCGATCGCCTAAAATATTTTAGGGTCATCAAATACAACCTAAGGAACCATAGTCACTGCCCCGCCATGATCGTTCCTCATTTTGTGCATTTTTTGGCCAAAAAAACTAGAATTCCGCGAGATTCCCATATTTTCGTGTGCTATAGCTCACGCCTTCCGAGTGGTCCCGGGGACCCCCGGACCCCGATCGCCTAAAACTTTTTAGGGTCATCAAATACAACTAAGGAACCATAGTCACCTCCCCGCCACGATCGTTCCTTATTTTTTGCATTTTTCGGCCAAAAAACTAGAATTCCGCGCGATTCCCATATTTTCGTGTGCTATAGCCCACGCCTTCCGAATGGTCCCGGGCCCCCCAGACCCCGATCGCCAAAATTTTTTTCGGGCCATCAAATTCAACCTAAGGAACCATAGTCACCGTCCCGCCAAGATTGTCCCTCATTTTTTGCATTTTTCGGCCAAAAAAATAGAATTCCGCCCGATTCCCATATTTTCGTGTTCTAACCCACGCCTTCCAAGTGGGCCAGGCACCCCGGACTCGGATCGCCTAAAAATTTACCGGGCCATTAAATACGATCTAAGAAACCAAAGAATCTGCCCCGCCATGATCGTTCCTCATGTTTTGCATTTTTCGGCCTAAAAACTAGAATTTCGTCCGATTCCCATATTTTCGTGTGCTATAGCCCACGCTTTACAACTGGTCCCGGGACCCCTGACCCCAATCGCCTAAAATATTTTTGGGCCATCAAATATGACCTAAGGAACCATAGTCACCGCCCCGCCATGATCGTTCTTCATTTTTTGCGTTTTTCGGCAAAAAAATTGGAATTCTGCGCGATACCCATATTTTTGTGTGCCATAGCCCACGCCTTCCGAGTGGTCCCGGGCCCCCCGGACCCCGATCGCAGAAAATTTTTCCGGGCCATCAAATACGACCTAAGGAACCATAGTCACCACCCCGCCATGATCGTTCCTCTTTTTTTGCATTTTTCGGCCAAGAAATAGAATTTCGCCCGATTCCCATATTTTTGTGTGCTATTGCCCACGCCTTTCGAGTATGTCGGGCCTCCCGGACTCGGATCCCCTAAAATTTTTCCGGGCCATTAAATAGGACCTAAGGAACCATAGTCACCGCCTCGCCATGATCGTTCCTTATTTTTTGCATTTTTTGGCCTAAAGACTAGAATTCCGCCCGATTCCCATATTTTCGTGTGCATAGCGCACACCTTCCAAGTGGTCCCGGACCCCGGATCACCTAAACATTTTCCGTGCCATCAAATACGACCTAAGGAACCATAATCCCCCCCCCCCCCGCCATGATCGTTCCTCATATTTTGCATTTTACGACCAAAAAATTAGAATTCTGCCCGATTCCCATATATTCGTGTGATATAGCCCACGCCTTCCTAGTGGTCCAGGGACCCCCGGACCCCGATCGCCTAAAATTTTTTCGGGCCATCATATATGACCCAAGGAACCATAGTAACCGTCCCGCCATGATCGTTCCTCATTTATTGCATTTTTTGGCAAAAAAATTAGAATTTCGCGTGATTCCCATATTTTCGTGTGCTATAGCCTGCGCCTTCCGAGTGGGCCGGGCCCCCCGAACTCGGATCGCCTAAAATTTCTCCGGACCATTAAATACGACCTAAGGAACCATAGTCACCGCCCCGCCATGATCGCTCCTCATTTATTGCATTTTTCGGCAAAAAAACTAGAATTCCTCCCGATTCCCATATTTTCGTGTGCTATAGCCCACGCCTTTCAAATGGTAGCGGGACCCCCGAACCCCGATCGCCTAAAATTTTTCCGGGCCATCAAATATGATCTAAGAAACCATAGTCACCGCCACACCATGATCGTTCCTCATTTTTTGCATTTTTCGGCCAAAAAATATAATTCCGCCCGATTCCCATATTTTTGTGTGCTATTGCCCACGCCTTTCGAGTATGTCGGGCCTCCCGGACTCGTATCGCCTAAAAATTTTCCGGGCCATTAAATAGGACCTAAGAAACCATAGTCACCGCCTCGCCGTAATCGTTCCTTATTTTTTGCATTTTTCGGCCTAAAGACTAGAATTCCGCCCGATTCCCATATTTTTGTGTGCATAGCGCACACCTTCCAAGTGGTCCCGGACCCCGGTCGCCTAAAATTTTTTCGGGCCATCAAATATGACCCAAGGAACCATAGTTACCGCCCCGCCATGATCGCTCCTCATTTATTGCATTTTTTGGCAAAAAAATTAGAATTTCGCGTTATTCCCACATTTTCGTGTGCTATAGCCTACGCCTTCTGAGTGGGCCGGGCCCCCCGAACTCGGATCACCTAAAAAATTTTCGGGTCATCAAATACGATCTAAGGAACCATAGTCACCGCCCTACCATGATCGTTCCTCATTTTTTGCATTTTTCGACCAAAAAACTCGAATTCCGCGCGCTTCCCATATTTTCGTGTGCTATACCCACGCCTTCCGAGTGGGCCGGGCCCCCCGGACTGGGATCACCTAAAACATTTTCGGGCCATCAAATAAGACCTAAGGAACCATAGTCACTTTCCCGTTATGATCGTTCCTCATTTTTTGCATTTTTCGGCCAAAAATCTAGAATTCCACCCGATTCCCATATTTTCGTGTGCTATACCCACGCCTTCCAAGTGGTCACGGGAACCCCAGACCCCGATCGCCTAAAATTTTTCCATGCCATCAAATACGACCTAAGGAACTATAGTCACTGCCCCGCCATGATCGTTCCTCATTTTTTGCGTTATTTCAGCTAAAAAACTAGAATTCTACCCGTTTACCATATTTTTGTGTACTATAGCCCACACCTTCCAAGTGGTCCCGTGACCCGCGGACCCCGATCGCCTAAAATTTTTCCGGGCCATCAAACACGACCTAAGGAACCATAGTAACCTCCCCGCCATGATCGTTCCTCATTTTTTGCGTTTTTCGGCCAAACAACTAGAATTCCGTGCGATTCCCATATTTTGGTATTCTATAGCCCACGCCTTCCGAGTGGTCCCGGGATCCCCAGACCCTGATCGCCTAAAATTTTTCCGGACCATCAAATACGACCTGAGGAACCATAGTCACCGCCCCGCCATGAACGTTCCTAGTTTTTTGCGTTTTTCTTCCAAAAAACTAGAATTCCGCGCGATTACCAAATTTTCATGTGCTATAGCTCACGCCATCCGAGTGGTCCCGGGACCCCCGGACCCCGATCGCCTAAAATTTTTTCGGTCCATCAAATATGACCTAAGGAACCATAGTCACCGCCCCACCATGAACGTTCCTAGTTGTTTGCGTTTTTCAGCGTAAAAACTAGAATTCTGCCCGTTTCTCATATTTTCGTGTGCTATAGCCCACACCTTCCGAGTGGGCCTGGCCCCCCGGATTCGGATCACCTAAAAAGTTTTCGGGCCATCAAATACGACCTAAGGAAGCATAGTCACCACTCCGCCATGATCGCTCCTCACGTTTTGCGTTTTTCGGCCAAAAAATTAGAATTTTGCCCGATTCCCATATTTTCGTATGCTATAGCCCACGTCTTGAAAGTGGTCCCGGGACCACCGGACCCCGGTCGCCTAAAATTTTTCCGGGCCATCAAATATGACCTAAGAAACCATAGTCACCGCCCCGCCATGATCGTTCCTCATATTTTGCATTTTTCGGCCAAAAAACTAGAATTCCGCCTGATTCCCATATTTTAGTGTGTTATAGCCTACGCCTTCCGAGTGGGCTGGGCCCCCCGAACTCGGATCACCTAAATTTTTTTTGGACCATCAAATAAGTCCTAAGGAACCATAGTCACCTCCCCTCCATGATCGTTCCTCATTTTATGCATTTTTTGGCCAAAAAACTAGAATTCCGCCCGATTCCCATATTTTCGTATGCTATAATAGTCCACTCCTTCCCAATGGGTAGGGCCCCCCAGAGCCGGATGGCCTAAAATTTTTCCGGGCCATCAAATACGACCAAAGGAACCATAGTCACCACTCAGCCATGAACGTTCCTAGTTGTTTGTGTTTTTCAGCGTAAAAACTAGAATTTTGTCTGATTCCCATATTTTCGTGTGCTATCGCCCACACCTTCCGAGTGGGCCGGGCCCCCTGGACTCGGAATGTCTAAAATTTTTCCGGGCCATTAAATACGACCTAAGGAACCATAGTCACCGCCCCGCTATGATCGTTCCTCATTTTTTGCATTTTTCGGGCAAAAAATTAGAATTCCGCCCGATTCCCATATTTTCGTGTGCTATAGCCCACGCCTTCAAAGTGGTCTCGAGACCCCCGGACCCCGATTACCTAAAAAAATTTCGGGCCATCAAATATGACCTAAAAAACAATAATCACTGCCCCGCCATGATCGTTCCTCATATTTTGCATTTTTCGGCCAAAAAACTAGAATTCCGCCCGATTCCCATATTTTCGTGTGCTATAGCCCACGCCTTCCGAGTGGGCCGGGCCCCCCGGACTCGGATCACCTAAATTTTTTTCGTGCAATCAAATAAGACCTAAGGATCCATAGTCACCTCCCCGCCATGATTGATCCTCATCTTTTGCATTTTTCGGCCAAAAAACTAGAATTCCACCCGATTCCCATATTTTCGTGTGCAATAATAGCCCACGCCTTCTCAATGGGTAGGGTCCCCCGGAGCCGGATCGCCTAAATTTTTTCCGGGCCATCAAATATGACCTAAGGAACCATAGTAACCGCCCCGCCATGACCTTTCCTCATTTTTTGCATTTTACTCAAAAAAAACTAGAATTCCGCCTGATTCCCATATTTTCTTATGCTATAGCCCACGCCTTCCAAGTGGGCCGGGCCCCCCGGACTCGGATCGCCTAAAATTTTTCAGTGCCATAAAATACGACCTAAAGAACCATAGTCACCGCCCTGACATGACCGTTCCTCATTTTTTTGCGTTTAACGGCAAAAAACCTTGAATTCCGCCCGATTCCCATATTTTTGGGTGCTATAGCCCACGCCTTCCAAGTGGTCCCGGGACCCCCAGACCCCGATTACCTAAAAATTTTCCGGGCCATCAAATAAGACCTAAGGAACGATAGTTACCTCCTCGCCATGATCGTTCCTCATTTTTTTCATTTTTCGGCCAAAAACCTAGAATTTCGCCTGATTCCCATATTTTCGTGTGCTATACCCACGCCTTCCGAGTGGGCCGGGCCCCCCGGACTCGGATCACCTAAAAAATTTTGGGCCATTAAATAAGACCTAAGGAACCATAGTCACTTTCCCGCTATGATCGTTCCTCATTTTTTGCATTTTTCGGCCAAAAAACTAGAATTCTGCCTGATTCCCATATTTTCGTGTGCTATACCCACGCCTTTCATGATCGATTCTCATCTCTTGCATTTTTCGGCCAAAAAACTAGAATTTCGCCCGATTCCCATATTTTCGTGTGCTAAAATAGCCCACGCCTTCCCAATGGGTAGGGCCCCCCGGAGCCGGATGACCTAAATTTTTTCCAAGCCATAAAATACGACCTAAGGAACTATAGTCACCGCCCCGCCATGACCTTTCCTCATTTTTTGCAATTTACGGCCAAAAAACTAGAATTCCGCCTAATTACCATATTTTCGTGTGCTATAGCCCACGCATTCCAAGTGGACCCGGGACTCCCGGACCTCGATCGCCTAAAATATTTCTGGCCCATCAAATACGACCTAAGGAACTAGAGTCACCGCCCCGCCATGATCGTTCCTCATTTTTTGCATTTTACTACAAAAAAACTAGAATTCCGCCTGATTCCCATATTTTCGTATGCTATAGCCCACGCCTTCCAAGTGAGCCGGGGCACCCGGACTCGGATCGCCTAAAATTTTTCCGTGCCATATAATACGACCTAAAGAACCATACTCACCACCCTGACATGACTGTTCCTCATTTTTTTGCGTTTAACGGCAAAAAATCTAGAATTCCGCCCGATTCCCATATTTTTGGGTGCTATAGCCCATGCCTTCCAAGTGGTCCCGGGATCCCCAGACCCCGATTGCCTAAAATTTTTCCATGCCATCAAATAAGACCTAAGGAACCATAGTCACCTCCCCGCCATGATCGTTACTCATTTTATGTATTTTTCGGCCAAAAAACTAGAATTCCGCTCGATTCCCATATTTTCATATGCTATAATAGCCCACTCTTTCCCAATGGGTAGGGCCGCCCAGAGCCGGATCGCCTAAAATTTTCTGGGCCATCAAATACGACCTAAGGAACCATAGTCACCGCCCCGCCATGAACGTTCCTAGTTGTTTGCGTTTTTCAGCGAAAAAACTAGAATTTTGTCCGATCTTATATTTTCGTGTGCTATCGCCCACACCTTCGGAGTGGGTCGGCCCCCTGGACTCGGAACGTCTAAAATTTTTCCGGATCATCAAATAAGACCTAAGGATCCATAGTCACCTCCCCTCCATGATCGATCCTCATCTTTTGTATTTTTCATCCAAAAAACTAGAATTCCACCCGATTCCCATATTTTCGTGTGCTACAATAGCCCACGCCTTCAAAGTGGTCCCGAGACCCCCGGACCCCGATTGCCTAAAATTTTTCCGCACCATCAAATATTACCTAAGAAACCATAGTCACCGCCCTACCATGATCGTTCCTAATATTTTGCGTTTTTCGGCCAAAAAACTAGAATTCCGCCCGATTCCCATAATTTCCTGTGCTATAGCCCACGCCTTCCGAGTTTGCCGTGACCCCCAGACTCGGATCACCTAAATTTTTTTCGGGCCATCAAATAAGACCTAAGGATCCATAGTCACCTCCCCGCCATGATCGTTCCTCATCTTTTGCATATTTCGTCCAAAAAATTAGAATTCCGCCCCATTCCCATATTTTCGGGTGCTATAATAGCCCACGCCTTCCCAATGGGTAGGCCCCCTGCAGCCGGATTGCCTAAATTTTTTTCGGGCCATCAAATACGACGTAAGGAACCATAGTCACCGCCCCGCCATGACCTTTCCTCATTATTTGCAATTTATTGCCAAAAAACTAGAATTCCGCCTGATTACCATACTTTCGTGTGCTATAGCCCACGCCTTCCAAGTGGACCCGGGACTCCCGGACCCCGATCGCCTAAAATATTTTCGGCCCATCAAATACAACCTAAGGAACTAGAGTCACCGCCCCGCCATGATTGTTCCTCATTTTTTGCATTTTACTACAAAAAACTAGAATTTCGCCTGATTCCCATATTTTCGTATGCTATAGCCCACGCCTTCCAAGTGGGCCAGGCCCCATGGACTCGGATCGCCTAAAGATTTTTCCGGGCCATCAAATACGACCTAAGGAACCATAGTATCCACCCCGCCATGATCGTTCCTCATTTTTTGCATTTTTCGGGCAAACAACTAGAATTCCGCGCGATTCCCATATTTTCGTGTGCTGTAGCCCACGCCTTCGGAGTGGTCCCAGGACCCCCGGAGCCGAATCGCCTAAAAGCTTTTCGGGCCATCAAATACAACCTAAGGAACTATAGTTACCGCCCCACCATGACCTTTCCTCATTTTTTGCATTTTCAGCCAAAAAACTAGAATTCCGCCCGATTCCCATATTTTCGTGTGTTATAGCCCACGCCTTCCAAGTGGTCCCGGGAACCCCGGACCCCGATCGCCTAAAATTTTTCTGGGCCATCAAATACGACCCAAGGAACCATAGTCACCGCCCTTCCATGATCCGTTCGTCATTTTTTTGCGTTTTACGGCAAAAAATATAGAATTCCGCCCGATTCCCATATTTTTGTGTGCTATAGCCCACGCCTTCCAAGTGGTCCCAGGACCCCCGGAACCCGATTGCCTAAAATTTTTTGCGTATTTAGCCAAAAAACTAGAATTCCGCCCGATTACCATATTATTGTGTGCTATTGCCCACGCTTTCCGAGTGGGCCGGGCCCCCCAGACTCGGATCACCTAAAACTTTTTCGGGCCATCAAATAAGACCTAAGGAACCATAGTCACTTTCCCGCCATGATCGGTCCTCATCTTTTGCATTTTACGGCCAAAAAACTAGAATTCCGCCCCGATTCCCATATTTTCGTGTGTGATTGCCCACGCCTTCCGAGTGGGCCGTGCCTCCCGGACTCGGATTGCCTAAAATTTTTCGGGGCCATCAAATACGACCTAAGGAACCATAG
This sequence comes from Nicotiana tabacum, assembly GCF_000715075.1. Classification (NCBI taxonomy): domain Eukaryota; kingdom Viridiplantae; phylum Streptophyta; class Magnoliopsida; order Solanales; family Solanaceae; genus Nicotiana; species Nicotiana tabacum. The sequence goes on along the minus strand of NC_134096.1, from coordinate 84,523,574 downwards.
TCACCACCCTGTCATGACCTTTCCTCATTTTTTGCATTTTACGGCAAAAAAACTAGAATTCCGCCCGATTCCCATATTTTCGTGTGCTTTAATATCCACGCCTTCCCAATGGGTAGGCCCCACCGGAGCCGGGTCGCCTAAAATTTTTCCGGGCCATCCAATACGACCTAAGGAACCATAGTCACCGCCCCGCCATGACCTTTCCTCATCTTTTTCATTTTACGGTCAAAAAACTAGATTTTCGCTCGATTCCCATATTTTCGTGTGCTATTGCGCATGCCTTCCAAGTGGACCGGGGACTCCCGGACCCCGATCGCCTAAAATTTTTCCGGCCCATCAAATACGACCTAAGGAACCATAGTCACTGCCCCGCCATGATCGTTCCTCATGTTTTGCATTTTACTACAAAAAAACTAGAATTTCGCCTGATTCTCATATTTTCGTGTGCCCACACCTTCCAATTGGGCCGGGCCCCCCGGACTCGGATCGCCTAAAAAATTTTCCGGGCCATCAAATACGACCTAAAAAACCATAGTCACCGCCCTAACATGACCGTTCCACTTTTTTTACGTTTTACGGCAAAAAACCTAGAATTCCGCTCGATTCCCATATTTTTGTGTGCTATAGCCCACGCTTTCCAAGTGGTCCCGGGACCCCCAGACCCCGATCGCCTAAAATTATTCCGGGCCATAAAATATGACCTAAGGAACCATAGTCACCACCCCGCCATGATTGGTCCTCATATTTTGCATTTTACGGTCAAAAAACTAGAATTCCGTCATATTTTTGCATGCTATTGCCCACGCCTTCCAAGTGGACCCGGGACTCCCGGACCCCGATCGCCTAAAAATTTTCCGGCCCATCAAATACGACCTAAGGAACCAGAGTTACCACTCCACCATGACCGTTCCGCATTTTTTGAATTTTACTACAAAAAACTAGAATTCCGCCTGATTCCCATATTTTCGTGTGATATAGCCCACACCTTCTAAGTGGGCTGCGCCCCCCGGACTCGGATCGCCTAAAATTTTTTCGGGCCATCAAATAGGACCTAAGGAACCATAGTCACCGCCCTGACATGACCGTTCCTCGTTGTTTTGCGTTTTATGGCAAAAAACATAGAATTCCGCCCGGTTCCCATATTTTTTTGTGCTATAGCCCACCCCTTCCAAGTGGTCACGGGACCCCAAGACCCCGATCGCCTAAAATTTTTTTGGGCCATCAAATACAACCTAAGGAATCATAGTCACCGCCCCGTCATGATCGGTTCTCATTTTTAGCGCTTTTCGGCCAAAAAAATAGAATTTCACCTGAATTTTATATTTTCGTTTGCTATAGCCCACGCCTCCCTAGTGGGTAGGGGCCCCCGGAAACGGATCACCTAAAAATTTTTTGGGCCATCAAATACGACCTAAGGAACCATAGTCACCACCCCGCCATGAACTTCCCTCATGTTTTGCATTTTACGGCCAAAAAACTAGAATTCCGCCCGATTCCCATATTTTTGTGTGCTATAGCCCATGCCTTCCGAGTGGGTCAGGACCCCCGAACTCGGATCGCCTAAAATTTTTCCGCGGCATCAAATATGACATTAAAAACCATAGTCACCTCCTTGCCATCACCATTCCTCATTTTTTGCATTTTTTCAGCCAAAAAAACAATAATTTCGCCCTATTCCCATATTTTTGTGTGTTATATAGTCCACACCTTCAGAGTAGCCGGGCCCACGGACTCGGAACGCCTAATATTATTCTGGGCCATAAAATACGACCTAAGAAACCATAGTCACTTCCCCGCCATGATCGTTCCTCATTTTTTGTATTTTGCGGCCAAAAAACTATAATTCCGCCCGATTCCCATATTTTCGTGTGTTATAGCCCACGCCTTGCAAGTGGTCCCGGGACCCCCGAACCCCGATCTCCTAAATTTTTTCTGGGCCATCAAATACGACCTAAGGAACCATAGTCACCGCCCCGCCATGATCGTTCCTCATTTTTTGCATTTTTCAGACAAAAACCTAGAATTCCGCCCGATTCCCATATTTTCGTGTGCTATAGCCCACGCCTTGCGAGTGGGCTGGGCCCTCAAATAAGACCTAAGGAACCATAGTCACTTTCCCGCCATGATCGTTTCTCATTGTTTGCATTTTTCGGCTAAAAAACTATAATTCCGCCCGATTCCCATATTTTCGTGCGCTATACCCACGCCTTCCAAGTGGTCCCGGGAACCCCGGACCCCGATCGCCTAAAAATTTTCCGGGCAATCAAATATGACCTAAGGAACCATAGTCACCGCCCCGCCATGATCGTTCTTCATTTATTGCATTTTTCGGCAACAAAACTAGAATTTCGCCCGATTACCATATTTTTGTATGCTAGCCCACGCCTTCCGAGTGGGCCAGGCCCCCGTACTCGGATCGCCTAATTTTTTTTCGGGCCATCAAGTAGGAGCTAAGGAACCATAGTAACCGCCTCGCTATGATCGTTTTTCATTGTTTGCATATTTCGGCCAAAAAACTAGAATTCCGCCCGATTCCCATATTTTTGTGTGCTATAGCCCATGCATTCCAAGTGTCCCAGGGACCCGCGGACCCCATTCGCCAAAAAATTTTTGGGCCATAAAATACGACCTAAGGAACCATAGTCACCGCCCTGCCATGACCTTTCCTCATATTTTGCATTTTACGGCCAAAAAACTAGAATTCCGCCCGATTCCCATATTTTCGTGTGCTATAGCCCACGCCTTCCAAGTGGACCCGAGACTCCCGGACCCCGATCGCCTAAAATTTTTCCGGACCATCAAATACAACCTAAGGAACCAGAGTCACCGGCCCGCCATGATTGTTCCTCATTTTTTGCATTTTACTATAAAAAACTAGAATTCCGCCTGATTCCCATATTTTTGTGTGCCCACGCCTTCCAAGTGGGCCGGGCCCCCGGACTCGGATTGCCTAATATTTTTCCGGGCCATCAAATACGACCTAAAGAACCATAGTCACCGCCCTAAAATGACCGTTCCTCTTTGTTTGCGTTTTATGGCAAAAAACCTAGAATTCTGCCCGATTCCCATATTTTTGTGTGCTATAGCCCACGCCTTCCAAGTGGTCCCGGGACCCCCAAAGCCCGATCATCTAAAATTATTCCGGGCCATCAAATACGAATTAAGGAACCATAGTCACCGCCCCACCATGATCGTTCTTCATTTATTGCGTTTTTCGGCCATATTTTTGTGTGCTAGCCCACGCCTTCCGAGTGGGCCAGGCCCCCGGACTCGGATCGCCTAAAATTTTTTCAGGCCATCAAATAGGACCTAAGGAACCATATTCACTGCCTCGCCATGATCGTTTCTCATTGTTTGCATTTTTCGGCCAAAAAACTAGAATTCCGCCCGATTCCCATATATTTGTGTGCTATAGCCCATGACTTCCAAGTGGTTCCGGGACCCCCGGACCCTGATCGCCTAAATTTTTTTTCGGGCCATCAAATACGACCTAAGGAACGATAGTCACCGCCCCGCCATGACCTTTCCTCATTTTTTGCATTTTACGGCCAAAAAACTCGAATTCCGCCCGATTCCCATATTTTCGTGTGCTATAGCCCACGCCTTCCAAGTGGACCCGGGACTCACGGACCCCGATCGCCTAAAATTTTTCCGGCCCATCAAATACGACCTAAGGAACCAGAGTCACCGGCCCGCCATGATCGTTTCTCATTTTTTGCATTTTACTACAAAAAAACTAGAATTCCGCCTGATTCCCATATTTTCGTGTGCCCACGCCTTCCAAGTGGGCCGAGCCCCCCGGACTCGGATCGCCTAAAAAATTTGCGCACCATCAAATATGACCTAACAAACCATAGTCACTGCCCTAACATGACCGTTCCTCTTTGTTTGCGTTTTACGGCAAAAAACCTAGAATTCGGCCCGATTCCCATATTTTTGTGTGCTATAGCCCACCCCTTCCAAGTAGTCCCGTGACCCCCAGACCCCGATCGCCTAAAATTAATCCAGGCCATCAAATAAGACCTAAGGAACCATAGTCACCACCCCACCATGATTGGTCCTCATTTTTTGCATTTTACGGCCAAAACTATTGCCATATTTTTGTATGCTATTGCCCACGCCTTCCAAGTGGACCTGGAACTACCGGACCTCGATCGCCTAAAAATTTTCCAGCCCATCATATACGACCTAAGGAACCAGATTCACTGCCCCACCATGATCGTTCCTCATTTTTTGAATTTTACTACAAAAAACTAGAATTCCGCCTGATTCCCATATTTTCAAGTGCTATAGCCCACACCTTCCAAGTGGGCTAGGCCCACCGGACTTGGATCGCCTAAAAATTTTCTGGGCCATCAAATACGACCTAAGGAATCATAGTCACCGCCCCGCCATGATCGTTCCTAGGTTTTTGCATTTTTTGGCCAAAAACTAGAATTCCGCGCGATTCCCATATTTTCGTGTGCTATAGCCCACGCCTTCCGAGTGGTCCCGGGAACCCCGGACCCCGATCGCCTAAAAGAATTTCGGGCAATCAAATACGACCTAAGGAACCATAGTCACCGCCCCGCTATGATCGTTCTTCATTTATTGCGTTTTTCGGCAAAAATCCTAGAATATCGCCCGATTACCATATTTTTGTATGCTAGCCACGCCTTCCGAGTGGGCTAGGCCCCCGGACTCGGATCGCCTAAAAATTTTTCGGGCCATCAAATAGGACCTAAGGAACCATAGTCACCGCCTCTCCATGATCGTTCCTCATTGTTTGCATTTTTCGGCAAAAAAACTAGAATTCCGCCCGATTCCCATATTTTTGTGTGCTATAGCCCATGCCTTCCAAGTGGTCGAGGGACCCCCGGACCCCAATCGCCTAAAATTTTTTCGGGCCATCAAATACGAGCTAAGGAACCATAGTCACCGCTCCTCCATGACCTTTCCTCATATTTTGCATATTACGGCCAAAAAACTAGAATTCCGCCCGATTCCCATATTTTCGTGTGCTATAGTCCACGCCTTCCAAGTGGACCCAGAACTCCCAGACAGCCATTTCGCCTAAAAATTTTCAGGCCCATCAAATACGACCTAAGGAACCAGAGTCACCGGCCCGCCATGATCGTTCCTCATTTTTCGCATTTTACTACAAAAAACTAGAATTCCGCCTGATTCCCATATTTTCGTGTGCCCACACCTTCCAAGTGGGCCGGGCCCCCGGACTCGTATTGCCTAATATTTTTCCGGACCATCAAATACGACCTAAAGAACCATAGTCATCGCCCTAAAATGACCGTTCCTCTTTGTTTGCGTTTTATGGCAAAAAACCTAGAATTCTGCCCGATTCCCATATTTTTGTGTGCTATAGCCCACGCCTTCCAAGTGGTCCCGGGACCCCCAAACCCCGATCACCTAAAATTATTCCGTGCTATCAAATACGACCTAAGGAACCATAGTCACCGCCCCACCATGATTGGTCCTCATTTTTTGCATTTTACGCCCAAAAGACTCGAATTCCGCTCGATTCCCATATTTTCGTGTGCTATAGCCCACGCCTTCCGAGTGGACCCGGGAACCCCGGACCCCAATCGCCGAAAATTTTTTCGGGCCATCAAAAACGAACTAAGGAACCATAGTCACCGCCCCGCCATGATCGTTCTTCATTTATTGCGTTTTTCGGCCAAAAAATAGAATTTTGCCCGATTACCATATTTTTGTGTGCTAGCCCACGCCTTCCGAGTGGGCCAGGCCCCCGGACTCGGATCGCCTAAAATTTTTTCAGGCCATCAAATAGGACCTAAGGAACCATATTCACTGCCTCGCCATGATCGTTTCTCATTGTTTGCATTTTTCGGCCAAAAAACTAGAATTCCGCCCGATTCCCATATATTTGTGTGCTATAGCCCATGACTTCCAAGTGGTTCCGGGACCCCCGGACCCTGATCGCCTAAATTTTTTTTCGGACCATCAAATACGACCTAAGGAACGATAGTCACCGCCCCGCCATGACCTTTCCTCATTTTTTGCATTTTACGGCCAAAAAACACAAATTCCGCCCGATTCCCATATTTTCGTGTGCTATAGCCCACGCCTTCCAAGTGGACCCGGGACTCACGGACCCCGATCGCCTAAAATTTTTCCGGCCCATCAAATACGACCTAAGGAACCAGAGTCACCGGCCCGCCATGATCGTTTCTCATTTTTTGCATTTTACTACAAAAAAACTAGAATTCCGCCTGATTCCCATATTTTCGTGTGCCCACGCCTTCCAAGTAGGCCGAGCCCCCCGGACTCGGATCGCCTAAAAAATTTGCGGGCCATCAAATATGACCTAAAGAACCATAGTCACTGCCCTAACATGACCGTTCCTCTTTGTTTGCGTTTTACGGCAAAAAACCTAGAATTCGGCCTGATTCCCATATTTTTGTGTGCTATAGCCCACGCCTTCCAAGTAGTCCCGTGACCCCCAGACCCCGATCGCCTAAAATTAATCCGGGCCATCAAATAAGACCTAAGGAACCATAGTCACCGCCCCACCATGATTGGTCCTCATTTTTTGCATTTTACGGCCAAAACTATTCCCATATTTTTGTATGCTATTGACCACGCCTTCCAAGTGGACCTGGAACTACCGGACCCCGATCGCCTAAAAATTTTCCGGCCCATCATATACGACCTAAGGAACCAGATTCACTGCCCCACCATGATCGTTCCTCATTTTTTGAATTTTACTACAAAAAACTAGAATTCCGCCTGATTCCCATATTTTCATGTGCTATAGCCCACACCTTCCAAGTGGGCTAGGCCCACCGGACTTGGATCGCCTAAAAATTTTCTGGGCCATCAAATACGACCTAAGGAACCATAGTCACCGCCCCGCCATGATCGTTCCTAGGTTTTTGCATTTTTTGGCCAAAAAACTAGAATTCCGCGCGATTCCCATATTTTCGTGTGCTATAGCCCACGCCTTCCGAGTGGTCCCGGGAACCCCGGACCCCGATCGCCTAAAAGAATTTCGGGCAATCAAATACGACCTAAGGAACCATAGTCACCGCCCCGCTATGATCGTTCTTCATTTATTGCGTTTTTCGGCAAAAAGCCTAGAATATCGCCCGATTACCATATTTTTGTATGCTAGCCACGCCTTCCGAGTGGGCTAGGCCCCCGGACTCGGATCGCCTAAAATTTTTTCGGGCCATCAAATAGGACCTAAGGAACCATAGTCACCGCCTCTCCATGATCGTTCCTCATTGTTTGCATTTTTCGGCAAAAAAACTAGAATTCCGCCCGATTCCCATATTTTTGTGTGCTGCCCATGCCTTCCAAGTGGTCGAGGGACCCCCGGACCCCAATCGCCTAAAATTTTTTCGGGCCATCAAATACGAGCTAAGGAACCATAGTCACCGCTCCTCCATGACCTTTCCTCATATTTTGCATATTACGGCCAAAAAACTAGAATTCCGCCCGATTCCCATATTTTCGTGTGCTATAGTCCACGCCTTCCAAGTGGACCCAGAACTCCCGGACAGCCATTTCGCCTAAAAATTTTCAGGCCCATCAAATATGACCTAAGGAACCAGAGTCACCGGCCCGCCATGATCGTTCCTCATTTTTTGAATTTTACTACAAAAAACTAGAATTCCGCCTGACTCCCATATTTTCGTGTGCCCACGCCTTCCAAGTGGGCCGGGCCCCCCGGACTCGGATTGCCTAATATTTTTCCGGACCATCAAATACGACCTAAAGAACCATAGTCACCGCCCTAAAATGACCGTTCCTCTTTGTTTGCGTTTTATGGCAAAAAACCTAGAATTCGGCCCGATTCCCATATTTTTGTGTGCTATAGCCCACGCCTTCCAAGTGGTCCCGGGACCCCCAAACCCCGATCACCTAAAATTATTCCGGGCTATCAAATACGACCTAAGGAACCATAGTCACCGCCCCACCATGATTGGTCCTCATTTTTTGCATTTTACGCCCAAAAGACTCGAATTCCGCTCGATTCCCATTTTTTCGTGTGCTATAGCCCACGCCTTCCGAGTGGACCCGGGAACCCCGGACCCCAATCGCCGAAAATTTTTTCGGGCCATCAAATACGAACTAAGGAACCATAGTCACCGCCCCGCCATGATCGTTCTTCATTTATTGCATTTTTCGGCCAAAAAATAGAATTTTGCCCGATTACCATATTTTTGTGTGCTAGCCCACGCCTTCCGAGTGGGCCAGGCCCCCGGACTCGGATCGCCTAAAATTTTTTCAGGCCATCAAATAGGACCTAAGGAACCATAGTCACCGCCTCGCCATGATCGTTTCTCATTGTTTGAATTTTTCGGCCAAAAAACTAGAATTCCGCCCGATTCCCATTATTTTGTGTGCTATAGCCCATGCCTTCCAAGTGGTCCAGGGACCCCCGGACCCTAATCGCCTAAAATTTTTCCGGGCCATCAAATACGACCTAAGGAACCACAGTCACCGCTCCTCCATGACCTTTCCTCATATTTTGCATTTTACGGCCAAAAAACTAGAATTCTGCCCGATTCCCATATTTTCGTCCGCTATAGCCTATGCCTTAGAAGTGGACCCGGGACTCCCAGACCCCGATCGCCTAAAATTTTTCCGGCCCATCAAATACGACCTAAGGAACCAGAGTCACCAGCCTGCCACGATCGTTCCTCATTTTTTGCATTTTACTACAAAAAAAAACTAGAATTCTGCCTAATTCCCATATTTTCGTGTGCCCACGCCTTCCAAGTGGGCCGGGCCCCCCGGACTCGGATCGCCTATAATTTTTTTGGGCCATCAAATATGACCTAAAGAACCATAGTCACCGCCCTAACATGACCGTTCCTCATTGTTTGCGTTTTTCGGCAAAAAACCTAGAATTCTGCCCGATTCCCATATTTTTGTGTGCTATATCCCACGCCTTCCAAGTGGTCCCGTAACCCCCAGACCCCAATCGCCTAAAATTATTCCGGGCCATCAAATACGACATACGGAACCATAGTCGTCGCCCCACCATGATTGGTCCTCATTTTTTGCATTTTACGGCCAAAACTATTCCCATATTTTCGTGTGCTATTGCCCACACCTTCCAAGTGGACCCGGGACTACCGGACCCCGATCGCCTAAAATTTTTCCGGCCCATCAAATATGACCTATGTATCCAGAGTCACCGCCCCACCATGATCGTTCCTCATTTTTTGAATTTTACTACAAAAAACTCGAATTCCACCTGATTCCCATATTTTCGTGTGCTATAGCCCACACCTTCCAAATGGGCTGGGCCCCCCGAACTTGGATCGCCTAAAATTTTTTCGGGCCATCAAATACTACCTAAAGAACCATAGTCACCGCCCTGACATGACCGTTCCTCGTTGTTTTGCGTTTTACGGCAAAAAACATAGAATTTCGCCCGATTCCCATATTATTTTGTGCTATAGCACACCCCTTCCAAGTGGTCCCGGGACCCCAAGACTCCAATCGCCTAAAAATTTTCTGGGCCATCAAATACAACCTAAGGAACCATAGTCACCGCCCCGCCATGATCGGTAGTCATTTTTAGCATTTTTCGGCCAAAAAAACTAGAATTCTGCCCGATTCCCATATTTTCGTGAGTTATAGCCCACGTCTTCCAAGTGGTCCCGGGACCCCCGAAACCCGATCTCCTAAAATTTTTCTGGGCCATCAAATATGACCTAAGGAACCATAGTCACCGCCCCGCCATGATCGTTCCTCTTTTTTTGCATTTTTCTGACAAAAACCTAGAATTCCGCCCGATTCCCATATTTTCGTGTGCTATAGCCCACGCCTTGCGAGTGGGCCGGGCCCCCCGGACTCGGATCACCTAAAAATTTTTCGGGCCATCAAATAAGACCTAAGGAACCATAGTCACTTTCCCGCCATGATGATTTCTCATTTTCTGCATTTTTCGGCCAAAAAACTAGAATTGCTACCGATTCTCATATTTTCGTGTGCTATACCCACGCCTTCCAAGTGGTAACGGGAACCCCGGACCCCGATCGCCTAAAATTTTTCCGGGTCATCAAATACGACCTGAGAAACCATAGTCACTGCCCCTCCATGATCATTCCTCATTTATTTATATTTTTCAGCCAAACAACTAGAATTCTGCCCGATTACCATATTTTTGTGTGCTATTGCCCACGCCTTCCAAGTGGGATGGGCCACCCAGACTTGGATCGCTTAAAAACTTTTCGGGCCATCAAATAGGACCTAAGGAACCATAGTCACCGCCTCGCCATGATCGTACCTCATTCTTTGCATTTTTCGGCCAAAAAACTAGAATTCCGCCCGATTCCCACATTTTTGTGTGCTATTGCCCATGCCTTCCAAGTGGTCCCGGGACCCCCGGACCCCCATTGCCTAAAATTTTTCTGGGCCATATAATACGACCTAAGGAACCATAGTAACCGCCCCGCCATGATCGTTCCTCATAGTTTGTGTTTTTAACGGCAAAACAACTAGAATTCCGCCCGATTCCCATATTTTCGTTTGCTATAGCCCACGCCTTCCAAGTGGACCCGGGACTCCCGGACCCCTATCACCTAACATTTTTTTGGTCCATCAAATACAATCTAAGGAACCATAGTCACCACCCCGCCATGACCGTTCCACATTTAATGCATGTTACGGCAAAAAACCTAGAATTCCACCCGATTCCTATATTTTCGTGTGCTATAGCCTATGCCTTCCGAGTGGGCCGGGACCCCGGACTCGAATCACCTAAAAAAATTTCGGGCCATCAAATAAGACCTAAGGAACCATAGTCACCTTCTCGCCATGATCTTTTCTCATTTTTTTATTTTTCGCCTAAAAAACTAGATTTCCGCCCGATTCCCATATTTTCGTGTGCTATACCCACGCCTTCCAAGTGGTCCTGGGAACCCCAGTCCCCGATCGCCTAAAATTTTTCCGGGCCATCAAATACGACCTAAGGAACCATAGTCACTGCCCCGACATGATCGTTCCACATTGATTTGCGTTTTTCGGCCAAAAAACTAGAATTTCGCCCGATTACCATATTTTTATGTGCTATAGCCCACACCTTCCAAGTGGTCCCGGGACCCCCTGACCCCGATCGCCTAAAATAATTTTGGGCCATCAAATACGACCTAAGGAACCATAGTAACCTCCCCACCACGACGTTCCTCATGTTTTGCATTTTTCGGCCAAACAACTAGAATTCCGCGCGATTCCCATATTTTCGTGTGCTATAGCCCACGCCTTCCAAGTGATCCCGGGACCCCCGAACCCCTATAGCCTAAAATTTTTCCGGACTATCAAATACGACCTAAGAAACCATAGTCACCGCCCAGCCATGATCTTTCCTAGTTTTTTGCGTTTTGCGGCCAAAAAACTAGAATTTCGCACGATTCCCATATTTTCGTGTGCAATAGCCCACTCCTTCCGAGTTGTCCCGGGAACCCCGGACCCCGATCGCCTAAAAATTTTCCGGGCCATCAAATATGACCTAAGGAATCATAGTCACCGCCCCGCCATGATCGTTCCTCATTTATTGCATTTTTTGGGCAAAAAACTAGAATTCCGCCCGATTACCATATTTTTGTGTTCTATTGCCCACGCCTTCCGAGTGGGACAGGCCCCCGGACTCGGATCGCCAAAAAACTTTTCGGGCCATCAAATAGGAACTATGGAACCATAGTCACCGCCTCGCCATGATCGTTCCTCATTTGTTTCATTTTTCGTACAAAAAACTAGAATTTCGCACGATTCCCATATTTTTGTGTGCGCCTTCCAAGTGATACCGGAACCCCTGGACCCCGATCGCCTAAAATTTTTCCGGGCCATCAAATACGACCAAAGGAACTATAGTAACCGCCCCGCTATGATCGTTCCTCATATTTTGCATTTCTCGGCCAAACAACTAGAATTCCGCACGATTCCCATATTTTTGTGTGATATAGCCCACGCCTTCCGAGTGGGCCGGGCCCCCCGGACTCGGATCACCTAAATTTTTTTCGGGCCATCAAATAAGACCTAAGGAACCATAGTCACCTCCCTGCCATAATCGTTCCTCATGTTTTGCATTTTTCGGCCAAAAAACTAGAATTCTGCCCGATTACCATATTTTCGTGTGTTATAATAGCCCACGCCTTCCCAATGGGTAGGGACCCCCGGACCCCGATCGCCTAAATTTTTTCCGGACCATCAAATATGACCTAAGGAACCATAGTCACCGCCCCTCCATGATTGTTCCTCATTTATTGCTTTTTTCGGCCAAAACACTAGAATTCCGCGCGAATCCCATATTTTCGTGTCCTATAGCCCACACCTTCCGAGTGGGTCGGGCCCCCAGACTCGGTATGTCTAAAAATTTTCCGGGCAATTAAATACGACCTAAGGAACCATAGTCACCACCCCTCCGTGACCTTTCCTCATTTTTGCATTTTAACGCCAAAAACCTAGAATTTTGTCCGATTCCCATATTTTCGTGTGCTATAGCCCACGCCTTCCAAGTGGACCCGGGACTCCCGGACCTCGATCGCCTAAAATTTTACTGGCCCATTAAATATGATCTAAAGAACCATAGTCACCGCCCCTCCATGATCGTTCCACATTGTTTGCGTTTTTCAGCAAAAAACAATAATTTCGCCCGATTCCCTTATTTTCTTGTGTTATAGCCCACACCTTCCGAGTGGGCCAGGCCCCCCGGACTCGGAACGCCTAAAAATTTTTCGGGCCGTTAAATATGACCTAAGGAACCATAGTCACCGACCCGCCATGAACGTTCCTCATATTTTGCGTTTTTCGGCAAAACAACTAGAATTCCGCACGATTCCCATATTTTCGTGTGCTGTAGTCCACACCTTCCAAATGGTCCCGGGTACCCCGGACCCCTATTGCCTACAATTTTTCCGGACCATCAAATACGACCTAAGGAACCATAGTCACCGCCCCGCCATGATCGTTCCACATTTTTTGCATGTTAAGGCAAAAAAACTAGAATTTTCCCCGATTCCCATATTTTTGTGTGCTATAGCCCACATCTTCCAAGTGGTCCCGGAACCCCCAGACCCCGATCGCCTAAAATTTTTGGGGGCTATCAATTACGAACTAAGGAACCATAGTCACCGCCCCGCCATAATCGTTCCTCATATTTTGAATTTTACGGCCAAAAAACTAGAATTCCGCACGATTCCCATATTTTCGTGTGCTATATAGCCCACGCCTTCCAAGTGGTCCCGGGACCCCCGAACCCCGATCTCCTAATATTTTTCTGGGCCATCAAATACGACCTAAGGAACCATAGTCACCGCCCCGCCATAATCGTTCCTCATATTTTGCTTTTTTTGGCCAAAAACCTAGAATTCCGCCCGATTCCCATATTTTCGTGTGAGCCTACGCCTTCCGAGTGGGCCAGGCCCCCCGGACTCGGATCACCTAAAAAAATTTTGGGCCATAAAATAAGACCTAAGGAACCGTAGTCACCTTCCCGCCATGATCGTTTCTCATTTTTTGCATTTTTCGACCATAAAACTAGAATTCCGCCCGATTCCCATATGTTCGTGTGCTATACCCACGCCTTCCAAGTGGTCCCAAGAACCCCGGACCCCGATCACCTAAAATTTATCCGTGCCATCAAATACGAACTAAGGAACCATAGTCACTACACCGCCATGTTCGTTCCTCATTGTTTTGTGTTTTTCGGCCAAACAACTAGAATACCGCGCGATTCCCATATTTTCATGTGCAATAGCCCATACATTCCGAGTGGTCCCGGGACCCCCGGACCCCATCGCCTAAAATTTTTTCAGACTATCAAATATGACCTAAGGAACCATAGTCACCGCCCCGCCATGATCGTTCCTAATATTTTGCATTTTTCGGCCAAAAAACTAGAATTTCGAGCGATTCCCATATTTTCGTGTGCTATAGCCCACGCATTCCGAGTGGTCCCGGGACCCCAGGAACCCTATCGCCTAAAATATTTTCAGACTATCAAATATGACCTAAGGAACCATAGTCACCGCCCCGCCAAGATCGTTCCTAGTTTTTTGCGTTTTTCGGCCAAAAAACTAGAATTCCGCGAGATTCCCATATTTTCGTGTGCTAAATCCCACGCCTTCCGAGTGGTCACGGGACCACCGGACCCCGATCGCCTAAAATTTTTCCGGGCCATCAAATATGACCTAAAGAACCATAGTAACCGCCTCACCATGATTCTTCCTCATTTTTTGCATTTTTCGCCCAAACAACTAGAATTCCGAGCGATTCCCATATTTTCGTGTGCTATAGCCCATGCCTTCCGAGTGGTCCCGAGACCCCCGGACCCCTATCGCCTAAAAAATTTTTGGACAATCAAATACGACCTAAGGAACCATAGTCACCGCCCCGCCATGATCGTTCCTCATTTTTTGAAGTTTTCGGCCAAAAACCTAGAATTCCGCCCGATTCCCATATTTTCGTACGCCTTCCAAGTGGTCCCGGGAACCCCTGGCCCCGATCGCCTAAAATTTTGCTGGCCCATCAAATACGATCTAAGGAACCATAGTCACCTCCCCGCCATGATCGTTCCACATTTTATTCATGTTACGGCAAAAAACCTAGAATGTCACCTGATTCCCATAATTTCGTGTGCTATAGCCCACGCCTTACAAGTGGTCCCGGAACCCCCAGACCCCGATCACCTAAAATTTTTCTGGGCTATGAAATACGACCTAAGGAACCATAGTCACCGCACCGCCATGATCGTTCCTCATTTTTTGCATTTTACGGCCAAAAAACTAGAATTCCGCCCGATTCTCATATTTTCGTCTGCTATAGCCCACGCCTTCCAAGTGGTCCCGGGACACCCGAACCCCGATCTCCCAAAATTTTTCCGGGACATCAAATACGACCAAAGGAACTATAGTAAATGCCCTGCCATGATCGTTCCTCATATTTTGCATTTCTCGGCCAGAAAACTAGAATTCCGCAGGATTCCCATATTTTTGTGTGCAATAGCCCACGCCTTCGGAGTGGGCCGGGACCCCGAACCCGTATCACCTAAAAAATTTTCGGGACATCAAATAAGACCTAAGGAACCATAGTCACCTTCCCGCCATGATCGTTTCTCCTTTTTTGCATTTTTCAGTCAAAAACTAGAATTCCGCCCGATACCCATATTTTCGTGTGCTATACCCGCGCCTTCCAAGTGGTCCCGGGAACCCCGGACCCCGATCGCCTAAAATTTTTCCAGACCATCAAATACGACCTAAGGAACCATAGTCACCGCCCAGCCATGAACGTTCCTAGTTGTTTGCGTTTTTCAGCGAAAAAACTAGAATTCCGCCCGATTACCATATTTTTATGTGTTATTGCCCACGCCTTTCGAGTGGGCCGGGCCCCCCGGACTCGAATCGCCTAAAAAAAATTTTGGGTCATCAAATAGGACATAAGGAACCATAGTCACCACCTCGCCATGATCGTTCCTAATTTTTTGCATTTTGAGGCCAAAAAACTAGAATTCCGTCCGATTCCCATATTTTTGTAAGCTATAGCCCTCCAAGTGGTCACGGGACCCCCGGACACCGAATGCCTAAAATTTTTCCGGGCCATAAAATATGAAGTAAGGAACCATAGTAACCGAACCATGATCGTTCCTAGTTTTTGCGTTTTTTGGCCTAAAAACTAAATTTCCGCGCGATTCCCATATTTTCGTGTGCTATATAGCCCACGCCTTCCGAGTGGTCCCGGGAACCCCGGACCCCGATTGCCTAAAATTTTTTCGGGCCATCAAATATGACCTAAGGAACCAAATTCACCGCCTTGCCATGATCGTTCCTCATTTATTGCATTTTTCGGCCTAAAAACTAGAATTCCGCCTCATTACCATATTTTTGTGTGCTATTGCCCACGCCTTCTGAGTGGGCCGGGCCTCCGGACTCGGATCGCCTAAACTTTTTTCGGGCCATCAAATAGGACCTAAGGAACCATAGTCACCGCCTCGCCATGATCGTTCCTCATTTATTTCCATTTTTCGGGCAAAAAACTAGAATTCCGTCTGATTCCCATATTTGTGTGTGTTGTAGCCCATGCCTTCCAAGTGGTCCCGGGACCCCCGAACCCCGATCGCCTAATATTTTTTCGGGCCATCAAATACGACCTAAGGAACCATAGTAACCGCCCCGCCATGATCGTTCCTCATATTTTGCGTTTTTCGGCCAAACAACTAGAATTCCGCGCGATTCCCATATTTTCGTGTGCTATAGCCCACGCCTTCCGAGTGGGCCGGGCCCCCCGGACTCGGATCACCTAAATTTTTTTCGGGCCATCAAATAAGACCTAAGGAACCATAGTCACCTCCCCGCCATGATCGTTCCTCATTTTTTGTATTTTTCGGCCAAAAAACTAGAATTCTGCCCGATTTCCATATTTTCATGTGCTATAATAGCCCACGCCTTCCCAATGGGTAGGGACCCCGGACCCCGATCGCCTAAAATTTTTCTAAACCATCAAATACGACCTAAGGAACCATAGTCACCGCCCCGCCATGATCGTTCCTCATTTTTTGCATTTTTCGGCCATAAAACTATAATATCGTGTGATTCCCATATTTTCGTGTGCTATAGCCCTCGCCTTCCCAATGGATATTGCCCCCCAGAACCGGATCACCTAAAACTTTTCCAGGCCATCAAATACGACCTAAGGAACCATAGTCACCGCCCCGCCATGATCGTTCCACATTGTTTGCGTTTTTTGGCAAAAAACAATAATTTCGCCCGATTCCCTTATTTTCTTGTGTTATAGCCCACACCTTCCGAGTGGGCCAGGCCCCCCAGACTCGGAACGCCTAAAATTTTTCCGGGCCGTTAAATACGACCTAAGGAACCATAGTCACCGACCCGCCATGATCGTTCCTCATATTTTGCATTTTTCGGCAAAACAAGTAGAATTCCGCACGATTACCATATTTTCATGTGCTATAGTCCACACCTTCCAGTGGATAGAGCCCCCCGGAGCCGGGTCGACTAAAATTTTTCTAGGCCATCAAATACGACTTAAGGAACCATAGTCACCGCCCCGCCATGACCTTTCATCAATTTCTGCATTTTACTGCCAAAAACTAGAATTCCGCCCGATTCCCATATTTTTGTGTCCTATAGCCCACGCCTTTCAATTGGTCCTGGGACCCCCGGACCCCAATGGCCTAAGATTTTTCCGGGCCATCAAATATGACCTAAGGAACCATAGTCAGCGCCCCGCTATGATCGTTCCTCATTTTTTGCGTTTTTCAGCCATAAAACTAAAATTCCGCCCTATTCCCATATTTTCGTGTGGTAGCCCACGCCTTCCAAGTGGTCCCGGGACCCCCAGACCCCGATCGCCTAAAATTTTTTCAGGCCATCAAATATGACATAAGGAACCATAGTCACCGCCCTGCCATGATACTTCCTCATTTTTTGTGTTTTTCGGCCAAACAAACTAGAAATCCGCCCAATTCCCATATTTTTGTGTGCTATAGCCAACGCCTTCCGAGTGGGCCGGACCCACCGGACTCGGATCGCCTAAAATTATTCCGGGACATTAAATACAACCTAAGGAACCATAGTCACTGCCCCTCCATGATCGTTACTCATGTTTTGTATTTTTTGGCCAAAACACTAGAGTTTCGCCTGATTCCCATATTTTCGTATGCTATAGCCCATGCCTTCCCAGTTGGTAGGGCCCCCGGGAGCCGGATCTCAAAAAAAATTCCGAGCCATCAAATACGTCCTATGGAACCATAGTCACCGCCCCGTCATGACCTTTCCTCATTGTCTGCATTTTACGGCCAAAAAGCTAGAATTCCGCCCGATTCTCATTTTTCGTGTGCTATAGCCCACGCCATCCAAGTGGTCCCGGGACCCCCGAACCCTGATCGCCTAAAAATTTTCCGGGCCATCAAATACGATCTATGGAACCATAGTCACTAACCCGTCATGACCTTTCCTCATTTTCTTTCCATTTACGGCCAAAAAGCTAGAATTCCGCTCGATTCCCATTTTTTCGTGTTCTATAGCCCACTCCTTCCAAGTGGTCCTGGGACCCCCGGACCCTGATCGCCTAAAAATTTTCAGGGCCATCAAATACGACCTAAGGAACCATAGTCACTGCCCCGCCATGATCGTTCCTCATTGTTTGCGTTTTTCGGCCAAAAAACTAAAATTCTGCCCGATTCCCATATTTTCATGTTACCGCCCACGCCTTACAAGTGGTCCCGGGACTCCTGGACCCCGATCGCCTAAAAATTTTCCGAGCCATCAAATATGACCTAAGGAACCATAGTCACCTCCCCGCCATGATCGTTCCTCATTTTTTGCATTTTACGGCCAAAACACTAGAATTTCGCCTGATTCCCATATTTTCATGTGTTATTTGCCCGCGTCATCCAAGTGGTCCCGGGACCCCTGGACCCCGATCTCCTAAAATTTTTTTGGGCCATCAAATACGACCTAAGGGACCATAGACACCGGCCTGCCGTGATCGTTCCTCATTTTTTGTATTTTTCGGCCAAAAAACTAGAATATCGCGTGATTCCCATATTTTCGTGTGTTATAGCCCTCGCCTTCCCAGTGGATAGTGTCCCCCGAAACCGGATCGCGTAAAACTTTTCCAGGCCATCAAATATGACCTAAGGAACCATAGTCACCGCCCCGCCATGACCTTTCCTCATTTTTTGCATTTTACGTCCAAAAACTAGAATTCCTCCCGATTCCCATATTTTCGTCTACCATAGCACACGCCTTCCAAGTGTTCCGGGACCCCTGGACCCTGATCGCCTAAAATTTTTCTGGGTTATCAAATACGACCTAAGGAACCATAGTCACCACCCCTCCATGATCGTTCCTCATTTTTTGCGTTTATCGGCCAAAAAACTAAAATTTTGCCCGATTCCCATATTTTCGTGTGGTAGCCCACGCCTTCCAACTGGTCCCAGGATAGCTGGACCCCGATCGCCTAAAAATTTTTCGGGCCATCAAATATGACATAAGGAACCATAGTCACCACCCTTCCATGATACTTTCTCATTTTTCGGCCAAACAAACTAGAATTCCGCCCGATTCCTATATTTTCGTGTGCTATAGCCAACGCCTTCCGAGTGGGTCGGACCCCCCGGAGTCGGATCGCCTAAAATTATTCCGGGCCATTAAATACAACCTAAGGAACCATAGTCACCGCCCTGCCATAATCGTTCCTTATTTTTTGCGTTTTTTCGCAAAAAAACTAGACTTTCTCCCGATTCCTATATTTTCGTGTGCTATTGCCCGCATCATCCAAGTGGTCCTGCGACCCCTAGACCCCGATCTCCTAAAAATTTTCCGGGCCATCAAATACGACCAAAGGAACCATAGTCACCGCCCCGCCGTGATCGTTCCTCATTTTTTGCGTTTTTCGGCCAAAAAACTAGAATATCGTGTGATTCCCATATTTTCGTGTGCAATAGCCCACGCCTTCCCAGTGGATAGAGCCCACCGGAGCCGGATCGCCTTAAAATTTTCTAGGCCATCAAATACGACCTAAGGAGCCATAGTCACCGCCCCGCCATGACCTTTCCTCAATTTCTGCATTTTACGGCCAAAAAACTAGAATTCCGCCCGATTCCCATATTTTCGTGTGCTATAGCCCACACCTTTCAATTGGTTTTGGGACCCCCGGACCCCGATTGCCTATAATTTTTCCGGGCCATCAAATACGACCTAAGGAACCATAGTCACCGTCCCGCCATGATCGTTCCTCTTTTTTTGCATTTTTTGGCCAAAAAACTAAAATTCCGCCCGATTCCCATATTTTCATGTGGTAGCCCACCCCTTCCAAGCGGTCCCGGGACCCCCGCACCCCGATCGCCTAAAATTTTTCAGGGCCATCAAATATGACATAAGGAACCATAGTCACCGCCCTGCCATGATACTTCCTTATTTTTTGTGTTTTTTGGCCAAACAAACTAGAATTTCGCCCGATTCCCATATTTTCATGTGCTATAGCCCACGCTTTCCAAGTGGTCCCGGGACCCCCGGACCCCGATCGCCTAAAAATTTTTCGGGCCATCAAATACGACATAAGGAACCATAGTCACCTCCCCGCCATGATCGTTCCTTATTTTTTGCGTTTTTCGGCCATAAAACTAAAATTCCGCCCTGTTCCCATATTTTCGTGTGGTAGCCCACGCCTTCCCTGTTGGTAGGGCCCCCCGGAGCCTGATCGCCTAAAAGTTTTCCAGGATATCAAATTCGACCTAAGGAACCATAGTCACCGCACCGCCATGACCTTTCCTCATTTTTTGCATTTTACATCCAAAAAGCTAGAATTCCACCCGATTGCCATATTTTCGTGTGTTCTAGTCCACGCCTTCCGAGTGGTCTCGGGACCCCCGGACTCGGATCGCCCAAAAGTTTTTCGGGCCATCAAATAAGACCTAAGGAACCATAGTCATCGCCCCGCCAAGAGCTTTCCACATTGTTTGCGTTTT
Source organism: Nicotiana tabacum (assembly GCF_000715075.1). Taxonomy (NCBI): domain Eukaryota; kingdom Viridiplantae; phylum Streptophyta; class Magnoliopsida; order Solanales; family Solanaceae; genus Nicotiana; species Nicotiana tabacum. Next base: position 84,503,113 of record NC_134096.1, on the reverse strand, counting down.
ACGGCCAATAAACTAGAATTCCGCCCGATTCCCATATTTTCGTGTGCTATAGGCCTTCCAAGTGGTCCCGAGACCCCACGGACCCCGATCGCCTAAGGAACCATACTCACCGCCCTGCCATGATCGTTCCTCATTTTTACGTTTTTCGGCCAACAAACTAGAATACCGCCGATTCCCATATTTTCGTGTGCTATACCCCACGCCTTCCTAGTTGGTAGGGCCCCCTGGAACCGGATCGCCTAAAATTTTTCCGGGCCATCAAATATGACCTAGAGAACCATAGTCACCGCCCTGCCATGACCGTTCCTCATTTTTTTGCATTTTATGGCTAAAAAACTAGAATTTCGCCTGTTTCCCATATTTTCGTGTGCTATATAGCCCACGCCTTCCCAATGGGTAGGGCCCCCAGGAGCCGAATCGCCTAGAATTTTTCCAGGCCATCAAATACGACGTAAGGAACCATAGTCACCGCCCCGCCATGACCATTCCTCATTTTTTGCATTTTACATCCAAAAAGCTAGAATTCTACCCGATTCCCATATTTTCGTGTGCTCTAGCCCACGCCTTCCGAGTGGGCCGAGCCCTTCGAGCTCAGATCATCTAAATTTTTTCCAGGCCATCAAATACAACCTAAAGAACCATAGTCACCGCCCTGCCATGGCCGTTCCTCGTTGTTTTGGGTTTTACGGCCAAAAAATTAGAATTTCGCCAGATTCTCATATTTTCGTGTACTATAGCCCACGCCTAACAAGTGGACCCGGGACACCCGGACCCCGATCGAAAAAAAATTTCCGGCCAATCGAATACGACCTAAGAAACTATAGTCACCGCCCAGCCATGATCGTTCCTCATTTTTTGCATTTTACGGCCAAAAACTAGAATTTCGACCGATTCCCATATTTTCGTGTGCTATTGCCCGCGTCATCCAAGTGGTCCCGGGACCCCTGGACCCCGATCTCATAAAAATTTTCCAGGCCATCAAATACGACCTAAGGAACCATAGTAACCGCCCCATCGAGATCGTTCCTGATTTTTTGCATTTTTCGGCAAAAAAGTAGGATATCCCGTGATTCCTATATTTTCGTGTGATATAGCCCACGCCTTCCCAGTGGATAGTGCCCCCCGGAGCCGGATCGCCTAAAAATTTTCCAGGCCATCAAATACGACCTAAAGAATCATAGTCACAGCCCCGCCATGATCATTCCTCATTTTTTGCGTTTTTCGGCGAAAAAATAGAATTCCGCCTGATTCTCATATTTTCGTGAGCTATAGCCCACGTCTTCCCAATGGGTAGGGCCCCACGGACCAGGATCACCTAATATTTTTGTGGGCCATCAAATACGACCTAAGGAACCTTAGTCACCGCCCCGACATGACCTGTCCTCATGCTTTGCATTTTACGGCCAAAAAACTAGAATTCCGCCCGATTCCCATATTCTCGTGTGCGCCCACGCCTTCCAAGTGGTCCCGGGACCCCTGGACCCTGATTGCCTAACATTTTTCCGGGCCATCAAATACGACCTAAGGAACCATAGTCACTTCCCCGCCATGATCGTTCCTCATTTTTTGAATTTTCGGCCAAAAAATTAGAATTCTGCCCGATTACCTAATTTCGTGTGCTATAATAGCCCACTCCTTCCCAATGGGTAGGGTCCCCTAGACCACGATCGCCTAAAATTTTTCCGCACCATCAAATATGACCTAAGGAACCATAGTCACCGCCACGCCATGATCATTCCTCATATTTTGCTTTTTTTGGCCAAACAACTAGAATTCCGCGCGATTCCCATATTTTCGTGTGCTATAGCCCACGCCTTCCGAGTGGGCCTGGCCCTCCGTACTCGGATCACCTAAATTTTTTTTGGGCCATCAAATAATACCTAAGGAACCATAGTAATCGCGCAGCCATGATCGTTCCTCATTTTTTGTATTTTTCAGCCAAAAAACTAGAATTCTGCCCGATTTCCATATTTTCATGTGCTATAATAGCCCACGCCTTCCCAATGGGTAGGGACCCCGAACCCCGATCGCCTCAAATTTTTCTAAACCATCAAATACGACCTAAGGAACCATAGTAACCGCCCCGCCATGATCGTTCCTCTTTTTTTGCATTTTTCGGCCAAAAAACTAGAATATCGCGTGATTCCCATACTTTCGTGTGCTATAGCCCTCGCCTTCCTAATGGATATTGCCCCCCAGAACCGGATCGCCTAAAACTTTTCCAGGCCATCAAATATGACCTAAGGAACCATAGTCACCGCCCCGCCATGATCGTTCCACATTGTTTGCGTTTTTTGGCAAAAAATAAAAATTTCGCCCGATTCCCTTATTTTCTTGTGTTGTAGCCCACACCTTCCGAGTGGGCCAGGCCCCTCGGACTCGGAATGCCTTAAATTTTTCCGGGCCGTTAAATACGACCTAAGGAACCATATTCACCGACCCGCCATGATCGTTCCACATATTTTGCATTTTTCGGCAAAACAACTAGAATTCCGCACGATTCCCATATTTTCGTGTGCTATAGTCCACACCTTCCAGTGGATAGAGCCCCCCGGAGACGGGTCGACTAAAATTTTTCTAAGCCATCAAATACGACATAAGGAACCATAGTCACCGCCCCGCCATGACCTTTCATCAATTTCTGCATCTTACTGCCAAAAGCTAGAATTCCGCCCGATTCCCATATTTTCATGTCATATAGCCCACGCCTATCAATTGGTCCTGGGACCCCCGGACCCTAATGGCCAAAGATTTTTCCGGGCCATCAAATACGACCTAAGGAACCATAGTCAGCGCCCCGCCATGATCGTTCCTCATTTTTTGCGTTTTTCGGCCATAAAACTAAAATTCCGCCCTATTCCCATATTTTCGTGTGGTAGCCCACGCCTTCCAAGTGGTCCCGGGACCCCCGGACCCCGATCGCCTAAAATTTTTCCAGGCCATCAAATATGACATAAGGAACCATAGTCACCGCCTTGCCATGATACTTCCTCATTTTTTGTGTTTTTCGGCCAAACAAACTAGAATTCCGCCCAATTCCCATATTTTTGTGTGCTATAGACAACGCCTTCCGAGTGGGCCGGACCCACCGGACTCGAATCACCTAAAATTATTCCGGGCCATTAAATACAACCTAAGGAACCATAGTCACTGCCCCTCCATGATCGTTACTCATGTTTTGTGTTTTTTGGCCAAAAAACTAGAGTTTCGCCTGATTCCCATAATTTCGTATGCTATAGTCCACGCCTTCCCAGTTGGTAGGGCCCCCGGGAGCCGGATCTCAAAAAAAAATTCCGGGCCATCAAATACGACCTATGGAACCATAGTCACTGCCCCGTCATGACCTTTCCTCATTTTCTACATTTTACGGCCAAAAAGCTAGAATTCCGCCCGATTCCCATTTTTTCGTGTGCTATAGCCCACGCCTTCCAAGTGGTCCCGGGACCCCCGAACCCTGATCGCCTAAAAGTTTTCCGGGCCATCAAATACGACCTATGGAACCATAGTCACTACCCCGTCATGACCTTTCCACATTTTCTTTCCATTTACGGCCAAAAAGCTAGAATTCTGCTCGATTCCCATTTTTTCGTGTTCTATAGCCCACTCCTTCCAAGTGGTCGCGGGAACCCCGGACCCTGATCGCCTAAAAATTTTTAGGGCCATCAAATACGACCTAAGGAACCATAGTCACCGCCCCGCCATGATCGTTCCTCATTGTTTGCGTTTCTCGGCCAAAAAACTAAAATTCCGCCCGATTCCCATATTTTCATGTTACCGCCCACGCCTTACAAGTGGTCTCGAGACTCCTGGACCCCGATCGCCTAAAAATTTTCCGAGCCATCAAATATGACCTAAGGAACCATAGTCACCTCCCCGCCATGATCGTTCCTCATTTTTTGCATTTTACTGCCAAAACACTAGAATTCCGCCTGATTCCCATATTTTCGTGTGTTATTTGCCCGCATCATCCAAGTGCTTACGGGACCCCTGGACCCCGATCTCCTAAAATTTTTCTGGGCCATCAATAATGACCTAACGGACCATAGACACTGGCCCGCCATGATCGTTCCTTATTTTTTGCATTTTTCGGCCAAAAAACTAGAATATCGCGTGATTCCCATATTTTCGTGTGTTATAGCCCTCGCCTTCCCAGTGGATAGTGCCCCCCGGAACCGGATCGCCTAAAACTTTTCCTGGCCATCAAATACGACCTAAGGAACCATAGTCACCGCCCCGCCATGACCTTTCCTCATTTTTGGCATTTTACGTCCAAAAACTAGAATTCCTCCCGATTCCCATATTTTCGTCTACTATAGCCCACGCCTTCCATGTGTTCCGGGACCCCCGGACCCTGATCGCCTAAAAATATTCCGGGTCATCAAATACGACCTAAGGAACCATAGTCCCCACCCCTCCATGATCGTTCCTCATTTTTTGCGTTTATCGGCCAAAAAACTAAAATTTTGCCCGATTCCTATATTTTCGTGTGGTAGCCCACGCCTTCCAAGTGGTCCCAGGACCCCCGGACCCCGATCGCCTAAAAATTTTTTGGGCCATCAAATATGACATAAGGAACCATAGTCACCGCCCTTCCATGATACTTTCTCATTTTTTGTGTTTTTCGGCCAAACAAACTAGAATTCCGCCCGATTCCTATATTTTCGTGTGCTATAGCCAACGCCTTCCGAGTGGGCTGGACCCCCCGGACTTGGATCGTCTAAAATTATTCCGGGCCATTAAATACAACCTAAGGAACCATACTCACCGCCCTGCCATAATCGTTCCTTATTTTTTGCGTTTTTTCGCAAAAAAACTAGACTTTCTCCCGATTCCTATATTTTCGTGTGCTATTGCCCGCATCATCCAAGTGGTCCTGCGACCCCTAGACCCCGATCTCCTAAAAATTTTTCGGGCCATCAAATACAACCTAAGGAACCATAGTCACCGCCCCGCCGTGATCGTTCCTCATTTTTTGCGTTTTTCGGCCAAAAAACTAGAATATCGCGTGATTCCCATATTTTCATGTGCAATAGCCCACGCCTTCCCAGTGGATAGAGCCCACCGGAGCCGGATCGCCTTAAAATTTTCTAGGCCATCAAATACGACCTAAGGAGCCATAGTCACCGCCCCGCCATGACCTTTCCTCAATTTCTGCATTTTACGGCCAAAAAACTAGAATTCCGCCCGATTCCCATATTTTCGTGTGCTATAGCCCACACCTTTCAATTGGTTTTGGGACCCCCGGACCCCGATTGCCTAAAATTTTTCCGGGCCATCAAATACGACCTAAGGAACCATAGTCACCGTCCCGCCATGATCGTTCCTCTTTTTTTGCATTTTTCGGCCAAAAAACTAAAATTCTGCCCGATTCCCATATTTTCATGTGGTAGCCCACCCCTTCCAAGCGGTCCCGGGACCCCCGCACCCCGATCGCCTAAAATTTTTCAGGGCCATCAAATATGACATAAGGAACCATAGTCACCGCCCTGCCATGATACTTCCTTATTTTTTGTGTTTTTTGGCCAAACAAACTAGAATTTCGCCCGATTCCCATATTTTCATGTGCTATAGCCCACGCTTTCCAAGTGGTCCCGGGACCCCCGGACCCCGATCGCCTAAAAGTTTTTCGGGCCATCAAATACGACATAAGGAACCATAGTCACCTCCCCGCCATGATCGTTCCTTATTTTTTGCGTTTTTCGGCCATAAAACTAAAATTCCGCCCTATTCCCATATTTTCGTGTGGTAGCCCACGCCTTCCCTGTTGGTAGGGCCCCCCGGAGCCTGATCGCCTAAAAGTTTTTCAGGATATCAAATTCGACCTAAGGAACCATAGTCACCGCACCGCCATGACCTTTCCTCAATTTTTGCATTTTACATCCAAAAAGCTAGAATTCCACCCGATTCCCATATATTCGTGTGTTCTAGTCCACGCCTTCCGAGTGGGCCGAGCCCTTCGGGCTCGGATCATCTAAATTTTTTCCAGGCCATCAAATACGACCTAAAGAACCATAGTTACCGCCCTGCCATGACCGTTCCTCGTTGTTTTGGGTTTTACGGCCAAAAAATTAGAATTTCGCCAGATTCTCGTATTTTCGTGTGCTATAGCCCACGCCTAACAAGTGGACCCGGGACACCCGGTGTCACGCCCCGAACCTAGGAGCGAGACAAGCACCCCGTGCCTCACCTAACCTGGCGTACCAAATTGCGACTAAGGGACTCTGAACACATAATGTCATACTTTGGCCATGGGGCCACCTTGCAAGGCAATTTGCGAAGCAAAATATAAAACTGAATGGAAACTAGCACTAACTAAATATCAATATAAAGCTAGGCCGACAAGGCCGTCATAGCTACTATAGCTGACAAACCACCAATTTATACAAACCCAACATACTGCACTAACCAACAGGATATGCCTACAAGCCTCTACTGATAGATGTATTGTGATCGGAACAGGGCCCCGACCTACCCATAACATATATACAGATATACATAAGATGTACACAAAACTCTAGTCCTGGCAACTCCGAAAGACGTGGAGCTTACCGATCAGGCGAAACTCGGAAAACACCTACTGAGGAGGTCTACCCGTCTGTCTGTCTGAACCTGCACGCATGAAATGCAGCGCCCCCAAAAAAGGGACGTCAGTACGAAATAATGTACCGAGTATGTAAGGCAATAAAATAACTGAAATCTGAAACTGAACTGATAATATGATAACTGAAATTAACTGGGAGTCAAAGATGATCTGGAGATATACTTACCTGCTGATACTGACTCAACTCCTTCAATATAGTAAGTAAAATAATTGTACGGCCTTATAAGGCTCGGTATATATAACTGCTCTGCCATAGTAGGCTCGCTTATAGGCGCTCGGCCATACTAGGCTATGTATCTCGACCATGCTGGGCTCGCTCATAGGCGCTCGGCCACAGTAGGCTCGGTATATAAATTTCCATCTGATCAGAGGTTGCCCAATAGGGGCCTGCCCATCGATTATAGCTCGATGGTAATGAAAATACTGTAATACTGTATATATAGGCTTGTTGCTCTCTTGACTGGAAGAAGACAATACTAAAATTGAATATAGAGTCTCGATAAGGAATAATATTGTAACTTATGAGACTAGAATAGTGTGAATAAATTCATGAATATGAACTTCTCTTTTGTCTCATTACTAACACATGTAGCTACGAGATCATGCCAAAATGAAGGAAGGCTTAGCCTTAACATACCTTATCACAATCTTTTCAATCACCAAGTTGAACTCACCTCTTCGCACCTTAATCTACAAGAATGATAATAATACTATCGTTAAGTTACGAAAGGTACAACTATCGCACAACGAACAACAAACCTATTTTGTATTAAAACGGGCAGCATCTCCCCTATAATATGCCCTTCCTCCAACTTCAAGATAACACCAACAATACAAGGACAGAACAATAATAACATATATACATCATTTTCCAGCCCTATATACACCATCAAATACTACAAAACAGCCCAACACACCCCAATCTCTTCGTACACAAAACGACCACCGTAGTAGTGTCAAACGACCCGAAAATGTTATGACGAACGACCAGCCAACCACCCTACATTTATATGGTGTTTATAAACCCCCTTCCTCCTCCAAAACTCCACAAAATAGTAATAAAACACGCAGCCCAACAGCAACACAAAACAGTCCACAAAACAGTCCGCTACAAGTGAATAACTCGAACTCACGGCTTCCGATCACCATCCTGTGAGTTCTTACAAGTATAGAACGACTTACCATGAATTTACAGCAGAAAAAATGGATGAAAGAGAGCAGTAAACTCACCTTATTTGTTGGATAACTCAGCTCCTATCTTGGTTCTTCAAACTCTAAGTTTTACCTCCAATTGGAACTTGAAAGGGAGAGAAAATCAATTAGGGTTTGTGGGAAATTTTTGGGAGGATTCTTTGCAGAGCTTATGTCTGGTTATTATGCTCTATTTTAAGTCTAATATATGAATAAAATAGGCCCTTAAAAGGCCTCTTTGGACGACCCGAAATGGCCCATTTTTGGGCTTTCATTTAAGCAAGTAGGTGACACACCTACTTGTCACCTAGCAGCTTGCGCAGTATCGCAAAAATGCACATATCTCTCTACTCCGATGTCGTATTGACAAATGGTTTAATGCGTTGGAAAATAGACTCATAGATCTTTAATTTGATGTGTGGAACACACCATAAATCTAAGTATATTGGGAGAAAATTGCAGTTACATTTGACCCAAAGTTTCAGTAAAACTTATGAATGTAACTTGTGATGACTTTCATCGACTTTTGTTCCACAACTCGCTTGACTTAAAAACATAACACACGGATGTAATACGACTAATATAAATCATAACATAATCTCTTTATCATGTTAATCACCCTAGTCTCACCCCAAAGGTACATGTTATAACATTCCCAACTTGTCGACTTTCGATGAAACATTGTTTTATTTAATTGCTTTAGCTTCTGAACTGTCCAACCCTCTTTGTACTTGTTGTTCATGATCTTCAATATTTGTAACCTCAGAGGTAACATGATTAACTTACTTTATATACTTTTAAATATTATCTCATTTTTTTGTCCTACATTAGTTTGCTTACGACGCATTTTTACATACGAAAATATAGGGTGTAACATCACTCCCCCTTGGGAACATTCGTCCTCGAATGTTTACTCTTGGAGACTTTGGAAACTTTTTCCAGAGTATCCTTCGTACACTAGGTTAAAACCAACCTGCACGTAGCCAGAAACATACTATGCATGCCACACATGGCCAATCTTTATAAATAGCAGCAATTTGCCTCTGACATAATCCTGTCTCGTAGCCCTGCTACATCTGGAACACACAAACGACCCTTGTATCTGAGAACCCCATCTCCCTTGAGCTCTAACAATGGCTTCTTCTGCTGCGGAACTCGCTCTCTCAACTCGACGAACTCTGGGTCCTCGTACTGCCTTTCCTTGACTTCAGCTATGAGGGATGATTTTGCAGTGTTTTGGATTACAACTCCACCATCCTCAGAATCTACTAACCGAACCCCCAACGAAGCCAATTGATGAATATCTCTAGCTAATTGTCTTTTCTCGGGCTCTACATGTGCTAAGCTACCCATAGATCGGCGACTTAAGGCATCTGCTACAACATTAGCTTTCCCTGGATGGTAGAGAATGTTAACATCGTAATCTTTCAATAACTCAAGCCATCGCCTCTGTCGCAAATTCAACTCTTTCTGCTTGAAAATATATTGTAGGCTTTTATGATCAGTAAATATATCAACATGAACACCATATAAATAATGCCGCCATATCTTAAGTGCATGGACAACCGCAGCTAACTCGAGGTCGTGGGTCGGATAATTCCTCTCGTGCTTCCTCAACTGCCTTGAAGCATATGCAATTACCTTCCCATGTTGAATCAGGACACATCCTAACCCGACACCTGATGCATCACAATACACGGCATAACCCTCTAGACCCTCTGGAAGTGTTAGAACTGGAGCTGAGGTCAACTTGTTCTTAAGCTCTTGGAAACTCCGCTCACAAGCCTCTGTCCATTGAAACTTAGTTTCTTTCTGTGTCAACTTCGTCAATGGTGCCGAAAGGGAAGAAAAACCCACTACGAACCTCCGATAGTATCCTGCTAAGCCTAGAAAGCTATGAACCTCTGTCGGAGTGGTAGGTCTAGGCCAAGATTTCACGGCCTCAATCTTCTGAGTGTCCACCTTTATCCCTTCATCTGATACAATATGCCCCAAGAATGCTACAGACTTCAACCAGAACTCACATTTAGAAAACTTAGCATACAACTTACGATCACGGAGGGTTTGGAGTACCGCTCGCAGGTGGTCCGCATGCTCATCCTCTGAACGGGAATAAACCAGAATATCATCAATAAATACTATCACGAACAGATCTAAAAATGGCCGGAATAGGCTATTCATCAAGTCCATAAATACAACGGGTGCATTAGTCAACCCGAAGGACATGACAAGGAACTCGAAGTGGCCATATCGGGTCCTGAAGGCTGTCTTCGGAATATCTTTTTCCCGAACTCTGACCTGGTGGTACCCCGACCTCAAATCAATCTTGGAAAAGCATCTAGCTCCCTGCAACTGATCAAACAAGTCATCGATCCTTGGAAGTGGATACTTATTCTTAATAGTTACCTTGTTCAACTGCCTATAATCGATACACATCCTCAACGAGCCGTCTTTCTTCCGCACAAATAGTACCGGTGCACCCCAAGGTGAGGTACTGGGCCTAATGTAACCTTTCTCCAGCAAATCTTTTAACTGCTCCTTCAACTCCTTCAATTCGGCAGGTGCCATTCTATACGGAGGGACGGATATTGGTTGAGTTCCTGGAAGCAAATCGATGCTAAAATCAATCTCTCGCTCTAGAGGAATACCTGGAAGCTCATCTGGAAACACATCTGCATACTCTTTGACTATGGGAATAGACTGAAGTGTAGGTATCTCAGTATCTGCATCTCTAACTCGCACAATATGATAAATGCACCCTTTTGCGATCATTTTCCTCGCCTTCAGATAGGAAATAAACCTACCTCTGGGTGTTGGTGTATTACCTACCCATTCAAGGACTGGCTCACCCGGAAAATGAAATTTGGCTACCTTTGCTCGGCAATCAACTGTGGCATAGCAAGCTGCCAACCAGTCCATGCCCATGATAGCATCAAAGTCCATCATCTCTAGCTCAACTAGGTCAGCTGAGGTCTGACGACTACAAATTGTCACCGTACAACCTCGGTAAACCCGTCTAGCAATAATCGATTCTCCGACCGGTGTAGATACCGCAAAAGGATCACTTAGTATTTCAGGCACTATACCAAACTTCCTCGCGACAAATGGGGTAATATACGATAAAGTAGATCCTGGGTCTATCAAAGCATAAGCATCGTGAGAGCAAATGGTTAATATACCTGTCACAACGTCTGGTGAAGACTCCTGGTCCTGTCGACCCGCTAAAGCATAGATACGGTTCTGATTACCACTTGAACTGGAACCTCTACCTCTGCCTCGACCTCTACCAACCGAAGACTGAGACTCACGCCTTGAAGGATGCACGGACATAGACGATTTTGTTGCTGAACTCGCTGGTTGTGCCATTCCCCCAGAATCTCTATTTGGGCAATCTCGCATCATATGCCCCGGACGCCCACATGTATAACAAGCATCAGAACCTGCTCGGCATTGACCCAAGTGTCCTCTACCACAGATGTCACACCGCGGAGGAAATGACCATGTCTGCGCAGAACCTCGTTGTCGCTGTAAACCCGACGCCCATGAGCTCTCACCTGGTCCTGACTGAGTATAGCGGTCATACCCGTAACCCTGTAACTGAGGTGGCGGAGGCCTAGGTGGCCGTCCGAAGTACTGGGTCCTATAACTACCCTGCGATTGCTCCTGAGACCTGGGAAATCTCATCCTCTTACGTTGCCCTTGCTCAGCCCTCTCTGTACCCTGCTGCCGACGCCTACCCCTTTCTATATTCTGGGCGAATGCCTGAATCCGAGAGATATCCAGACTATCCTGCAATGCAGCGGTGGCACATGCCTCGGTTAACTCTGGGGCTAACCCTGCTATAAACCTGTGAATCCTGTCCCGCATAGTAGAAACTATGGATGGTGCATATCTGGCCAATGAGTCAAAACGGAGACTATACTCTCGAACACTCATATTACCCTGCTTGAGGGCTAGAAACTGATCGACTCGAGCCTGTCGGATCTCCCGCGGTAAGTACTGGTCAAGGAAAGCATCTGAAAAATTTTCCCAAATAGCTGGAGGTGTATCACGTCCCCTGGACCTCTCCCATCCCTCATACCAAAGGATGGCTATATCTCGGAGTCGAAATCTGCTAGCTCAACTGCCTCTTTCTCCGTGGCATGCATAACACGAAAGATCCTGTGAAGCTGATCTATGAAATCCTGCGGGTCCTCCCTCTGATCTGTCCCCGTGAACTCTGGGGGACTCAAAGCAATAAACTCTCGGACCCTTGAACTCCCAGACCCCTCAGAAGTTCCTGCACTAGCTGATGCCCTAGCATGTTGCTGGGTAGCTACCAACTGTGTCAACAAATGCACCGCACTCCTTAAGTCCTGATCTGATGGAAGTGGAGGGGGAACTGGATGTGCGGTTTCCCTAGGAATCTCTGTAGTTGGTGGAGGAGCCGGTAATGGCTGAGTAGGGGTCTCCCCTTGAGCCTCAGACTGGGCCCCATCTACTGGGGGTACCCTGTTGGTCCCCTCACCTACTACTGTATCTCTCCTCTGGCTAGCCGTAGTCTTCCTAGTCACCGTCATCTGTGCATGCAAACACCAACATATAAGTTTAATTCAAATTTCCTATAACTCAGTTCTATAGCACGATTTAGATTTCAAAGAAGTGTAACCAACTCCTAAATGCCCTGTAGTTCCTTGCTTATATAATGTGGTGCACAACACATCTATAAACAAGACCCTACTAGACACGGCTTGTAGACTCCCTAGGACAGAACTGCTCTGATACCAAGTTTGTCACGCCCCGAACCTAGGAGCGAGACAAGCACCCCGTGCCTCACCTAACCTGGCGTACCAAATTGCGACTAAGGGACTCTGAACACATAATGTCATACTTTGGCCATGGGGCCACCTTGCAAGACAATTTGCGAAGCAAAATATAAAACTGAATGGAAACTAGCACTAACTAAATATCAATATAAAGCTAGGCCGACAAGGCCGTCATAGCTACTACAGCTGACAAACCACCAATTTATACAAACCCAACATACTGCACTAACCAACAGGATATGCCTACAAGCCTCTACTGATAGATGTACTGTGATCGGAACAGGGCCCCGACCTACCCATAACATATATACAGATATACATAAGATGTACACAAAACTCTAGTCCTGGCAACTCCGAAAGACGTGGAGCTTACCGATCAGGCGAAACTCGGAAAACACCTACTGAGGAGGTCTACCCGTCTGTCTGTCTGAACCTGCACGCATGAAATGCAGCGCCCCCAAAAAAGGGACGTCAGTACGAAATAATGTACCGAGTATGTAAGGCAATAAAATAACTGAAATCTGAAACTGAACTGATAATATGATAACTGAAATTAACTGGGAGTCAAAGATGATCTGGAGATATACTTACCTGCTGATACTGACTCAACTCCTTCAATATAGTAAGTAAAATAATTGTACGGCCTTATAAGGCTCGGTATATATAACTGCTCTACCATAGTAGGCTCGCTTATAGGCGCTCGGCCATACTAGGCTATGTATCTCGACCATGCTGGGCTCGCTCATAGGCGCTCGGCCACAGTAGGCTCGGTATATAAATTTCCATCTGATCAGAGGTTGCCCAATAGGGGCCTGCCCATCGATTATAGCTCGATGGTAATGAAAATACTGTAATACTGTATATATAGGCTTGTTGCTCTCTTGACTGGAAGAAGACAATACTAAAATTGAATATAGAGTCTCGATAAGGAATAATATTGTAACTTATGAGACTAGAATAGTGTGAATAAATTCATGAATATGAACTTCTCTTTTTGTCTCATTACTAACACATGTAGCTACGAGATCATGCCAAAATGAAGGAAGGCTTAGCCTTAACATACCTTATCACAATCGTTTCAATCACCAAGTTGAACTCACCTCTTCGCACCTTAATCTACAAGAATGATAATAATACTATCGTTAAGTTACGAAAGGTACAACTATCGCACAACGAACAACAAACCTATTTTGTATTAAAACGGGCAGCATCTCCCCTATAATATGCCCTTCCTCCAACTTCAAGATAACACCAACAATACAAGGACAGAACAATAACAACATATATACATCATTTTCCAGCCCTATATACACCATCAAATACTACAAAACAGCCCAACACACCCCAATCTCTTCGTACACAAAACGACCACCGTAGTAGTGTCAAACGACCCGAAAATGTTATGACGAACGACCAACCAAACCACCCTAAATTTATATGGTGTTTATAAACCCCCTTCCTCCTCCAAAACTCCACAAAATAGTAATAAAACACGCAGCCCAACAGCAACACAAAACAGTCCACAAAACAGTCCGCTACAAGTGAATAACTCGAACTCACGGCTTCCGATCACCATCCCGTGAGTTCTTACAAGTATAGAACGACTTACCATGAATTTACAGCAGAAAAAATGGATGAAAGAGAGCAGTAAACTCACCTTATTTGTTGGATAACTCAGCTCCTATCTTGGTTCTTCAAACTCTAAGTTTTACCTCCAATTGGAACTTGAAAGGGAGAGAAAATCAATTAGGGTTTGTGGGAAATTTTTGGGAGGATTCTTTGCAGAGCTTATGTCTGGTTATTATGCTCTATTTTAAGTCTAATATATGAAGAAAATAGGCCCTTAAAAGGCCTCTTTGGACGACCCGAAATGGCCCATTTTTGGGCTTTCATTTAAGCAAGTAGGTGACACACCTACTTGTCACCTAGCAGCTTGCGCAGTATCGCAAAAATGCACATATCTCTATACTCCGATGTCGTATTGACAAATGGTTTAATGCGTTGGAAAATAGACTCATAGATCTTTAATTTGATGTGTGGAACACACCATAACTCTAAGTATATTGGGAGAAAATTGCAGTTACATTTGACCCAAAGTTTCAGTAAAACTTATGAATGTAACTTGTGATGACTTTCATCGACTTTTGTTCCACAACTCGCTTGACTTAAAAACATAACACACGGATGTAATACGACTAATATAAATCATAACATAATCTCTTTATCATGTTAATCACCCTAGTCTCACCCCAAAGGTACATGTTATAACATTCCCAACTTGTCGACTTTCGATGAAACATTGTTTTATTTAATTGCTTTAGCTTCTGAACTGTCCAACCCTCTTTGTACTTGTTGTTCATGATCTTCAATATTTGTAACCTCAGAGGTAACATGATTAACTTACTTTATATACTTTTAAATATTATCTCATTTTTTTGGCCTACATTAGTTTGCTTACGACGCATTTTTACATACGAAAATATAGGGTGTAACACCCGGACCCCGATCGAAAAAAAAATTTCCGGCCAATCGAATACGACCTAAGAAACTATAGTCACCGCCCAGCCATGATCGTTCCTCATTTTTTGCATTTTACGGCCAAAAACTAGAATTTCGCCCGATTCCCATATTTTCGTGTGCTATTGCCCGCGTCATCCAAGTGGTCCCGGGACCCCTGGACCCCGATCTCATAAAAATTTTCCAGGCCATCAAATACGACCTAAGGAACCATAGTAACCGCCCCATCGAGATCGTTCCTGTTTTTTTGCATTTTTCGGCAAAAAAGTAGGATATCCCGTGATTCCTATATTTTCATGTGCTATAGCCCACGCCTTCCCAGTGGATAGTGCCCCCTGAGCCGGATCGCCTAAAAAATTTTCAGGCCATCAAATACGACCTAAAGAACCATAGTCACAGCCCGCCATGATCATTCCTCATTTATTGCATTTTTTGGCGAAAAAATAGAATTCCGCCTGATTCCCATATTTTCGTGAGCTATAGCCCACGTCTTCCCAATGGGTAGGGTCCCACGGACCAGGATCACCTAATATTTTTGTGGGCCATCAAATACGACCTAAGGAACCTTAGTCACCGCCCTGCCATGACCTGTCCTCATGCTTTGCATTTTACGGCTATAAAACTAGAATTCCGCCCGATTCCCATATTTTCGTGTGCGCCCACGCCTTCCAAGTGGTCCCGGGACCCCTGGACCCTGATCGCCTAAAAATTTTTTGGGCCATCAAATACGACCTAAGGAACCATAGTCACCGCCCCGCCATGATCGTTCCTCATTGTTTGCGTTTTTCGGCCAAAAAACTAAAATTCCGCCTGATTCCCATATTTTCATGTGGTAGCCCACGCCTTCCAAGTGGTCCCGGGACCCCAGGACCCCGATCGCCTAAAATTTGTCCGGGCCATCAAATACAACCTAAGGAACCATACTCACCACCCAGCCATGATCGTTCCTCAGGTTTTGCAATTTATAGCCAAAAAACTAGAATTTCGCGTGATTCCCATATTTTCGTGTTCTATAGCCAACGCCTTCCCAGTTGGTAGGGCCCCCGGAGCCGGATCGCCTAAAATATTTTCCGGTCTATCAAATACTACCTAAGGAACCATAGTCACCGCCCCACCATGACCTTTCCTTATTTTTTACATTTTACGGCCAAAAAACTACAATTCCGCCTGATTCCCATATTATCGTGTGCTATAGCCCACTTCTTCCAAGTGGTCCCGGAACCCCCAGACCCCGATCGCCTAAAATTTTTCCGGGCCATCAAATACAGCCTAAGGAACAATAGTCACCAACCCGCCATGATCGTTCCTAATATTTTGCATTTTCGGCCAAACAACTAGAATTCCGTCCCGATTCCTATATTGTCGTGTGTTATAGCCTACGCCTTCCGAGTGGGCCGGGCCCCCGGACTCGGATCGCCTAAAAAATTTCCGGTCCATCAAATAAGACCTAAGGAACCATAGTCATCACCTCGCCAAGACCTTTCCCCATTGTTTATGTTTTACGGCCAAAAAACTAGAATTTCGCCCGATTTCCATATTTTCGTGTGTTATTGTCCACGCCTTCAAAGTGGTCCCGGGACTCCCGGACCCCGATCGCCTAAAAAATTTCCGGGCATCCAATACGACATAACGAACCATAGTCACCGCCCCGCCATGATCGTTCCTCATTTTTGCGTTTTTCGGCCAAAAAAAAAAAATTTCGCCCGATTCCCATATTTTCGTGTGCTATAGCCCACGCCTTCCTAGTCGGTAGGCCCCCCCGGAACCGGACCGCCTAAAATTTTTTCTGGCCATCAAATACAACCTAGAGAACCATAGTCACCATCGTGCCATGTCCGTTCCTCCTTTTTTCAGTTTTATGTCCAAAAAACTAGAATTTTGCCTGATTCCCTTGTTTTCAAGTGCTATAGCCCATGCTTTCCAAGTGGTCCCGGGACCCCGGGACCCCCGGACCCCGATCTCCTAAAATTTTTCCGGGCCATCAAATACGACCTAAGGAACCATAGTCACCGCCCTGCCATAATCGTTCCTCATTATTCGCATTTTACGGCCAAAAAACTAGAATTTCGCCCGATTCCCATATTTTCGTGTGCTATAGCCGCGCCTTCCAAGTGGTCCCGGGACCGCCGGACCCCGATATTCTAAAAATATTTCGGGCCATCAAATACGTCCTAAGGAACCATAGTCACCGCCCCGCCATGATTCTTCCTCATTTTTTGCGTTTTTCGGCCAAAAAACTAGAATTTCGCGTGTTTCCCATATTTTCATGTGCTATATAGCTCACGCCTTCCCAAGGGGTAGGGGCCCTTGGAGTAGGATCGCCTAAAAATTTTCCGGGCTATCAAATACGACCTAAGGAACCATAGTCACCGCCCCACCATGACCTTTCCAGACTTTTTGCATTTTACGGCCAAAAAGCTAGAATTTCACCCGATTCCCATATTTTTGTGTGCTATAGCACACGCCTTCCGAGTGGGCCGGGCCCTCAGGGCTCGGATCACCTAAAAATTTTCCAGGCCATTAAATACGACATAAAGAACCATAGTCACCTCCTTGCCATGACCGTTCCTCGTTGTTTTGGGTTTTACGGCTAAAAAACTAGAATTCCACCAAATTCCCATATTTTCGTGTGCTATAGCCCATGCCTTCCAAGTGGACCCGGGACCCCGATCACCTAAAATATTTTTCGGGCCATCAAATACGACCTAAGGAACCATAGTCACCACCCCTCCATGATCGTTCCTCATTGTTTGCATTTTACGGCCAAAAAACTAGAATTCCGCCTGATTCCCATATTTTTGTGTGATATAGCCCACGCCTTCCGAGTGGGTCCGGGTCCCCCGGACCCCGATCGCCTAAAATTATTCTGGGCCATCAAATACGACCTAAAGAACCATAGTCACCGCCCAGCCGTGGCCGTTCCTCATTGTTTTGCATTTTACAGCCAAAAAACTAGAATTTCGCCCGATTCCCATATTTTCGTGTGCTATAGCCCACGCCTTCCAAGTGGTACTGGGACCCTTGGACCCCGATCGCCTAAAATTGTTTCGGTCCATATAATATGACCTCAGGAACCATAGTCACCACCCCACCATGATCGTTCCTTATTCTTTGCATTTTTCGGCCAAAAAACTAGAATTTCGCCTGATTCCCATATTTTCGTGTGCTATAGCCCACCCCTACCCAGTTGGTGGGGACCCCCGGACCCCGATGGCCTAAAAATTTTCCGGGGCATCCAATACGACATAAGGAACCATAGTCACCACCCCGCCATGATCGTTCCTCATATTTTGCGTTTTTCGGCCAAAAAACTAAAATTCCGCCCGATTCCCATATTTTCTTGTGCTATAGCCCACGCCTTCTGAGTGGGCCGGGCCCCCAGGACTCGGATCGCCTAAAATTGTTTCGGTCCATTAAATAAGACCTAAGGAACCATAGTCATCGCCCCGCCAAAACCTTTCCACATTGTTTACGTTTTAAGGCCAAAAAACTAGAATTTTGCCCGATTCTCATATTTTCGTGTGCTATAGCCCACGCCTTCCAAGTGGTCCCGGGACCCCCGTACCCCGATCGCATAAAATTTGTCCAGGCCATCAAATACTACGTAAGGAACCATAGTCACCGCCCCGCCATGATTGTTCCTCATTTTTTGCATTTTACGGCCAAAAAGCTAGAATTCCACCCGATTCCCATATTTTCGTGTGCTATAGTCCAAGCCTTCCGAGTGGGCCGGGCCCTCCGGGCTCGGGTCGCCTAAAATTTTTCCAGGCCATCAAATATGACCTAAAAAACCATAGTCATCTCCCTTCCATGACCGTTCCTCGTTGTTTTGGGTTTTACGGCCAAAAACTAGAATTCCACCAAATTCCCATACTTTCGTGTGCTATAGCCCACGCCTTCCAAGTGGACCAGAGACCCCCGGACCCCAATCACCTAAAATTTTTTCGTGCCATCGAATACGACCTAAGGAACCTTAGTCACCGCCCCGCCATGATCATTCCTCATTTTTTGCATTTTACGGCCAAAAAACTAGAATTCTGCCGGATTCACATATTTTCGTGTGCTATTGCCCGCGTCTTCCAAGTGGTCCCGGGACCCCAGGACCCCGATCTCCTAAAAATTTTTCGGGCCATCAAATACGACCTAAGGAATCATAGTCACCGCCCTGCCATGATCGTTCCTCATTGTTTGCATTTTTCTGCCAAAAAACTAGAATATCACGTGATTCCCATATTTTCGTGTGCTATAGCCCACGCCATCCTAGTGGATAGGGCCCCTCGGAGCCAGATCGCCTAAAAATTTTCCAGGCCATCAAATACGACCTAAGGAACCATAGTCACCGCCCCGCCATGACCTTTTCTCATTTTTTGCATTTTACGGCCAAAAAATTAAAATTTCGCCCGATTCCCATATTTTCGTGTTGTAGCCCACGCCTTCCAAGTGGTCCCGGGACCCCCGGACCCCGATCGCCTAAAATTTTTTCGGGACATCAAATATGACATAAGGAAAAAATGTCACCGCCCTGCCATGATATTTCCTCATTTTTGTGTTTTTCGGCCAAACAAACTAGAATTTCGCCTGATTCTCATATTTTCGTGTGCTATAGCCCACGCCTTCCGAGTGGGCCGGGTACCCCGGACTCAGATCGCCTAAAACAATTTTGGGCCATCAAATAAGACCTAAGGAACCATAGTCATCTCCCCGCCAAGACCTTTCCACATTGTTTGCATTTTTCGGCCAAAAAACTAGAATTTCGCCCGATTCCCAAATTTTCGTATGCTATAGCCCACGCCTTCCAAGTGGTCCCGGGACCTCCAGACCCCGATCGCCTAGAATTGTCCGGGCCATCAAATACGACTTAAGGAACCTTAGTCACAACCCCGCCATGATCGTTCCTCATTTTTGCATTTTACGACCAAAAAACTAGAATTCCGCCCGATTCCCATATTTTCGTGTGCTATAGCCCGCGCCTTCCAAGTGGTCCCGGGACCCCCGGACCCCGATCACCTAAAAGTTTTTCGGGGCATCCAATATGACATAAGGAACCATAGTCATCGCCCTGCCATGATCATTCCTTATTTTTGCTTTTTTCGGCCAAAAAAATAGAATTCCGCGTGATTCCCTTATTTTCGTGTGCTATAGCCCACGCCTTCCCAATGGGTAGGGCCCCCTGGAGCCGGATCGCCTAAATTTTTTCCAGGCCATCAAATACGACCTAAGGAACCATAGTCACCGCCCCGCCATGACCTTACCTCATATTTTTCATTTTACAGCCAAAAAGCTAGAATTCCACCCGATTCCCATATTTTCGTGTGCTAGCCCACGCCTTCCGAGTGGGCCGGGCCCTCCGGGCTCGGATCTCCTAAAATTTTTCTAGGCCATCACATACGACCAAAAGAACCATAGTCACCTCCCTCCCTTGACCGTTCCTCATTGTTTTGAGTTTTACAGCCAAAAAACTAGAATTCCACAAAATTCCCATATTTTCGTGTGCTATAGCCCACGCCTTCCAAGTGGACCCAGGACCCCCGGACCCCGATCACCTAAAATTTTTTTGGGCCATCGAATACGACCTAAGGAACCATAGTCACCGCCCTGAAATAATCGTTCGTCATTTTTTGCATTTTACGGCCAAAAAACTAGAATTCCACCTGATTACCATATTTTCGTGTGCTATTGCCCGCGTCTTCCAAATGGTCCCGGGACTCCTGGACCCCGTTCACCTAAAAATTTTCCGGGCCATCAAATACCACCTAAGGAACCATAGTCACTGCCCTGCCGTGATCGTTCCTCATTGTTTGCATTTTTCTCCCAAAAAATCAAAATATCGCGTGATTCCCATATTTTCGTGTGCTATAGCCCACGCCTTCCCAGTGGATAGGGCCCCCCAGAGCCCGATCGCCTAAAAATTTTCCAGGCCATCAAATACGACCTAAGGAACCATAGTCACCGCTTCGCCATGACCTTTCCTCATTTTTTGCATTTTACGGCCAAAAAACTAAAATTTCGCCCGATTCCCATATTTTCGTGTGGTAGCCCACGCCTTCCAAGTGGTTCCGGGACCCCCGGACCCCGATCGCCTAAAATTTTTCCGGGACATCAAATATGACATAAGGAAAAAATGTCACCGCCCTGCCATGATACTTCCTCATTTTTTTTGTTTTTCGGCCAAACAAACAAGAATTCCGCCCGATTCTCATATTTTCATGTGCTATAGCCAATGCCTTCCAAGTGGTCCCGGGACCCCCGGACCCCGATCGCCTAAAATTTGTCTGGGCCATCAAATACGACCTAAGGAACCATAGTCATCGCCCCGCCATGACCTTTCCTCATTTTTTGCATTTTACGGCTGAAAAACTAAAATAATTTTACAACCTAAAAGCTAGAATTCCGCACGATTCCCATATTTTTGTGTGCTATAGCCCACGCCTTCCGAGTGGGCCGACCCCCCAGACTTGGATCGCCTAAAATTTTACCACGCCATCAAATACGACCTAAAGAACCATAGTCATCGCCCCGCCATGACCATTCCTCATTTTTTGCATTTTACAACCAAAAAGCTAGAATTTCGCCTGATTCCCATATTTTCGTGTGCTATAGCCCACGCCTTCCGAGTGGGCCGGCTCTCCCGGACTCGGATCGCCTAAAAATTTTCCAGGCCATCAAATACGACCTAAAGAACAATAGTCTCCGCCCCGCCATGATCGTTCCTCATTTTTTGCATTTTTCGGCAGAAAAACTAGAATTCCGCCCGATTCCCATATGTTCGTAGGCCATAGCCCATGCCTTCCGAGTGGGCCGGACCCCCGGACTCGGATCGCCTAAAATTTTTCCGGGCCATCAAATAAGACCTAAGGAACCATAGTCATGGCCCCGCCAAGACCTTTCCACATTATTTGCGTTTTACGGCCAAAAACTAGAATTTCGCCCGATTCCCATATTTTTGTGTGCTATAGCCCACGCCTTCCCAGTTGGTAGGGCCCCCTGGAGCCGGATCACCTAAAATTTTTCTGGGCCATCAAATACGACCAAAGGAACCATAGTCACTGCCCCGCAATGACCTTTCCTCATTTTTTGCATTTTACGGCCAAAAATCTTGAATTCCACCCGATTCTCATATTTTCGTGTGCTATAACCCACGCATTCCGTGTGGGGCCTCCCTCCCCCCCGGACTCGGATCGCCTAAAATTTTTTCAGGTCATCAAATACGACCTAAAGAGCCATAGTCAGGTCCCGCCTTGATCGTTCCTCATTGTTTTGTGTTATTCAGCCAAAAAAATAGAATTCTGCCCGATTACCATATTTTCGTGTGCAATAGCCCACGCCTTCCAAGTGGGCTGGGCCCCCCGGACTCGGATCGCCTAAAATTTTTCTGGGCCATCAAATACGTCCAAAGGAACCATAGTCACTGCCCAGCCATGATCGTTCCTCTTGTTTTGCGTTTTAATGGCCAAAAAACTAGAATTCCACCCGATTCCCATATTTTCGTGTACTATAGCCTACTACTACCCAGTCGGTAGGGCCCCCCGGAGCCGGATTGCCTAAAACTTTTTCGGGCCATCAAATACGACCTAAGGAACCATTGTCACCACACCGCCATGACCTTTCCTCATTTGTTGCATTTTACGGCAAAAAAACTAGAATTCCGTCCGATTCCCATATTTTTGTGTGTTATAGCCCACGCCTTCCAAGTAGTCTCGGGACCCCCGGACCACAATCTCCTAAAATTTTTCCAAGCCATCAAATACGACATAAGGAACCATAGTCACTACCCCGCCATGACCTTTCCTCATATTTTGCATTTTACGGCCGAAAATCTAGATTTCCGTCTGATTCCCATATTTGCGTGTGCTATAGCCCACGCCTTTCGTGTGGGCCAGCCCCCCCAGACTCGGATCGCCTAAAATTTTTCCAGGCCATCAAATATGACCTAAAGAACCATAGTCGCTGCCCCTCCATGATCGTTCCTCATTTTTTGCGTTTTAAGGCCAAAAAACTAGAATTCTGCCCGATTCCCAAATTTTTGTGTGCTATAGCCCACACCTTCATGAGTGGGCCGGGCCCCCCAGACTCGGATAGCCTAAAAATTTTTCGGGCAATCAAATACGACCTAAGGAACCATAGTCACCGCCCAACCATGATCGTTCTTCATGTTTTTAGTTTTAATGGCCAAAAAACAAGAATTCCACCCAATTCCCATATTTTCGTGTGATATAGCCCACGCCTTTCAAGTGATCCCGGGTCCCCCGGACCCCGATCGCCTAAAACATTTCCGGGCAATCAAATATGACCTAAGGAACCATAGTTACCGCCCCACCATGATCGTTCCTCATTTTTTGCATTTTACAGCCAAAAAACTAGAATTCCGCACGATTCCCATATTTTCGTGTGTTATAGCCCACGCTTTTCAAGTGGTCCCGGGACCCCAAGACCCCGATCGCCTAAAATTTTTTTGGGGCATAAAATACGACATAAGGAACCATAGCCACCCCCTGCCATGATCGTTCCTCATTTTTTGCATTTTACGGCCAAAGAAATAGAATTCCGCCAGATTCCCATATTTTCGTGTACTATAGCCCACGCCTTTCAAGTGGTCCTGGGATCCCCGGACCGCGATTTCCTAAAATTTTTCCGCACCATCAAATATGACATAAGGAACCATAGTCACCACCCCGCCATGACCTTTCCTCATTTTTTGCATTTTACGACCAAAAAACTAGAATTTCGCCCGATTCTCATATTTTCGTGTGCTATAGCCCACGCCTTCCGAGTGCCCCCCCCCCCGGACTAGGATCGCCTACAAAATTTTTGGCCATTAAGTACGTCCTAAGGAACCAAATTCACCGCCCCGCCATGATCGTTCCTTATGTTTTGCATTTTTCGGCCCAAAAACTTGAATTCTGCCTAATTTCCATATTTTCGTGTGCTATAGCCCACGCCTTCCAAGTGGTACTAGGACACCCGGACCCCGATTTCCTAAAAAATTTCTGGGCCATCAAATATGACCTTAGGAACCATAGTCACCGCCCAGCCATGATCAATGTTCATATTTTGCGTTTTGCGGCCAGAAAACTAGACTTTCGCCTGATTCCCATATTTTCATGTGCTATAGCCCACGCCTTCCAAGATGGCCCGGGCCCCCCAGACCCGGATCGCCTAAAATTTTTCCGGGCCACAAATACGACCTAAGGAACCATAGTCACCGCACCGCCATGACCTTTGCTCATGTTTTGCATTTTACGGCCAAAAAATTAGAATTCCGCCCGATTCCCATATTTTCGTGTGCTATAGCTCACACCTTCCGCGTGGGCCAGGCCCCCCAAACTCGGATCGCCTAAAATTTTTCCGGGCCATCAGATTTGACCTAAAGAACCATAGTCACCGCCCTGCCATGACCGTTCCTCATTTTTTGCCTTTTGCGGACAAAAAACTAGAATTCCGCCTAATTCACATATTTTTGTGTGTTATATAGCCCACGCCTTCCTAGGGGTCTCGGGACCCCCGGACCCGATCGCCTAAAATTATTCTGGGCAATTAAATACGACCTAAGGAACCATAGTCACCGCAACGTCATGATCGTTCCTCATATTTTGTATTTTACTGCCAAAAAACTAGAATTCCGCACGATTCCCATATTTTCATGTGCTATAGCCCACGCCTTCCAAGTGGTCCCTGGACCTCGATCTCCTAAAAATTTTCGGGCCATCCAATACGACTTAAGGAACCATAGTCACTGCCCCGCCATGATTGTTCCTCAATTTTTGCATTTTTTGGCCAAAAAACTAGAATTTCGCCTGATTCCCATATTTTCGTGTGCTATAGCCCACGCCTTCCCATTGGGTTGGGCCCCCCGAAGCCGGACCGCCTAAAATTTTTCTGAGCCATCAAATACGACCTAAGGAACCATAGTCACCACCCTGCCATAACCTTTCCTCATTTTTTGCATTTTACAGCCAAAACACTAGAATTCCGCATGATTCCCAGATTTGCGTGTGCTATAGCCCATGACATGCAAGTGGGCCCGGGCCCCCTAGACCCGGATTGCCTAAAAATTTTCAGGGCCATCAAATACGACCTAAGGAACCATAGTAACCGCCCCTCCATAATCGTTCCTCATTTTTTGCATTTTACGGCCAAAAAACTAGAACCCCGCCCGATTTCCATATTTTTGTGTGCCGATTAGGTCAGGCCCACCGGACTCGGATCGCCTAAAAAGTTTTCGGTCCATCAAATATGACCTAAAGAACCATAATCACCTCCCCGCCATTACCGTTCCTCGTTTGTTTGCATTTTACAGCCAAAAAACTAGAATTTCACCCGATTTCCATATTTTCGTGTGCTATAGCCCACGCCTTCCTAGTGGGTAGGGCCGCCCGGACTTGGATGATTTAAAAATAATTTGGGCCATCGAATACGACCTAAGGAACCATAGTCTCCGCCCGCCATGACCGTTCCTCGTTGTTTTGCATTTTACGTTCAAAAAACTAGAATTTCTCCTGATTCCCATATTTTCGTGTGCTATAGCCCACGCCTTTCGAGTGAGCCCGGACCCCCCTCCCCCCTGGAATCGGATCGCCTAAAAATTTTCCAGGTCATCAAGTATGACCTAAAGAACCATAGTCACCGCCCCACCATGACCGTTTCTCGTTTTTTTGTGTTTTACAGCCAAAAAACTAGAATTCCGCCCGATTCCCATATTTTCGTGTGCTATAGCCCACGCCTTCCCAATGGGTAGGGCCGCCTGGACTTGGATAGTTTAAACTTTTTCCGGGCCATCAAATATGACCTAAGGAACCATAGTCTCCGCCTGCCATGACCGTTCCTCATTTTTTGCATTTTACGGCCAAAAAACTAGAATTTCGCCTGATTCCCAAATTTTCGTGTGCTATAGCCCACGCCTTACGAGTGAGCCCGGAACCCCCCGGAATCGGATCGACTAAAATTTTTCCAGGTCATCAAGTATGACCTAAAGAACCATAGTCACTGCCCCGCCATGATCATTGTTCATATTTTGTGTTTTGCGGCCAGAAAACAAGACTTTCGCGTGATTCCCATATTTTCGTGTGCTATAGCCCACGCCTTCCAAGTTGGCCCGGGCCCCCCAGACTCGGATCGCCTAAAATTTTTCCGGGCCACAAATACGACCTAAGGAACCATAGTCACCGCACCGCCATGACCTTTGCTCATGTTTTGCATTTTACGGCCAAAAAATTAGAATTTCGCCCGATTATCATATTTTCATGTGTTATAGCTCACGCCTTCCGCGTGGGCCAGGCCCCCCAAACTCGGATCGCCTAAAATTTTTCCGGGCCATCAGATTTGACCTAAAGAACCATAGTCACTGCCCTGCCATGACCGTTCCTCATTTTTTGCCTTTTACGGACAAAAAACTAGAATTTCGCCTGATTCACATATTTTTGTCTGTTTTATAGCCCACGCCTTCCTAGGGGTCTCGGGACCCCCGGACCCCGATCGCCTAAAATTGTTCTGGGCAATCAAATACGACCTAAGGAACCATAGTCACCGCAGCGTCATGATCGTTCCTCATATTTTGTATTTTACTACCAAAAAACTAGAATTCCGCACGATTCCCATATTTTCATGTGCTATAGCCCACGCCTTCCAAGTGGTCCCTGGACCCCGATCTCCTAAAATTTTTCGGGCCATCCAATACGACTTAAGGAACCATAGTCACCGCCCTGCCATGATTGTTCCTCAATTTTTGCGTTTTTTGGCCAAAAAATTAGAATTTCGCGTGATTCCCATATTTTCGTGTGCTATAGCCCACGCCTTCCCATTGGGTTGGGCCCCCTGGAGCCGGACCGCCTAAAATTTTTCTGAGCCATCAAATATGACCTAAGAAACCATAGTCACCACCCTGCCATAACCTTTCCTCATTTTTTGCATTTTACGGCCAAAACACTAGAATTCTGCATGATTCCCATATTTGCGTGTGCTATAGCCCACGCCTTCCAAGTGGGCCCGGGCCCCCTAGACCCGGATTGCCTAAAATTTTTCAGGGCCATCAAATACGACCTAAGGAACCATAGTAACCGCTCCTCCATAATCGTTCCTCATTTTTTGCATTTTACGGCCAAAAAACTAGAACCCCGCCCGATTCCGATATTTTTGTGTGCCGATTAGGTCAGGCCCACCAGACTCGGATCGCCTAAAAATTTTTTGGGCCATCAAATATGACCGAAAGAACCATAATCACCTCCCCGCCATTACCATTCCTCGTTTGTTTGCGTTTTACAGCCAAAAAGCTAGAATTCCGCCCGATTCCCATATTTCAGTGTGCTATAGCCCACGCCTTCCCAATGGGTAGGGCCGCCCGGACCCGGATAGTTTAAAAATTTTCTGGGCCATCGAATACGACCTAAGGAACCATAGTCTCTGCCCGCCATGACCGTTCCTCGTTGTTTTGCATTTTACGTCCAAAAAACTAGAATTTCTCCTGATTCCCATATTTTCGTGTGCTATAGCCCACGCCTTTCGAGTGAGCCCGGACCCCCCTCCCCCCCGGAATCGGATCGCCTAAAAATTTTCCAAGTAATCAAGTACGACCTAAAGAACCATAGTCACCGCCCCGCCATGACTATTTCCTCGTTTTTTTGCGTTTTACAGCCAAAAAGCTAGAATTCCGCCAAATTCCCATATTTCCGTGTGCTATAGCCCACGCCTTCCCAATGGGTAGGGCCGCCCGGACCCGGATAGTTTAAACTTTTTCCGGGCCATCGAATATGACCTAAGGAACCATAGTCTCCGCCTGCCATGACCGTTCCTCGTTTTTTGTGTTTTACGGCCAAAAAACTAGAATTTCGCCCGATTCCCATATTTTCGTGTGCTATAGCCCACACCTTCCGAGTGAGCCCGGACCCCCCCGGAATAGGATCGACTAAAATTTTTCCAGGTCATCAAGTACGACCTAAAGAACCATAGTCACCGCCCTGCCATGACCGTTCCTCGTATTTTAGCGTCTTACGGCCAAAAAACTAGAATTTCGCCCGATTCCCATATTTTCGTGTGCTATAGCCCATGCCTTCCCAGTGGGTAGGGCTTCCCGGACCCGGATAGTTTAATATTTTTCCGAGCCATCGAATACGACCTAAGGAACCATAGTCTCCGCCCGCCATGATCGTTCCTCATTTATTTGTGTTTTACGACTAAATGTTTTCGGGCCCATATTTTCATGTGCTATTTTCCCTCAAAATCATATCGCCAAAAATGTTTTCGTGCCATAAATACGACCTAAGGAACCATAGTCACTGCCCCGCCATGACGTTCCTCGTTTCTTTGCGTTTTACAAAAAAAAAAACTAGAATTCCTCTCGATTCCCATATTTCCTTTGCAATAGCCCACGCCTTCCGAGTGGGTCCGTGCCCCCCGGACACCAATCGCCTAAACTTATTCGGAGATATCAAATATGACCTAAGGAACTATAGTCACCGCCCCGCCATGACCGTTTCTCATTTTTTTTGCGTTTTACGGCCAAAAAAACTAGAATTTCGCCTGATTCCCATATTTTTGTGTGCTATAGCCCACGCCTTCCTATTGGACAGAGCCCCCCGGACACGGATCGCCTAGATCGCCTAAAATTTTTTCGGGCCATCAGATACGACCTAAAGAACCATAGTCACAACCCTTTCATAACAATTCCTCTTTTTTTGCGTTTTACAGCCAAAAAACTAAAATTTCACACGATTCCCATATTTTCGTATGCTATAGCCCACACCTTCCGAGTGAGCCCGGACCCCCCAGGAATCGGATTGCCTAAAAAATTTCCAGGTCATCACGTACGACCTAAAGAACCATAGTCACCTATCCACCATGACCATTCCTCGTTTTTTTGCATTTTACAGCCAAAAAACTAGAATTCCGCCCGATTCCCATATTTCCGTGTGCTATAGCCCACGCCTTCCCAGTGGGTAGGGCCGCCCGGACTCGGATAGTTTAAAATTTTTCCGGGCCATCGAATACGACCTAAGGAACCATAGTCTCTGCCTGCCATGACCGTTCCTCGTTTTTTTCTGCATTTTACGGCCAAAAAACTAGAATTTCGCGTGATTCCCATATTTTCGTGTGCTATAGCCCACGCCTTTCGAGTGAGCCCGGACCCCCCAGGAATCGGATCGCCTAAAATTTTTCCAGGTCATCAAGTACGACCTAAAGAACCATAGTCACCGCCCTGCCATGACCGTTCCTCGTATTTTTGCGTCTTATGGCCAAAAACCTAGAATTCCGAACAATTCCCATATTTCTGTGTGCTATAGACCATGCCTTCCAAGTGGGTATGGACGCCCGGACCCGGATAGTTTAAAATTTTTTAGGGCCATCGAATAGGACCTAAGGAACCATAGTCTCCGCTCGCCATGACCGTTCCTCATTTTTTTGCGTTTTACGGCTAAAAAACTAGAATTTTACCCCATTCCCATATTTTCGTGTGCTATAGCCCACACCTTCCGAGTGGGCCCCGGCCCCTCAGAACCGTATCGCCTAAAATGTTTTTGGGCCATCAAATACGACCTAAGGAACCATAGTCACCGCTCCGCCATGACCGTTTCTCGTTTCTTTGCGTTTTACGGAAAAAAACCTAGAATTCCGCTCGATTCCCAAATTTCCGAGTGGGTCCGTGCCCCCGGACACCGATCGCCTAAACTTTTTTCGGGGATATCAAATATGACCTAAGGAACCATAGTCACCGCCCCACCATGACCGTTTCTTGTTTTTTTGCGTTTTACGGCCAACAAACTAAAATTTCGCCCGATTCCCAAATTTTCGTGTGCTATAGCACACGCCTTCCCAGTGGGTAGGGACCCCCGGAGCCGGATCGCCTAAAATTTTTCCGGGCCATCAGATACGACCTAAAGAACCATAGTCACTGCCCTGTCATGACAATTCCTCTTTTTTGTGTTTTGCAGCCAAAAAACTAGAATTTCACACGATTCCCATATTTTCGTGTGCTATAGCCCACACCTTCCGAGTGAGCCCGGACCCCCCAGGAATCGGATTGCCTAAAAATTTTTCAGGTCATCAAGTACGACCTAAAGAACCATAGTCACCTCTCTACCATGACCATTCCTCGTTTTTTTGCATTTTACAGCCAAAAAACTAGAATTCCGCCTGATTCTCATATTTCTGTGTGCTATAGCCCACGCCTTCCCAGTGGGTAGGGCCGCCCAGTCCCGGATAGTTTAAAATTTTTTGGGCCATCGAATACGACCTAAGGAACCATAGTCTCCTCCCTCCATGACCGTTCCTCATTTTTTTGCATTTTACGGTCAAAAAACTAGAATTTTGCTCGATTCCCATATTTTCGTGTGCTATAACCCACGCCTTCCGAGTGGGCCCGGGCCTCTCTGAACCGAATCGCCTAAAAGTTTTTCGGGTCATCAAATATGACCTAGGGAACCATAGTCATGGCCCCGCCATGACCGTTCCTCGTGTTTTTGCTTTTTACGGCAAAAAAACTAGCATTTCGCCCGATTCTCATTTTTTCGTGTGCTATAGCCCACGCATCGCATCGTCTTTAATTTTTTTTCGGGTCATCAAATACGACCTAAGGAACCATAGTCACCGCCCCGCCATGACCGTTCCTCAATTTTTTCATTTTTCGGCCAAAAACTAGAATTTCTCCTAATTCCCATATTTTCGTGTGTTGCAGCCCACGTCTTCCTAGTGGGTAGGCCCCACGGAAGGCATGGGCTGTAGCACACGCAAATATGGGAATCAGGTAAAATTTTTGTTTTTTGGTCGAAAAACGCAAAAAATAAGGAACGATCACAGCGGGGCAGTGACAATGGTTCCTTAGGTCGTATTTGATGGCCAGGAAAAATTTTAAGCAATCGGGGTCTGGGGGTACCTGGACCACTTGGAAGGCGTGGGCAATAGCACACGAAAATATGGGAATCAGGCGGAATTCTAGTTTTTTGGCCGTATAACGCAAAAAAATGAGGAACGATCCTGGCAGGGCGATGACTATGGTTATTTAGGTCGTATTTGATGGGCTGGAAAAATTTTTAGGCTTTCCGAGTCCGAGTGGCCCGGCCCACTCGGAAGGCGTGGGCTATAGCGCACGAAAATATGAATCGGGCGAAATTCTATCTTTTTGGCTGTATTATGCACAAAATTAGAAAAGGTCATGGCGGGGCGGTGACTATGGTTCCTTATTTCATATTTGATGTCCCGGAAAAATTTTAGGCGATCCGGTTCTGAGGGGCCCGGGCCCACTCGGAATGCGTGGGCTATAGCACACGAAAATATGGAAATCGTGTGAAATGCTAGTTTTATAGCCGTAAAACGCAAATACTCGAGGAACGGTCATGGAGGGGCAGTGACTATGGTTCCTTTGGTCGTATTTGATGACCCAGAAAAATTTTAGGCGATTCAGTTCCGGGGCGGCCGGGCCCACTCGGAAGGCATGGGCTATAGCACATGAAAATATGAGAATCGGGCAAAATTCTAGTTTTTTGTCCGTAAAACGCAAAAAAATGAGGAACAGTCATGACAGGCGTAGACTATGGTTCCTTAGGTTGTATTCGATACCCCGGAAAAAATTTATACTATCCGAGTCCGGGCAGCCCTACCCACTGGGAAAGCGTGGGCTGCACACGAAAATATGGGAAACGGGCGAAATTCTAGTTTTTTGGCCGTAAAATGCAAAAAAATGAGGAACGGTCATGCGGGGCGGTAACTATGGTTCATTAGGTCAAATTTTGACCCTAAAAAATATTAGGCGATCCGGTTTTGGGGGGCCCGGGCCCACTCGGAAAGTGTGGGCTATAGCACAAGAAAATATGAGAATCGGGGGAAATTCTAGTTCTTTGGTAGTAAAATGCAAAAACATGAGGAACGATCATGGCAGGGCGGTGGCTATGGTTACTTAGGTCGTATTTGATGGCCCGAAAAAATTTTACGCGATCGGGGTGCGGGGTTCCCGGGACCTCTTGGAAGGCGTGGGCTATATACAACACAAAAACATTCGAATCGGGCGGAATTATCGTTCTTTGGCCGTAACATGCAAAAAATGAGGAATGGTCATGGCAGGGAGATGACTATGGTTATTTAGGTCGTATTTGATGGCCCGGAAAAATTTTAGGCGATTCGAGTCTGGGGGGACCGGCCCACTCGAAAAACGTGGGCTATAGCACACGAAAATATGGGAATAGGGCGGAATTCTAGTTTTTTGGCCGTAAAATGAAACAAATGAGGAAAGGTCTTGGCGGGGCGGTGACTATGGTTCCATAGGTCGTATTTGATGGCCTGGAAATATTTTAAGCGATCCGGCTCCGCGGGGCCTACCCACTGGATAGACGTGGGCTATAGTACACGAAAATATGGGAATCAAGCGAAAGTCTAGTTTTTGGCCGAAAAACGCAAAAAATGAGGAACGGTAATGGCAGGGCGATGACTATGGTTTCTTAGGTCGTATTTGATGGCTCGGAAAATTTTTAGGTGATCGGGGTCCAGGGGTCCCGGTAACACTTGGAAGGCGTGCGCTATAGCACATGAAAATATGGGAATCGGGTGGAATTATAGTTTTTTGGCCAAAAAACGCAAAACATGAGGAACGATCATAGCACGATGGTGAATATGGTTCCTTAGGTCATATTTAATGGCCCAGAAAAATTTTAGGCGATCCGAGTCCGGTGGGGACGGCCCACTCGGAAGGCGTGGGAATAGCTCACGAAAATATGGGAATCGGACGGAATTCTAGTTTTTTGGCCAAAAAACGAAAAACATGAGGAACGATCATGGTAGGACGGTGAATATGGTTCCTTAGGTCGTGATTAATAGCCCGGAAAATTTTTAGACGATCTGAGTCCGTGGGGGCCAACCCACTCGGAAGGCATGGGCTATAGCACACGCAAATATA
This sequence comes from Nicotiana tabacum, assembly GCF_000715075.1. Taxonomy (NCBI): domain Eukaryota; kingdom Viridiplantae; phylum Streptophyta; class Magnoliopsida; order Solanales; family Solanaceae; genus Nicotiana; species Nicotiana tabacum. Next base: position 84,470,124 of record NC_134096.1, on the reverse strand, counting down.
GGAATCAGGCGAAATTCTAGTTTTTTGGGCGAAAAACGCAAAAAATGAGGAACGATCACAGCGGGGCGGTGACAATGGTTCCTTAGGTCGTATTTGATGGCCAGGAAAAATTTTAAGCAATCGAGGTCCGGGGGTCCCTGGACCACTTGGAAGGCATGGGCTATAGCGCACGAAAATATGGGAATCATGCGGAATTCTAGTTTTTGGGAATCGGGTGAAATGCTAGTTTTATAGCCGTAAAATGCAAAAACTCGAGGAACGGTCTTGGAGGGGCGGTGACTATGGTTCCTTAGGTCATATTTGATGACCCAAAAATATTTTAGGCGATTCGGTTCCGGGGGGGCCGGGCCCACTCGGAAGGCAATTGGCTATAGCACATGAATATATGGGAATCGGGCAAAATTCTAGTTTTTTTGCCGTAAAATGCAAAAAAATGAGGAACGGTCATGGAAGGCGGAGACTATGGTTCCTTAGGTTGTATTCGATACCCCGAGAAAATTTTAAACTATCCGAGTCCGGGCAGCCCTACCCACTGGGAAGGCGTGGGCTGCACACGAAAATATGGGAATCGGGCGGAATTCTAGTTTTTTTGGCTGTAAAACGCAAAAAAATGAGGAACGGTCATGCAGGGCGGTGACTATGGTTAATTAGGTCAAATTTTGACCCTGAAAAACATTAGGCGATCCGGTTTCGGGGGGCCCACTCAAGGCGTGGGATATAACACACGAAAATATGGGAATCGGGAAAAATTCTAGTTCTTTGTCCGTAAAACGCAAAATCATGAGGAACGATCATGGCGGGGCGGTGGCTATGGTTCCTTAGGTCGTATTTGATGGCCGAAAAAATTTTACGCGATCGGGGTGTGGGGGTCCCGGGACCTCTTAGAAGGCGTGGGCTATATACAACACGGAAATATTCGAATCGGGCGAAATTCTCGTTCTTTGGCCGTAAAATGCAAATAAATGAGGAACGGTCATGGCAGGGCATTGACTATGGTTCCTTAGGTCGTATTTGATGGCCCGGAAAATTTTTAGGCGATCCGAGTCCGGGGGGCCCGGCCCACTCGGAAGGCGTGGGCTATAGCACACGAAAATATGAGAATCGGGCGAAATTCTAGTTTTTTGGCCGTAAAATGCATAAAATGAGGAAAGATCATGATGGGGCGGTGACCATGGTTCCGTAGGTCGTATTTGATGGCCTGGAAATATTTTAGGCGATCCCGCTCTGGGGGGCCTACCCACTGGGAAGACGTGGGCTATAGCACACGAAAAAATGGGAATCAAGCGAAAGTCTAGTTTTTTGGCCGAAAAACGCAAACAATGAGGAACGGTCATGGCAGAGCGGTGACTATAGCTCCTTAGGTCGTATTTGATGGCCTTGAAAAATATTAGGTGATCAGGGTCCAGGGGTCCCGGTACCACTTGGAAGGCGTGGGCTATAGCACACGAAAATATGGGAATCAGGCGGAATTCTTGTTTTTTGGCCGAAAAATGCAAAACTTGAGGAACGATCATGGCAGGACGGTGAATATGGTTCCTTAGGTCGTATTTAATGGCCCGAAAAACTTTTAGGAGATCTGAGTCTGGGGGGCCGGCCAAAAAGGATGGCGTGAGCTATAGCACACGAAAATATAGGAATCAGGCGGAATTTTAGTTTTTTGGCTGTAAAATGCAAAAAATGAGGAAAGTTCATGGCGGGGCGGCGACTATTGTTCCTTAGGTTGTATTTGTTGGGCCGAAAAAGTTTTAGGTGATCCGGCTCCGGGGGGCTCAACCTACTGGTAAGGCGTGGGCTATAACATACGAAAATATGGGAATCAAGCGAAATTCTAGTTTTTTGGCCGAAAAATGCAAAAAATGAGAAATGATCATGGCGGGGCTGTGACTATGGTTCCTTAGGTCATATTTGATGGCCCGAAATTTTTTTAGGAGATCGGGGTCCGGGGGTCCCGGGACCACTTGGAAGGCGTGGGCTATAGTACACGAAAATATGGGAATCGAGCGGAATTCTAGTGTTTTGGCCGTAAAATGCAAAGGATGAGGAATGATCATGGCGGAGCGGTGACTATGGTTCCTTAGGTCATATTTGATGGCCCGAAAAAATTTTAGGCGATCGGGGTTCGGGGACCATTTGGAAGGTGTGGGCTATAGCACAAGAAAATATGGTAATCAGGCGGAATTCTAGTTTTTTGGCCGTAAAACGCAAAAAATCAAGGAACGATCATGGCAAGGCGGTAACTATGGTTTCTTAGGTCGTATTTGATGGCCTGGAAAACTTTTAGTTGATCCGAGTCCGGGGGGCTCGGCCCACTTGGAAGGCCTGGGCTATAGCACACGCAAAAATGGGGATCAGGCGGAATTCTAGTTTTTTGGCCGTAAAATGCAAAAAATGAGGAAAGGTCATGGCGGGACAGTGACTATGGTTCCTTATGTCGTATTAGATGGCAAGGAAAAATGTTAGGCGATCCGGCTCCGGGGGGGTTAACCCACTGGGAAGGCGTGGGCTATAGCACACAGAAATATGGGAATCGGACGAAATTCAAGTTTTTTGGCCGAAAAACGCAAAAATTGAGGAACGATCATGGATGGCGTTGACTATAGTTCCTTAGGTCGAATTTGATGGCCCGTAAAAATTTAGGAGATCGGGGTCTGAGGGTCCCGGTACCACTTGGAAGGCGTGGGCTATAGCACACAAAAATATGGGAAACGGGCGAAATTCTAGTTTTTTGGCAGTAAAATGCAAAGAATGAGGAACGATCATGGCGGAGCGGTGACTATGGTTCCTTTGGTCATATTTTATAGCCCAGAAAAATTTTAGACGATCGGGGTCCGGGGGTCCCAGGACCACTTGGAAGGCGTGGACTATATAGCACACGAAAATATGCGAATCGGGCGGAATTCTAGTTCTTTGGCCGTAAAATGCAAAAATGAGGAATGGTCATGGCAGGGCGGTGACTATGGTTCTTTAGGTCGTATTTGATGGCCCGGAAATATTTTAGGCAATCCGAGTCCGGGGGGCCCGACCCACTCGGAAGGCGTGGGCTATAGCACACGAAAATATGGGAATCGAGCGGAATTCTAGTTTTTTGGCCGTAAAATGCAAAAAATGAGGAAAGGTCATGGCGGGGTGGTGACTATGGTTCCTTAGGTCGTATTTGATGGCCTAGAAAACTTTTAGGCGATCTGGCTCCGGGGGGCCTACTCACTGGGAAGGCGTTGGCTATAGCACACGAAAATATGGTAATCGGGCAAAATTCTAGGTTTTTAGCCGAAAAATGCAAAACATGAGGAACGATCATGGCGGGACGGTGAATATGGTTCCTTAGGTCGTATTTAATGGACCAAAAAAAATTTAGGCGATCCGAGTCTGGGGGTCGGGTAACTCGGATGGCGTGGGCTATAGCACATGAAAATATGGGAATCAGGCGGAATTATAGTGTTTTAGCCGTAAAATGCAAAGAATGAGCAACGATGATGGCGTGGCGGTGACAATGGTTCCTTAAGTCGTATTTGACGGCCCGGAAAAATTTTACGCGATCGGGGTCCGGCCCACTCTGAAGGCATGGGCTATAGCACACGAAAATATGGGAATCAGGCGGAATTCTAGTTTTTCGTCCGAAAACGTAAAAAAACGAGGAACATTCATGGCAGGGCAGTGACTATGGTTCCTTAGGTCGTATTTAAGGGCCCGGAAAAATTTTAGGCGATTCGGGTCTGGGGGTCCCGGCACCACTTGGAAGGCGTAGGCTATAGCACACGAAAATATGGAAATCGTGCGGAATTCTAGTTTTTTGGCCGGTAAATACAAAAAATGAGGAACGATCATGGCGGGGCGGTGACTATGGTTCCTTAGGTTGTATTTGATGGCCCAAAAAGTTTTTAGGCAATCGGGGTCCGGGAGTCCCGGACCACTTGGAAGGCGTGGGATAAAGCACACGAAAATATGGGAATCAAGCAGAATTCTAATTTTTGGGCCGTAAAATGCAAAAGATGAGGAAAGGTCATGGCAGAGCGGTGACTATAGTTCCTTATGTCATATTTGATGGCCCCAGAAAAATTTTAGGCGATCCGGCTCTGGGGGCCCTACCCATTGGGAAGGCGTGGGCTATAGCACATGAAAATATGGGAATCGGGCGGAATTCTAGTTGTTTGGCCGTAAAATACTAAAATTGAGGAACGATCATGGCGGGGCAGTGACTATGGTTCCTTAGGTCGTATTTGATGCGCCAAAAAGTTTTTAGGCGATCGGGGTCTGGGGATCCCGGGACCACTTGGAAGGCGTGAGTTATAGCACACGAAGATATGAGAATCGGGCGGAATCCAAGTGTTTTGGATATAAAACGCAAAAAAGTGAAGAACGGTCATGGCGAGGCGGTGACTGTGGTTCTTTAGGTCATATTTGATGTCCCGAAAATATTTTAGGCGATCTGAGTCCGGGGGGCCCGGCCCACTCGGAAGGTGTGGGCTATAGCTCACGAAAAAGGGGAATTGGGCGAAATTCTTGTTTTTTGGCCGTAAAATACAAAAATTGAGGAACGATGATGGCAGAGCAGTAACTGTGGTTCCTTATGTCATATTTCATGGATCGGAAAATTTTTAGGCTATCGGGGTTTGGGGGCCACTGCCCACTCGGAAGGAGTGGGCTATAGCACACGAAAATATGGGAATCGGTCTGAATTCTAGTTTTTTGGCCGTACAACACAAAAAATGGAGGAACGGTTATGGCGGGGAAGTGACTATGGTTCCTTAGGTCGTATTTGATGGCCAGAAAAAATTTTAGGCGATCCGGTTCCGGTGGGCCTGAGCCCACTCAGAAGGCATGGGCTATAGCACACAAAAATATGGGAATCGTGCGGAATTCTAGTTACTTGGCCATAAAACGCAAAACAACGATGAACGGTCATGGCGGGGCGGTGAATATGGTTCCTTAGGTTGTATTTGATGGCCCGAAAAAGTTTTAGCCTATCCGGGTCCGGGCGGCCCGGGCCCACTCGGAAGGCGTGGGCACACGCAAATATGAGAATCGGGCGGAATTCTATTTTCTTGGCCGTAAAACAAAAACAATGAGGAACGGTGATGGAGGGGCACTGAATATGGTTCCTTAGGTCGTATATGATGACCCAAAAAAATTTAAAGCGATCCAGGTCCTAAGAGGCCCGGCCCACTCGGAAGGCGGCACACGAAAATATGGCAATCAAGCTGAATTCTAGTTTTTTGGCCGAAAAACGCAAATAAATGTGAAACGGTCATGGCAGGGCAGTGACTTTGGTTCCTTATGTCATATTTGATGGTCGGGAAACATTTTAGGCGATCGGGGTTCGGGGCCCCCGGGCCCACTGGGAATGCGTGGGCTATACACGAAAATATGGGAATCGGGCGGAATTCTAGTTTTTTGGCCGTAAAGCGCAAAACAACTTGGAAAGATCATGGCGAGGTGGTTAATATGGTTCCTTAGGTCATATTTGAAGGCCCGGATAAACTTTAGGCGATCCGGGTCCGGGGGGCCCTGCCCACTGGGAAGGCATGGGCGATAGCATACGAAAATATGAGAATCGGGCGAAATTCTAGTTTTTTGGCTGTAAAACGCAAAAAGTCGAGGAACGTTCATGGCGGGGCCATGACTATTGTTCCATAGGTCGTATTAGATGCCTCGGAAAAATTTTAGGTGATCCGGTTCGGGGGGGCCCGACCCACTCGGAAGGCATGGGCTTATAGCAAACAAAAATATGGGAATCGGGCGGAATTCTAGTTTTTTGGCCGTAAAATGCAAAAACAATAGGAACGGTCATGGTTGGGCAGTGACTATGGTTCCTTAGGTCGTATTTGATTGCCCAGAAAAATTTTAGACTATCTGAGTCCGGGTGGCCCGGGCCCACTCGTAAGGGGTGGGCTATAGCACACGAAAATATGAGAACCGGGCATAATTCTAGTTTTTTGGTCAAAAAAGGCAAAACATGAGAAAGGATCATGGCGAGGCGGTGACTATGGTTCTTTAGGTCGTATTTGATGGCCTGGAAAAACTTTAGGCGATCGGGGTCCGGCGGTCCCGGGACCACTCGGAAGGCGGCACAAGAAAATATGGTAATCGAGTTGAATTCTAGTGTTTTGGCTGTAAAGCTCAAAAGAATGAGGAACGATCATGGCGGGATGGTGAATATGGTTCCTTAGGTCATATTTGATGGCCCGGAAAAATTTTAGGCGAACAGGGTCCGGGGGCCCCGGATCCACTAAGAATGCGTAGGCTTATAGCACACGAAAATATGGGAATCGGGCGGAATTCTAGTTTTTTTACTGTAAAACGCACAATAACGAGGAACGGTCATTGTGGGGCGGTGACTATGATCCCTTAGGTTTTATTTGATGGTCCAAAAAACTTTTAGACTATCCGGTTATGGGGGGCCCTGCTCACTGGGAAGGCGTGGGCAATAGCACACAAGAATATGGGAATCGGGCGGAATTCTAGTTTTTTGGCCGTAAAAATTTAGGTGATTGGGGTCTGGGGCCCGGGCAAACTAGAATTCCGCCCGATTCCTATATTGTCGTGTGTTATAGCCCACGCCTTCCGAGTGGGCCCGGGCCCCCAGACCCCGATCGCCTAAAAAATTTTCGGACCATCAAATACGACTTAAGGTACCATAGTCACCGCCCGACCATGACCGTTCCTCTTTTGTTTTACGTTTTACAGCAAAAAAACTAGAATTCCGCTCGATTCCCACATTTTCATGTGATATAGCCCACGCCTTCCGAGTGGGCCCGGGCCCCCCGGACATGGATCGCCTAAAATGTTTCTAGGCCATCAAATATGACCTAAGGAACCATAGTCACCGCCCCGCCATGACATTTTCTAGCTTTTTTGCGTTTTACGACCAAAAAACTAGAATTCTGCCTGATTCCCACATTTTCGTGTGCTATAGCCCACGCCTTTCGAGTGGGTCCGGGCCCCCCGGATCTAGATCACCTAAAAATTTTCCGGGCCATCAAATACAACCTAAGGAACCATAGTCACCGCCCCGCCATGACTGTTCCTCATTTATTTGCGTTTTACGACCAAAAAACTAGAATTCTGCCTTATTCCCACATTTTCGTGTGCTATAGCCCACGCCTTTCGAGTGGGTCCGGGCCCCGCGGATCTGGATCTCCTAAAATTTTTTGGACCACCAAATACGACCTAAGGTACCATAGTCACCGCCCCACCATGACCGTTCCTCATTTGTTTGCGTTTTACAACCAAAAATCTAGAATTTCTCCCGATTCCCATATATTTGTGTGCTATAGCCCACGCCTTCCGAGTGGGCCCGGGCCACCCAGACCCCGATCGCCTAAAAATTTTCCATACCATGAAATACGACCTAAGGAACCATAGTTACTGCTCCGCCATGATCGTACCTCATTTTATTGCATTTTACGGCCAAAAAACGAGAATTCCGCCTGATTCCCATAATTTCGTGTGCTATAGCTAACGCCTTCCCAGTGGGCAGGGCCCCACGGACCTGGATTGCCTAAATTTTTTTCGGGCCATGAAATACATCCTAAGGAACCATAGTCACCGCCCCGCCATGATCGTTCCTCGTTATTTTGTGTTTTATGGCCAAAAAACTATAATTTCGCCCAATTCCCATATTTTCGTATCCTATAGACCAGGCCTTCCGAGTGGGCCCGGACCCCCGGACCCCGATCGCCTAAAAATTTTCCGGTCCATCAAATACGACCTAAGGAATCATAGTCAGTGCCCCGCCATGACCATTCTTCGTTATTTTGCATTTTACGGCCAAAAAACTATAATTACGCCTGATTCCCATATTTTCGTGTGCTATAGCCCATGCCATCCGAGTGGGCCCGGGCCACCGGAACCGGATCGCCTAAAATTTTTCTGGGACATCAAATACGACCTAAGGAACAATAGTCACCACTCCTCCCTGACCGTTCCTCATTTTTTTGTGTTTTATGGCCCAAAAACTATAATTCTGCCCGATTCCCATATTTTCGTATGCTATAGACCACGCCTTCCAAGTGGGCCCGGGGCCCACTGAACCAGATCGCCTAAAACTTTTCCGGGCCATAAAAGACGAACTAAGGAACCATAGTCACCGCCCCACCATTACCGTACCTTTTGTTTTTGCATTTTACGGCCAAAAAACTAGAATTTTGCCTGATTCCCATATTTTTGTGTCGCCTTCCTAGTGGGCGGGGCCCCCGGACCCGGATAGCCTAAATATATTCCGAGCCATTAAATATGAACTAAGGAACCATAGTCACCGCCCCGCCATGACCGTTCTCCATTATTTTGCTTTTTACGGCCAAAAAACTATAATTCCGCCCAATTCCCATATTTTCGCGTGCTATAGCCCACGCCTTCCGAGTGGGCCAGAGGCCCCCGGAACCGGAACGCCTAAAATTTTTTCCGGGCCATCAAAATACGACCTAAGGAATCATAGTCACCGCCCCTCCATGACCATTCCTCGTTATTTTGCATTTTACGACCAAAAAACTATAATTCCGCCCGATTCCCATATTTTCGTGTTCTATAGCCCACGCCTTCCTAGTGGGCGGGGCCCCTGGAACCGGATCGCCTAAACTATTTCCGAGCCATCAAATACGATCTAAAGAACCATTGTCACCGCCTCGCCATGACCATTCCTCTTTATTTTGTATTTTACGGCCAAAAAACTATTATTCTGCCTGATTCCGATATTTTCGTGTGCTATAGATCACGCCTTCAACTGGGCCCGGGGCCCACTGAATCGGATCACCTAAAAGGTTTTTGGACCATGAAATACGAGCTAAGGAACCATAGTCACCGCCCCACCATAACCGTTCCTTTTGTTGTTTTGCATTTTACGGAGAAAAAACTAGAATTCTACCTAATTCCCATATTTTAGTGTGCTATGGCCCACGCCTACCCAGTGGGCAAGGCCCCCCGGACCCGGATAGGCTAAAAATTTTTTGGGCCATCAAATATGACCTAAGGAACCATAGTCACTGCCCTGCCATGACCGTTCCTCGTTATTTTGCGTTTTACGCCAAAAACCTATTATTCCGCCTGATTCCCATAGTTTCGCGTGCTATAGCCCACGCCTTCCGAGTGGGCCCGGGGCCCCCGGAACCGGATCGCCTAAATTTTTTTCGGGCAATCAAATTCGACCTAAGGAATCATAGTCACCACCCCTCCATGACCGTTCCTCGTTTTTTTGCGTTTAACGGCCAACAAACTAGAATTCCCCCCGATTCCCATATATTCGTGTGTTATAGCCCATGCCTTCCGAGTGGGCCCGGGCCTCCTGACTCCGATCACCTAAAAATTTTCCGGGCTATGAAATACGACCTAAGGAACCATAGTTACCGCCCCGCCATGATCGTTCCTTGTTGTTTTGCATTTTACGGACAAAAAACTAGAATTCTGCCTAATTCTCATATTTTAGTGTGCTATAGCCCACGCCTACCCAGTGGGCAAGGCCCCCCGGACCCGGATAAGCTAAAAATTTTTTGGGCCATCAAATATGACCTAAGGAACCATAGTCACCACCTCGCCATGACCGTTCCTCATTATTTTGCGTTTTACGACCAAGTAATATGAATTCTGCCCGATTTCCATATTTTCGCGTGTTATAGCGCACGCCTTCCCAGTGGGCAGGGGCCCCCCGACCCGAATCGACAAAATTTTTTCCGGGCCATCAAATACGACCTAAGGAACCATAGTCACTGCCCCGCCATGACCGTTCCTCGTGTTTTATATTTTTGGCCAAAAAAAAGAATACCACCATATTCCCATATTTTCGTGTGGTTTAGCCCATGCCTTCCGAGTGGGCTCGGACCCTCGATCGCCTAAAAGTTTTCTAGGCCATCAAATACGACCTAAGGAACCATAGTCACCAATCCTCCATGACCGTTCCTCGTTGTTTTTGCATTTTACGGCCAAAACAAAAGAATTCCGCCCGATTCCCATATTTTCGTGTGCTATAGCCCAAGCCTTGCGAGTGGGCCGGGGCCCACCGCACCCGGATCGCCTAAAATTTTTCTGAGCCATTAAATACGACCTAAGGAACCGTAGTCACTACCCAGCCATGACCGTTCCTTATTTGTTTGTGTTTTACAACCAAAAAACTAGAATTCTGCCCGATTCGCATATTTTTGTGTGCTATAGGCCACACCTTTCGAGTGGGCCTAGGCCCCCCAGACACCGATCGTCTAAAAATTTTCCAGGCCATGAAATACGACCTAAGGAACCATACTTACCGCTCTGCCATGATCATTCCTCGTTGTTTTGAGTTTTATGGCCAAAAAACTAGAATTCCACCCGATTACCATATTTTCTTATGCTATAGCACACCCATTCCCAGTGGGCCTCGCCAAACCCGGATAGCCTAAATTTTCTCCGGGCCATCAAACACGACCTAAGGAACCATAGTTACCGCCCCGCCATGTCCGTTCCTCATTTTGTTGCATTTTACGGCAAAAAAATAGAATTTCGCCGGATTCCCATATTTGTGTGTGCTATATCCCACGCCTTCCGAGTAGGCCAGTACCCCGGACCCCGATCGCCTAAAATTTATTCGGGCCAGCAAATACGACCTAAGGAACCATAGTCACCACCCTGACATGACCATTCCTCGTTATTTTGTGCTTTATGGCCAAAAAACTATAATTCCGCCCGATTCCCATATTTTCATATGCTATAGACCACGCCTTCCGAGTGGGCCCGGGCTCCCCGACCCCGATCGCCTAAAAATTTTCCGGGCCATCAAATACGACCTAAGGAACCATAGTCACTCCCCCGCCATGACTGTTCCTCGTTATTTTATGTTTTACGGCCAAAAAACTATAATTGCGCCTGATTCCCATATTTTCGTATGCTATAGCCCACGCCATCCGAGTGGGCCCGGGCACCCGGAACCGGATCGCCTAAAATTTTTCCGGGCCATTAAATATGACCTAAGGAACCATAGGCACCGCCTCGCCATGACCGTTCCTTTTTTGTTTTTGCATTTTACGGCCAAAAAACTAGAATTCCGCCTGATTCCCATATTTTCGTGTGTTATAGCCCTCGCCTTCCCAGTGGGCAGGGCCCCCAGACCCTAATAGCCTAAAATTTTTGCGAGCCAGCAAATACGACCTAAAGAACCATAGTAACTGCCCCGCTTTGACCGTTCCTCATTTTGTTTTGCATTTTATTGCCAAAAAACTAGAATTTCGCTCGATTCCCATATTTCGTGTGCTATAGGCCACGCCTTCCGAGTGGGCCCCGGCCCTCCGGACCCAGATCACCTAAAGTTTTTCGGGCCATCAAATAGGACCTAAGGAACCATAGTAACCGCCCCGCCATGACCATATTTTCGTGTGCAATAGCCAACGCCTACCGTGTGGGCCGGGCCCCCCGGACTCGCTATGACCAAGCCTCATTGTTTTGCGATTTACGGCCAAAGACTAAAATTCTGCCCGATTCCCATATTTTCGTGTGCTATAGCCCATGCCTTCCGAGTTGGCCCAGGCCCTCCGGAACCGGATCGCCTGTAATTTTTCCGGGCCATCAAATAGGACCTAAGGAACCATAGTCACCACCTCTCCATAACCGTTCCTTTTTTTTTGCATTTTACGGCCAAAAAACTAGAATTTCGCCCGATTCCCATATTTTCGTGTGCTATAGCCCTCGCCTTCCCAGTGGGCAGGGCCCTCAGACCCTAATCGCCTAAAATTTTTGCGAGCCAGCAAATACGACCTAAAGAACCATAGTAACCGCCCCGCCATGACCGTTCCTCATTTTGTTTTGCGTTTTACGGCCAAACAACTAGAATTCCGCTCGATTCCCATATTTCGTGTGCTATTGGCCACGCCTTCCAAGTAGGCCCCGACCCTCCGGACCCAGATCGCCTAAAATTTTTCGGGCCATCAAATAGGACCTAAGGAACCATAGTAACCGCCCCGCCATGACCATATTTTCGTGTGCAATAGCCAACGCATACCATGTGGGCCGGGCCCCCCGGATTCGGATCACCTAAAATTTTTATCGGGACATCAAATACGACCTAAACTAGTATAGTCACCGCCTCGCTATGACCAAGACTCGTTGTTTTGTGATTTACGGCCAAAGACTAAAATTCTGCCCGATTTCCATATTTTCGTGTGCTATAGCCCATGCCTTCCGAGTGGGCCTGGGCCCTCCGGACCCGGATCGCCTGTAATTTTTCCGGGCCATAAAATAGGACTTAAGGAACCATAGTCACCACCCCTCCAGGACCGTTACTTTTTTTTTTGCGTTTTACGGCCACAAAACTAGAAGTCCGCCCGATTCCCATATTTTTGTGTGCTATAGCCCTCGCCTTCCCAGTGGGCAAGGCCCTCAGACCCTAATCGCCTAAAATTTTTACGAGCCAGCAAATACGACCTAAAGAACCATAGTAACTGCCCCGCCATGACCGTTCCTCATTTTGTTTTGCGCTTTACGGCCAAACAACTAGAATTCCGCTCAATTCCCATATTTCGTGTACTATTGGCCACGCCTTCCGAGTAGGCCCCGGTCCTCCGAGCCCAGATCGCCTAAAATTTTTCGGGCCATCAAATAGGACCTAAGGAACCATAGTAACCGCCCCGCCATGACCATATTTTCGTGTGCAATAGCCAACGCCTACCTTGTGGGCCGGGCCCCCCGGATTCGGATCACCTAAAATTTTTATCGGGACATCAAATATGACCTAAAGTAGTATAGTCACCGCCTCGCTATGACCAAGCCTCGTTGTTTTGCGATTTACGGCCAAAGACTAAAATTCTGCCCGATTCCCATATTTTCGTGTGCTATAGCCCATGCCTTCCCAGTGGGCCCGGGCCCTCCGGACCCGGATCGCCTGTAATTTTTTCGGGCCATCAAATTGGACCTAAGGAACCATAGTCACCACCCCTCCATGACCATTCCTTTTTTTTTTTGCGATTTACGGCCAAAGACTAAAATTCTTCCCGATTCCCATATTTTCGTGTGCTATAGCCCACGCCTTCCGAGTGAGCCCGGGACCTTCGGACCCGGATCGCCTGTAATTTTTTTGGGGAATCAAATAGGACCTAAGGAACCATAGTCACCACCCCTCCATGACCGTTCCATTATTTTTGCATTTTACGGCCAAAAAACTAGAATTCCGCCCGATTCCCATATTTTCGTGTGCTATAGCCCTCGCCTTCCCAGTGGGCAGGGCCCCCAGACCCTAATCGCCTAAAATTTTTGCGAGCCAGCAAATACGACCTAAATAACCATAGTAACCACCCCACCATGACCGTTCCTAATTTTTTTTTGCGTTTACGGCCAAAAAACTAGAATTCCGCTCGATTCGCATATTTCATGTGCTATAGGCCACGCCTTCCGAGTGGGACCAGGACCTCCAGACCCGGATCGCCTAAAATTTTTCTGGCCATCAAATAGGACCTAAGGAACCATAGTAACCGCCCCGCCATGACCATATTTTCGTGTGCAATAGCCAACGCCTACCGTGTGGGCCGGGCCCCCCGGACTCGGATCACCTAAAATTTTTATCAGGACGTCAAATATGACCTAAAGAAGTAGAGTCACCGCCCCGCTATGACCAAGCCTCGTTGTTTTGCGATTTACGGCCCAAGACAAAAATTCTGCCCGATTCCCATATTTTCGTGTGCTATAGCCCACGCCTTCTGAGTGGGCCAGGGCCCTCCGGACCCGGATTGCCTGTAATTTTTTTGGGCCATCAAATAGGACCTAAGGAACCATAGTCACCACCCCTCCATGACCGTTCCTTTTGTCTTTTGCGTTTTACTGCCAAAAAACTAGAATTCCGCCCGATTCCCATATTTTCGTGTGTTATAGCACTCGCCTTCCCAGTGGGTAGAGCCCCCAGACCCTAATCGCCTAAAATTTTTGCGGTCCATCAAATACAACGTAAAGAACCATAGTCACCGCACCGCCATGACCTTTCCTCGTTGTTTAGCGTTTTACGGCCAAAAAAACTAGAATTCCGCCTGATTCCCATATTTTCGTGTGCTATAGCCATGCCTTCCGAGTGGGATCAGGCCCTACGGACCCGGATCGCTTGATATTTTTCCGGGCTATCAAATAGGACCTAAGGAACCATATTCACCGCCCCTCCATGACCGTTCCTTTTTTTTTGGCATTTTACGGACAAAAAACTAGAATTCCGCCCGATTCCCATATTTTCGTATGCTATAGCCCTCGCCTTCCCAATGGGCAGGGCCCCCAGACCGTGATCGCCTAAAATTTTTGCGGGCCATCAAATACGACCAAAGGAACCATATTCACCGCCCCGCCATGATCGTTCCTCATTTTTTGCATTTTACAGCCAAAAAACTAGAATTTCGCCCAATACGCATATTTTCGTGTGCTATATAGCCCACGCCTTCCGAGTGGGCCCGGGACCCCCGGACCCGGATCGTCCAAAAAATTTTTGAGCCATCAAATACGACCTAAAGAACCATAGTCACCGCCCCGCCATGACTGTTCCTCATTTTATTGCGTTTTACGGCCCAAAAACTAGAATTCCGCCCGATTCCCATATTTTCGTGTGCTATAGCCCATGCCTTCCGAGTGGGCTCGGGCCCTCCGGACCCGGATCGCCTAAAATTTTTCGGGGCCATCAAATGCAACCTAAAGAACCATAGTCACCGCCCCGCCATGACCGTTCCTCGTTTTTTTGCGTTTTACAGCCAAAAAACTAGAATTCTACCCGATTCGCATATTTCGTGTGCTATTGCCCATGCCATCAAATACGCCCTAAAGAGCCATAGTCACTGCCCCGCCATGGCTATTCCTCATTTTTTTTGGTTTACGACCAAAAAACTCGAATTCCACCAGATTTCTATATTTTTGTGTTCTATAGCACACGCCTTCCGAGTGGCCCGGGCCCCTAGACCCGAATCGCCTAAAAAAAGATTGGGCCATCAAATACGACCTAAGGAACCATATTCACCACCCTGCCATGATCGTTCCTCATTTTTTGCGTTTTACGGCCAAAAAACTAGAATTTTGCCTGATTCCCATATTTTCGTGTGCTATTAATAGCCCATGCCTTCCGAGTGGGCCGGGCTCCCGAGACTCGAATCGCATAAAATTTTTGGTGAGCCAGCAAATACAACCTAAAGAACCATAGTCACCGCCCCGCCATGACCGTTCCTCATTTCTTTTGCTTTTTACGGCCAAAAAACTAGAATTCCGCCCGATTCCCATATTTTCGTGTGCTATACCCACGTCTTCCGAGTGGTCCCGGGCCCTCCGGACCCGGATCGCCTTAAAGTTTTCGAGCCATCAAATAGGACCTAAGGAACCACAACAACTGCCCCGCCATGACCGTTCCTTGTTGTTTTGAGTTTTTCGGCCAAAAAATTAGAATTCCGCCTGATTCCCATATTCTCGTGTGCTATAGCCCTCGCATTCCCAGTGGGCAGGGCCCCCAGACCCTGATCGCCTAAACTTTTTGCGGGCCATCAAATACGATCTAAGGAACCATAGTCACCGCCCTGCCTTGATCGTTCCTCGCTATTTTGCGTTTATCGTCCAAAAAACTAGAATTGCGCCTGATTCCCATATTTTCGTGTGCTATAGCTTACGCCTTCCGAGTGGGCCCGGGACCCCCTGATCTGGATCGCATAAAAATTTTCTGGGCCATCAAATAAGACCTAAAGAACCATAGTCACCACCCCGCCATGACTATTCCTCATTTTTTGCGGTTTACGGCCGAAAAATTAGAATTCCGCCTGATTCCCATATTTTTGTGTGCTATACCCATGCCTTCCGAGTGGGCCCGGGCCCTCCGGACTCGGATCGCCTAAAATTTTTTGGGCCATCAAATAGGACCTAAGGAACCATAGTAACCGCCCTGCCATGACCGTTGCTCTTTTTTTGCGTTTTCATCCAAAAACCTAGAATTTCGCCCGATTACCGTATTTTCGTGTGCAATAGCCCACGCCTACCGAGTGTGCCGGGCGCCCCGGACTCGGATCACCTACAATTTTTATCGGGACATCAAATACGACCTAAAGTACCAAAGTCATCGCCCTGCCATGAACAATCCTCATTGTTTTGCAATTTACGGCCAAAGACTAAAATTCTGCCCGATTCCCATATTTTCGTGTGCTATAGCCCAAGCCTTCCGAGTTGGCCCGGGCCCTCCGAACCCGGATAGCCTGTAATTTGTTCGGGCCATCAAATAGGACCTAAGGAACCATAATCACCTCCCCTCCATGACCGTTCCTTTTTTTTGCGTTTTACCGCCAAAAAACTAGAATTTCGCCCGATTCCCATATTTTCGTGTGTTATAGCCCTCGCCTTCCCAGTGGGCAGGGCCCCCAGACTCTAATCGCCTAAAATTTTTGCGGGCCATCAAATACAACCTAAACAACCATAGTCACCGCCCCGCCATGACCTTTCCTCTTTTGTGCATTTTACGGCCAAAAATAATATAATTCCCCCCGATTCACATAGTTTCGTGTTCTATAACCCACGCCTTCCGAGTGGGCCCGGGCCCCCCAGACCCGGATCGCCTGAAATTTTTTCGGGCCATCAAATATGACCTAAGGAAACATAGTCACCACCCCGCCATGATCGCTCCTCGTTTTTTGTATTTTACGGCCAAAAAACTAGAATTCCGCCCGATTCCCATATTTTCGTGTGCTATAGCCCACGCCATCCGAGTGGGACCGGGCCCTCCGGAGCCGGATCGCTTGATATTTTTTCGGGCCATCAAATAGGAACTAAGGAACCATATTCACTGCCCCTCCATGACAGTTCCTTTTTATTTTTTGTGTTTTACGGCCAAAAAACTAGAATTCCGCTCGATTCCCATATTTTCGTATGCTATAGACCTCGCCTTCCCAGTGGACAGGGCCCCCAGACCCTGATAGCCTAAAATTTTTATGGGCCATCAAATACGACCTAAGAAACCATAGTCACTGCCCCACCATGATCGTTCCTCGTTTTTTGCATTTTACGCCAAAAAAACTAGAATTCCGCTCGATTCCCATATTTACGTGTGAAATAGCCAACGCCTACGGAGTGGGCCGGGCCCCCCGGAATCGGATCGCCTAAATTTTTTCCGGGCCATCATATAAGACCTAAAGAACCATAGTCACCGCCCCTCCATGACCGTTCCTCGTTGTTTTGCGTTTTACGGCCATAAAACTAGAATTGCGCCCGATTCCCATATTTTCGTGTGCTATAGCTTACGCCTTCCGTGTGGGCCCGGGTCCCCCGGACCTGGATCGCCTAAAATTTTTTCGATCCATCAAATACGACCTAAAGAACCATAGTCACCGCCCTGCCATGACTATTCCTTGTTTTTTTGCGGTTTACGGCCAAAAAACTCGAATTCCGCCCGATTCCCATATTTTCGTGTGCTATACCCATGCCTTACGAGTGAGCCCGGGCCCTCCAGACCCGGATCGCCTAAAATTTTTCGGGCCATCAAATAGGACCTAAGGAACAATAGTAATCGCCCTGCCATGACCATTGCTCTATTTTTGCATTTTCATCCAAAAACCTAGAATTTTGCCCGTTTACGATATTTTCGTGTGCAATAGCCCATGCCTACCGAGTGGGCCGAGGCCCCCGGACTCGGATCACCTAACATTTTTATCGGGCCATCAAATACGACCTAAAGAACCATAGTCACCACCCCGCAATGGCTGTTCCTCGTCTTTTTTCCGTTTACGGGCAAAAAACTATAATTCCTCCCGATTCGCATATTTCGTGTGCCATTGCCCACGCCTTCCGAGTAGGCCCGGGCCCTCTGGACCCAGATCGTCTAAATTTTTTTCGAGCCATCAAATACGATATAAAGAACCATAGTCACTACCCCTCCATGACTGTTCCTCATTTTTTGCAAACTAGAATGCCGCCCGATTCCCATATTTTCTTGTGCAATAGCCCATGCCTTCCGAGTGGGCCGGTCCCCCAGACTTGGAACGCTTAAAAATTTTTGTGAACCAACAAATACGACTTAAAGAACCATAGTCACCACCCCGCCATGACCGTTCCTCATTTTTTTGCGTTTTACAGCCAAAAAACTAAAATTCCGCCTGATTCACATATTTCGGGTGCTATTGCCGACGCCTTCCGAGTGGGCCCGGGCCCTCCTGATCCAGATCGTCTAAAATTTTTCCGAGCCATCAAATACGACCTAAAGAACCATAGTCACTACCCCGCCATGACTGTTCCTCATTTTTTGCAGTTTATGACTAAAAACTAGAATTCCGCCCGATTCCCATATTTTCTTGTGCAATAGCCCATGCCTTCTGAATGGGCCGGGCCCCCCAGACTTAGATCGCCTAAAAGTTTTTGCGAGCCAGCAAATACGACTTAAAGAACCATAGTCACCGCCCCGCCATGACCGTTCCTCGTTTGTTTTGCATTATACGGCCAAAAAACTATAATTCCGCCCGATTCCCATATTTCGTGTGTTATAGCCCACGCCTTCCTAGTGGGCCCGAGCACTCCGGACCCGGATCGCCTAAAAAATTTTGGGCCATCAAATAGGACCTAAGGAATCATAGTCAGCGCCCCTCAATAACCGTTCCTTATTATTTTGCATTTTACGGCCAAAAAACTAGAATTCCGCCTGATTCTCATATTTTCGTGTGCTATAGCCCTCGCCTTCCCAGTGGGCAGGGTCCCCCAGACCCTAATTGCCTAAAATTTTTGCGGGCCATCAAATACAACCTTAAAAACCATAGTCACCGCCCCGCCATAACCTTTCCTCATTTTTTTGCATTATACGGCCAAAATACTATAATTCCGCCCGATTTTCATATTTCGTGTGCTATAGCCCACGCCTTCCGAGTGCGCCCGGGCACTCCGGTCCCGGATCGACTAAAATTTTTTGGGCCATCAAATAGGACTTAAGGAACCAAATTCACCGCCCCTCAATAACCGTTCCTTATTATTTTGCGTTTTACGGCCAAAAAACTAGAATTCCGCCCGATTCCCATATTTTCGTGTGCTATAGCCCTCGCCTTCCCAGTGGGCAGGGCACCAAGAACCTAATCGCCTAAAATTTTTGCGAGCCATCAAATACAACCTAAAGAACCATAGTCACCGCCCCTCCATGACCTTTCCTCATTTTTTTGCGATTAACGGCCAAAATACTATAATTTCGCCCGATTCCCATATTTTTGGGTTCTATAGCCCACGCTTTCTGAGTGGGCCCAGGCCCCCTGACCCAGATCGTCTGAAATTTTTTCGGACCATCAAATAGGACCTAAGGAACCATAGTCACCGCCCCGCCATGATCGTTCCTTGTTTTTAGCGTTTTACGGCCAACAAACAAGAATTCCGCCCGATTCCCATATTTACGAGTGCAATAGCCCACGCCTAACGAGTTGGCCGGGCCCCCGGACTCGGATCGCCTCAAATTTTTTCGGGCCATCAAATACGACCTAAAGAACCATAGTCACCGTCCCTGCATGACCGCTCCTCGTTGTTTTGCGTTTTACGGCCAAAAAACTAGAATTCCACCCGATTACCATATTTTTGTGTGCTATAACCCACGCCTTCTTAGTGGGCCCGGGCCCCCAGACCCTAATCGCCTAAAATTTTTTCGGGCCATCAAATACAACCTAAAGAACCATAGTCACCGCCCATCCATGACCTTTCATCGTTTATTTGCGTTTAACGACCAAAATACTATAATTCCGCCCGATTCCCATATTTTCGTGTGCTATTGCCCACGCCTTCCGAGTGGGCCCAGGCCCTCCTGACCCGGATCGCCTTAAATTTTTCTGGACCATGAAATAGGACCTAAGGAACCATAGTCACCGCCCCGCCATGTACGTTCATTGGTTATTGCGTTTTACGGCCAACAAACAAGAATTCAGCCCGATTCCCATCTTTGAGTGTGCAATAGCCCACGCCTAACGAATTGGCCAGGCCCCCCGGACTCGGATTGCCTAAAATTTTTCCGGGCCATCAAATATGACCTAAAGAACCATAGTCACCGCCTCGCCATGACCTTGCCTAGTTGTTTTGCGTATTACGGCCAAAAAACTAGAATTCCACCCGATTCCCATATTTTCGTGTGCTATAGCCCACGCCTTCTTAGTGGGCCCGGGCCCCCAGATCCGGATCGCCTAAAACTTTTTCGGGCCATCAAATAAGACCTAAAGAACCATAGTCACCGCCCCGCCATAGCTGCTCCTCGTCTTTTTGCCATTTACGGCCAAAAAACTAGAATTCCGCCCGATTTCTATATTTTCGTGTGCTATAGCCCACGCCTTCCGAATGGGCCCGGCCCCAAAACCCGGATTGCCTAAAACTTTTTCGGGCCATCAAGTACGACCTAAGCAAGCATAGTCACCGCCCTGCCATGATCGTTCCTCATTTTCGGCATTTTACGGCCACAAAACTAGAATTCCGTCTGATTCCCATATTTTCGTGTGCAATAGCAACCACCTTCCGAGTGGGCCGCGCCCCCGGACTCGGATCGCCTAACGGGCCATCAATTATGACCTAAAGAACCATAGTCACTGCCCCGCCTAGACCGTTCCTCGTTGTTTTGTGTTTTACGACCAAAAACTAAAATTCTGCCTGATTCCCATATTTACATGTGTTATAGCCCACGCCTTCCGAGTGGGCCCGGGCCCTCCGGACCCAGATCGCCTGAAATTTTTTTGGGCCATCAAATAGGACCTAAGGAACCATAGTCACTACCCCTCCATGACCATTCCTTTTTATTTTTGCGTTTTATGGCCAAAAAACTAGAATTTCGCCCGATTCCCATGTTTTTGCGTGCTATATCCCTCGCCTTCCCAGTGGGTAGGGCCCCCAGACCCTAATCGCCTAAAATTTTTGCGGGCCATCAAATACAAACTAAAGAACCATAGTCACCGCCCATCCATGACCTTTCCTCGTATTTTTGCGTTTAACGGCCAAAATACTATAATTTCCCCCGATTCCCATATTTTTGTGTGCTATAGCCAACACTTTCTGAGTGGGCCCAGTCCCCCTGACCCGGATCCCCTGAAATTTTTCCGGACCATCAAATAGGAGCTAAGGAACCATAGTCATCGCCCCGCCATTATCTTTCCTTGTTTTTTGCATTTTACAGCACACAAATTAGAATTCTGCCCGATTCGCATATTTCGTGTGCTATTGCCCACGCCTTCTGAGTGGGCCCGGGCCCTCCGGACCTAGATCGTCTAAAAATTTTCCAAGCCATCAAATACGACCTAAAGAACCATAGTCACTACCCTGCCATGACTGTTCTTCATTTTTTGCAGTTTATGACTAAAAAACTAAAATTCTGCCTGATTCCTATATTTTCTCGTGCAATAGCCCATGCCTTCCGAATAGGCCGGGGCCCCTAGACTTGGATCGCCTAAAAAATTTTGCGAGCCAGCAAATACGACTTAAAGAACCATAGTCACCGCCCCGCCATGACCGTTCCTCGTTTTTTTGGGGTTTACGGCCCAAAAACTAGAATTCCGCCCGATTGCCATATTTTCGTGTGCTATACCCATGCCTTCTGAGTGATCCCGGGCCCTCCAGACCCGGATCGCCTAAATTTTTTTGGGCCACCAAATAGGACCTACGGAACCATAGTAACTGCCCCGCCATGACCTTTCCTCGTTTTTTTGCATTTTACGGCCAAAATATTATAATTCCACCTGATTTCTATATTTTCGTGTGCTATAGCTCACGCCTTCCGAGTGGGCCCGGGCCCTCCGAACCCGGATCGCTAAAATTTTTTCGGGCCATCAAATAGGACCTAAGGAACCATAGTCACCGCCCCTCCATGACCGTTCCGTTTTATTTGTGCGTTTTACGGCCAAAAACTAGAATTACGCCCGATTCCCATGTTTTCGCGTGCTATAGCCCTCGCCTTCTAAGTGGGCAGGTCCCCCAGACCCTAATCGCCTAAAAGTTTTGCGGGCCATCAAATATAACCTAAAGAACCATAGTCACCGCCCATCCATGACCTTTCATCATTTTTTTGCGTTTAACGACCAAAATACTATAATTCCGCCCGATTCCCATATTTTCGTGTGCTATTGCCCACGCCTTCTGAGTGGGCCCAGGCCCTCCTGACCCGGATCGCCTTAAATTTTTCTGGACCATGAAATAGGACCTAAGGAACCATAGTCACCGCCCCGCCATATACGTTCATTGTTTTTTGCGTATTACGGCCAACAAACAAGAATTCAGCCCGATTCCCATCTTTGAGTGTGCAATAGCCCACGCCTAACGAGTTGGCCAGGCCCCCCGGACTCGGATTGCCTAAAATTTTTCCGGGCCATCAAATATGACCTAAAGAACCATAGTCACCGCCCCGCCATGACCTTGCCTAGTTGTTTTGCGTATTACGGCCAAAAAACTAGAATTCCACCCGATTCCCATATTTTCGTGTGCTATAGCCCACGCCTTCTTAGTGGGCCCGGGCCCCCGGATCCGGATCGCCTAAAACTTTTTCGGGCCATCAAATAAGACCTAAAGAACCATAGTCACCGCCCCGCCATAGCTGCTCCTCGTCTTTTTGCCATTTACGGCCAAAAAACTAGAATTCCGCCCGATTTCTATATTTTCGTGCCTATAGCCCACGCCTTCCGAATGGGCCCGGCCCCAAAACCCGGATTGCCTAAAACTTTTCCGGGCCATCAAGTACGACCTAAGCAAGCATAGTCACCGCCCTGCCATGATCGTTCCTCATTTTCGGCATTTTACGGCCACAAAACTAGAATTCCGTCCGATTCCCATATTTTCGTGTGCAATAGCAACCACCTTCCGAGTGGGCCGTGCCCCCCGGACTCGGATCGCCTAACGGGCCATCAAATACGACCTAAAGAACCATAGTCACTGCCCCGCCTAGACCGTTCCTCGTTGTTTTGTGTTTTACGACCAAAAACTAAAATTCTGCCTGATTCCCATATTTACATGTGTTATAGCCCACGCCTTCCGAGTGGGCCCGGGCCCTCCGGACCCAGATCGCCTGAAATTTTTTTGGGCCATCAAATAGGACCTAAGGAACCATAGTAACTACCCCTCCATGACCGTTCCTTTTTATTTTTGCGTTTTACGGCCAAAAAACTAGAATTTCGCCCGATTCCCATGTTTTTGCGTGCTATATCCCTCGCCTTCCCAGTGGGTAGGGCCCCCAGACCCTAATCGCCTAAAATTTTTGCGGGCCATCAAATACAAACTAAAGAACCATAGTCACCGCCCATCCATGACCTTTCCTCGTATTTTTGCGTTTAACGGCCAAAATACTATAATTTCCCCCGATTCCCATATTTTTGTGTGCTATAGCCAATGCTTTCTGATTGGGCCCAGTCCCCCTGACCCGGATCCCCTGAAATTTTTCCGGACCATCAAATAGGAGCTAAGGAACCATAGTCACCGCCCCGCCATTATCTTTCCTTGTTTTTTGCATTTTACGGCACACAAATTAGAATTCTGCCCGATTCGCATATTTCGTGTGCTATTGCCCACGCCTTCTGAGTGGGCCCGGGCCCTCCGGACCTAGATCGTCTAAAATTTTTCCAAGCCATCAAATACGACCTAAAGAACCATAGTCACTACCCCACCATGACTGTTCTTCATTTTTTGTAGTTTATGACTAAAAAACTAGAATTCCGCCTGATTCCCATATTTTCTCGTGCAATAGCCCATGCCTTTCGAATAGGCCGGGGCCCCTAGACTTGGATCGCCTAAAAAATTTTGCGAGCCAGCAAATACGACTTAAAGAACCATAGTCACCGCCCCGCCATGACCGTTCCTCGTTTGTTTTGCGTTTTACGGCGAAAAAACTATATTTCCGCCCGATTCCCATATTTCATGTGCTATAGGCCATGCCTTCCGAGTGGGCCCGGGCACTCCGGACACGTATCGCCTAAAACATTTTGGGCTATCAAATTGGACCTAAGGAACCATAGTAACCGCCCCGCCATGACCGTTCCTCATTTTGTTGCGTTTTACGGCCAAAAAATCAAGAATTCCGCCCGATTCCCATATTTTCGTGTGCTATAGCCCACACCTTCCGAGTAGGACCGGGCCCTCCGGACCCGGATCGCTTGATATGTTTTCGGGCCATTAAATAGGACCTAAGGAACCATATTCACCGCCCCTCCATGACTGTTCTTTTTTTTTTTGCGTTTTACGGACAAAAAACTAGAATTCCATCTGATTCTCATATTTTCGTGTGCTATAGCCCTCGCCTTCCCAGTGGGCTGGGCCCCCAGACCGTGATCGCCTAAAATTTTTGTGGGCCATCAAATACGACCTAAGGAACCATAGTCACCGCCCCGCCATGATTGATCCTCATTTTTTGCATTTTACGGCCAAAAAACTAGAATTCCGCCTGATTCCCATATTTACGTGTGCAATAGCCCACGCCTACCGAGTGGGCCAGGCCCCCCGGACTCGGATCGCCTAAAATTTTTTTGGGCCATCAAATACGACCTAAAGAACCATAGTCACCCCCCGCCATGACCGTTCCTTGCTATAGCTCATGCCTTCCGAGTGGGCCCGGGACCCCCTGACCCGGATTGCCTATAATTATTCCGATCCATCAAATACGACCTAAAGAACCATAGTCACGGCCATGACTATTCCTCATTTTTTGCGGTTTACGGCCAAAAAACTAGAATTCCGCCCGATTCCCATATTTTCGTGTGCTATACCCATGCCTTCCGAGTGAGCCCGGGCCCTCCAGACCCGGATCGCCTAAAAATTTTTGGGCCATCAAATAGGACCTACGGAACCATAGTAACCGCCCCGCTATGACCTTTCCTCGTTTTTTTTGCATTTTACGGCCAAAATATTATAATTCCAACCGATTCCCATATTTTCGTGTGCTATTGCTCACGCCTTCCGAGTGGGCCCGGGCCCTCCGGACCCGGATCGCTGAAATATTTTCGGGCCATCAAATAGGACCTAAGGAACCATAGTCACCGCCCCTCCATGACCGTTCCTTTTTATTTGTGCGTTTTACGGCCAAAAAACTAGAATTACGCCCTATTCGCATGTTTTCGCGTGCTATAGCCCTCGCCTTCCAAGTGGGTAGGTCCCCCAGACCCTAATCGCCTAAAATTTTTGCGGGCCATCAAATACAACCTAAAGAACCACAATCACCGCCCATCCATGACCTTTCCTCATTTTTTTGCGTTTAACGGCCAAAATACTATAATTTCGCCCGATTCCCATATATTTATGTGCTATAGCCCACGCCTTCCGAGTGGGCCCAGGCCCCGGGGATCCGGATCGCCTGAAATTTTTCCGGACCATCACATAGCACCTAAGGAACCATAGTCACCGCCTCGCCATGATCGTTCCTTGGTTTTTGTGTTTTACGGCCAACAAACAAGAATTCCGGCCGATTCCCATATTTGCGAGTGCAATAGCCCATGCCTAACGAGTTGGTCCGGCCCCCGGACTCGGATCGCCTAAAATTTTTCTGGGCCATCAAATACTACCTAAAGAACCATAGTCACCGCCCCGCCATGACTGTTCCTCTTTGTTTTGCGGTTTACGGCCAAAAAACTAGAATTCCGCCCGATTCCCATATTTTCATGTGCTATACCCATGCCTTCCGAGTGAGCCCGGGCCCTCCAGACCCGGATTGCCTAAAATTTTTCGGGCCATCAAATATGACCTACGGAACCAAAGTAACTGCCCCGCCATGACCTTTCCTCATTTTTTTGCATTTTACGACCAAAATATTATAATTCCACCCGATTCCCATATTTTCGTGTGCTACAGCTCACGCCTTCCGAGTGGGCCCGGGCCCTCCGGACCCGGATCGCTAAAATTTTTTCGGGCCATCAAATAGGACCTAAGGAACCATAGTCACCGCCCCTCCATGACCATTCCTTTTTATTTGTGCGTTTTACGGCAAAAAAACTAGAATTACGCCTGATTCCCATGTTTTCGCGTGCTATAGCCCTCGCCTTCCAAGTGGGCAGGTCCCCCAGACCCTAATCGCCTAAAATTTTTGCGGGCCATCAAATACAACCTAAAGAACCATAGTCACTGCCCATCCATGACCTTTCATCATTTTTTTGCGTTTAACGGCCAAAATACTATAATTCCGCCCGATTCCCATATTTTCGTGTGTTATTGCCCACGCCTTCCGAGTGAGCCCAGGCCCTCCTGACCCGGATCGCCTGAAATTTTTCTAGACCATCAAATAGGACCTAAGGAACCATAGTCACCGCACCGCCATGTACGTTCATTGTTTTTTGCGTTTTACAGCCAACAAACAAGAATTCAGCCCGATTCCCATCTTTGAGTGTGCAATAGCCCACGCCTAACGAGTTGGCCAGGCCCCCCGGACTCGGATTGCCTAAAATTTTTCCGGGCCATCAAATATGACCTAAAGAACCATAGTCACCGCCCCGCCATGACCTTTCCTCGTTGTTTTGCGTATTACGGCCAAAAAACTAGAATTCCACCTGATTCCCATATTTTCGTGTGCTATAGCCCACGCCTTCTTAGTGGGCCCGGGCCCCCAGATCCGGATCGCCTAAAACTTTTTCGGGCCATCAAATAAGACCTAATGAACCATAGTCACCACCCCGCCATAGCTGCTCCTCGTCTTTTTGCCTTACGGCCAAAAAACTAGAATTCCGCCCGATTTCTATATTTTCGTATGCTATAGACCACGCCTTCCGAATGGGCCCGGCCCCAAAACCCGGATTGCCTAAAACTTTTTCGGGCCATCAAATACGACCTAAGCAAGCATAGTCACCGCCCTGCCATGATCATTCCTCATTTTTGGCATTTTACGGCCATAAAACATGAATTCCGCCCGATTCCCATATTTTCGTGTGCAATAGCAACCACCTTCCGTGTGGGCCGTGCCCCCCAGACTCGGATCGCCTAAAATATTTTCGGGCCATCAAATACGACCTAAAGAACCATAGTCACTGCCCCGCCTAGACCGTTCCTCGTTGTTTTGCGTTTTACGAACAAAAACTAAAATTCTGCCCGATTCCCATATTTACATGTGTTATAGCCCACGCCTTCCGAGTGGGCCCGGGCCCTCCGGACCCAGATCGCCTGAAATTTTTTCGGGCTATCAAATAGGACCTAAGGAACTATAGTCACTGCACCTCCATGACCGTTCCTTTTTATTTTTGCGTTTTATGGCCAATAAACTAGAATTCCGCTCGATTCCCATGTTTTTGCGTGCTATATCTCTCGCTTTCCCAGTGGGCAGGGCCCCCAGACCCTAATCGCCTAAAATTTTTGCGGGCCATCAAATACAAACTAAAGAACCATAGTCACCGCCCATCCATGACCTTTCCTCGTATTTTTGCGTTTAACGGCCAAAATACTATAATTTCCCCTGATTCCCATATTTTTGTGTGCTATAGCCAACGCTTTCTGAGTGGGCCCAGTCCCCCTGACCCGGATTCCCTGAAATTTTTTCGGACCATCAAATACGACCTAAGGAACCATAGTCACCGCCCCGCCATTATCTTTCCTTGTTTTTTGCGTTTTACGGCCAACAAATTAGAATTCTGCTCGATTCGCATATTTCGTGTGCTATTGCCCACGCCTTTCGAGTGGGCCCGGGCCCTCCGGACCTAGATCGTCTAAAATTTTTCCGAGCCATCAAATACGACCTAAAGAACCATAGTCACTACCTCGCCATGACTGTTCTTCATTTTTTGCAGTTTATGACTAAAAAACTAGAATTCCGCCTGATTCCCATATTTTCTCGTGCAATAGCCCATGCCTTCCGAATGGGTCGGGGCCCCCAGACATGGATCGCCTAAAAAATTTTGCGAGCCAGCAAATACGACTTACCGAACCATAATCACCGCCCCGCCATGATCGTTCCTTGTTTTTTTATGTTTTACGGCCAACAAACAAGAATTCCGGCCGATTCCCATATTTTCGAGTGCAATAGCCCATGCCTAACGAGTTGGTCCGGCCCCCGGACTCGGATCGCCTAAAATTTTTCTGGGCCATCAAATACTACCTAAAGAACCATAGTCACCGCCCCGCCATGACCGTTCCTCTTTATTTTGCGGTTTATGGCCAAAAAATAGAATTCCGCCCGATTCCCATATTTTCGTGTGTTATACCCATGCCTTCCGAGTGAGCCCGGGCCCTCCAGACCCGGATTGCCTAAAATTTTTCGGGCCATCAAATATGACCTACGGAACCCAAGTAACCGCCCCGCCATGACCTTTCCTCGTTTTTTTGCATTTTACGGCCAAAATATTATAATTCCACCCGATTCCCATATTTTCGTGTGCTATAGCTCACGCCTTCCGAGTGGGCCCGGGCCCTCCGGACCTGGATCGCTAAAATTTTTTTGGGCCATCAAATAGGACCTAAGGAACCATAGTCACCGCCCCTCCATGACCGTTTCTTTTTATTTGTGCGTTTTACGGCAAAAAAACTAGAATTACGCCCGATTCCCATGTTTTCGCGTGCTATAGCCCTCGCCTTCCAAGTGGGCAGGTCCCCCAGACCCTAATCGCCTAAAATTTTTGCGGGCCATCAAATACAAACTAAAGAATCATAGTCACCGCCCATCCATGACCTTTCCTCGTATTTTTGCGTTTAACGGCCAAAATACTATAATTTCCCCCGATTCCCATATTTTTGTGTGCTATAGCCAACGCTTTCTGAGTGGGCCCAGTCCCCCTGACCCGGATCCCCTGAAATTTTTCCGTACCATCAAATACGACCTAAGGAACCATAGTCACCGCCCCACCATTATCTTTCCTTGTTTTTTGCGTTTTACGGCCAACAAATTAGAATTCTGCCCGATTCGCATATTTCGTGTGCTATTGCCCACGCCTTCCGAGTGGGCCCGGGCCCTCCGGACCTAGATCGTCTAAAATTTTTCCGAGCCATCAAATACGACCTAAAGAACCATAGTCACTACCTCGCCATGACAGTTCTTCATTTTTTGCAGTTTATGACTAAAAAACTAGAATTCCGCCTGATTCCCATATTTTCTCGTGCAATAGCCCATGCCTTCCGAATGGGCCGGGGCCCCCAGACTTGGATCGCCTAAAAAATTTTGCGAGCCAGCAAATACGACTTAAAGAACCATAATCACCGCCCCGCCATGATCGTTCCTTGTTTTTTTGTGTTTTACGGCCAACAAACAAGAATTCCGACCGATTCCCATATTTTCGAGTGCAATAGCCCATGCCTAACGAGTTGGTCCGGCCCCCGGACTCGGATCGCCTAAAATTTTTCTGGGCCATCAATTACTACCTAAAGAACCATAGTCACCGCCCCGCCATGACCGTTCCTCTTTATTTTGCGGTTTACGGCCAAAAAACTAGAATTCCGCCCGATTCCCATATTTTCGTGTGTTATACCCATGCCTTCCGAGTGAGCCCGGGCCCTCCAGACCCGGATTGCCTAAAATTTTTCGGGCCATCAAATATGACCTACGGAACCAAAGTAACCGCCTCGCCATGACCTTTCCTCGATTTTTTGCATTTTACGGCCAAAATATTATAACTCCACCCGATTCCCATATTTTCGTGTGCTATAGCTCACGCCTTCCGAGTGGGCCCGGGCCCTCCGGACCCGGATCGCTAAAATTTTTTCGGGCCATCAAATAGGACCTAAGGAACCATAGTCACCGCCCCTCCATGACCGTTCCTTTTTATTTGTGCGTTTTACGGCAAAAAAACTAGAATTACGCCCGATTCCCATGTTTTCGCGTGCTATAGCCCTCGCCTTCCAAGTGGGAAGGTCCCCCAGACCCTAATCGCCTAAAATTTTTGCGGGCCATCAAATACAAACTAAAGAATCATAGTCACCGCCCATCCATGACCTTTCCTCGTATTTTTGCATTTAACGGCCAAAATACTATAATTTCCCCCGATTCCCATATTTTTGTGTGCTATAGCCAACGCTTTTTGAGTGGGCCCAGTCCCCCTGACCCGGATCCCCTGAAATTTTTCCGTACCATCAAATACGACCTAAGGAACCATAGTCACCGCCCCACCATTATTTTTCCTTGTTTTTTGTGTTTTACGGCCAACAAATTAGAATTCTGCCCGATTCGCATATTTCGTGTGCTATTGCCCACGCCTTCCGAGTGGGCCCGAGCCCTCCCGACCTAGATCGTCTAAAATTTTTCGAGCCTTCAAATATGACCTAAAGAAGCATAGTCACTACCCCGCCATGACTGTTCTTCATTTTTTGCAGTTTATGACTAAAAAACTAGAATTCCGCCTGATTCCCATATTTTCTCGTGCAATAGCCCATGCCTTCCGAATGGGCCGGGGCCCCCAGACTTGGATCGCCTAAAAAATTTTGCGAGCCAGCAAATACGACTTAAAGAACCATAGTCACCGCCCCACCATGATCATTCCTTATTTTTTGTGTTTTACAGCCAACAAACAAGAATTCCGGCCGATTCCCATATTTGCGAGTGCAATAGCCCATGCCTAACGAGTTGGTCCGGCCCTCGGACTCGGATCGCCTAAAATTTTTCTGGGCCATCAAATACTACCTAAAGAACCATTGTCACCGCCCCTCCATGACCGTTCCTCTTTGTTTTGCGGTTTACGGCCAAAAAACTAGAATTTCGCCCGATTCCCATATTTTCATGTGTTATACCCATGCCTTCCGAGTGAGCCCAGGCCCTCCAGACCCGGATTGCCTAAAATTTTTCGGGCCATCAAATATGACCTACGGAACCAAAGTAACCGCCCCGCCATGACCTTTCCTCGTTTTTTTGCATTTTACGGCCAAAATATTATAATTCCACCCGATTCCCATATTTTCGTGTGCTATAGCTCACGCCTTCCGAGTGGGCCCGGGCCCTCCGGACCCGGATTGCTAAAATTTTTTCGGGCCATCAAATAGGACCTAAGGAACCATAGTCACTGCCCCTCCATGACCGTTCATTTTTATTTGTGCGTTTTACGCCAAAAAAACTAGAATTACGCCCGATTCCCATGTTTTCGCGTGCCATAGCCCTCGCTTTCCAAGTGGGTAGGTCCCCCAGACCCTAATCGCCTAAAATTTTTGCGGGCCATCAAATACAACCTAAAGAACCATAGTCACCGCCCATCCATGACCTTTCATCATTTTTTTGCGTTTAACGGCCAAAATACTATAATTCCGCCCGATTCCCATATTTTCGTGTGTTATTGCCCACGCCTTCCGAGTGGGCCCAGGCCCTCCTGACCCGGATCGCCTGAAATTTTTCTAGACCATCAAATAGGACCTAAGGAACCATAGTCACCGCACCGCCATGTACGTTCATTGTTTTTTGCGTTTTACAGCCAACAAACAAGAATTCAGCCCGATTCCCATCTTTGAGTGTGCAATAGCCCACGCCTAACGAGTTGGCCAGGCCCCCCGGACTCGGATTGCCTAAAAATTTTTCGGGCCATCAAATATGACCTAAAGAACCATAGTCACCGCCCCTCCATGACCTTTTCTCGTTGTTTTGCGTATTACGGCCAAAAAACTAGAATTCCACCCGATTCCCATATTTTCGTGTGCTATAGCCCACGCCTTCTTAGTGGGCCCGGGCCCCCAGATCCGGATCGCCTAAAACTTTTTCGGGCCATCAAATAAGACCTAAAGAACCATAGTCACTGCCCCGCCATGGCTGCTCCTCGTCTTTTTGCCATTTACGGCCAAAAAACTAGAATTCCGCCCGATTTGTATATTTTCGTATGCTATAGCCCACGCCTTCCGAATGGGCCCGGCCCCAAAACCCGGATTGCCTAAAACTTTTCCGGGCCATCAAATATGACCTAAGCAAGCATAGTCACTGCCCTGCCATGGTCATTCCTCATTTTTGGCATTTTACGGCCATAAAACTAGAATTCCGCCCGATTCCCATATTTTCGTGTGCAATAGCAACCACCTTTCGAGTGGGCCGCGCCCCAGGACTCGGATCGCCTAAAATATTTCCGGGCCGTCAAATACGACCTAAAGAACCACAGTCACTGCCCCGCCTAGACCGTTCCTCGTTGTTTTGCGTTTTACGACCAAAAACTAAAATTCTGCCCGATTCTCATATTTACATGTGTTATAGCCCACGCCTTCCGAGTGGGCCCGGGCCCTCCGGACCCAGATCGCCTGAAACTTTTTTGGGCCATCAAATAGGACCTAAGGAACCATAGTCACTGCCCCTCCATGACCGTTCCTTTTTATTTTTGCGTTTTACGGCCAAAAAACTAGAATTCCGCCCGATTCCCATGTTTTTGCGTGCTATATCTCTCGCTTTCCTAGTGGGCAGGGCCCCCAGACCCTAATCGCCTAAAATTTTTGCGGGCCATCAAATACAAACTAAAGAACCATAGTCACCGCCCATCCATGACCTTTCCTAGTATTTTTGCGTTTAACGGCCAAAATACTATAATTTTCCCCGATTCCCATATTTTTGTGTGCTATAGCCAACGCTTTCTGAGTGGGCCCAGTCCCCCTGACCCGGATCCCCTGAAATTTTTTCGGACCATCAAATACGACCTAAGGAATCATAGTCACCGCCCCGCCATTACCTTTCCTTGTTTTTTGCGTTTTACGGCCAACAAATTAGAATTCTGCCCGATTCGCATATTTCGTGTGCTATTGCCCACGCCTTCCGAGTGGGCCCGGGCCCTCCGGACCTAGATCGTCTAAAATTTTTCCGAGCCATCAAATACGACCTAAAGAACCATAGTCACTACCCTGCCATGACTGTTCTTCATTTTTTGCAGTTTATGACTAAAAAACTAGAATTCCGCCTGATTCCCATATTTTCTCGTGCACTAGCCCATGCCTTCCGAATGGGCCGGGGCCCCCAGACTTGGATCGCCTAAAAAATTTTGCGAGCCCGCAAATACGACTTAAAGAACCATAGTCACCGCCCCGCCATGACCGTTCCTCGTTTGTTTTGCGTTTTACGGCGAAAAAACTATATTTCCGCCCGATTCCCATATTTCGTGTGCTAAAGCCCATGCCTTCCGAGTGGGCCCGGGCACTCCGGACACGTATCGCCTAAAAAATTTTGCGAGCCAGCAAATACGACTTAAAGAACCATAGTCACCGCCCCGCCATGACCGTTCCTCGTTTGTTTTGCGTTTTACGGCGAAAAAACTATATTTCCGCCCGATTCCCATATTTCGTGTGCTAAAGCCCATGCCTTCCGAGTGGGCCCGGGCACTCCGGACACGTATCGCCTAAAAAATTTTGCGAGCCAGCAAATACGACTTAAAGAACCATAGTCACCGCCCCGCCATGACCGTTCCTCGTTTGTTTTGCGTTTTACGGCGAAAAAACTATATTTCCGCCCGATTCCCATATTTCGTGTGCTATAGCCCTCGCCTTCCCAGTGGGCAGGGCCCCCAGACTGTGATCGCCTAAAATTTTTATGGGCCATCAAATACGACCTAAGGAACCATAGTCATCGCCCCGCCATGATCGATCCTTATTTTTTGCATTTTACGGCCAAAAAACTAGAATTTCGCCCGATTCCCATATTTACGTGTGCAATAGCCCACGCCTACCGAGTGGGCCAGGCCCCCCGAACTCGGATAGCCTAAAATTTTTTCGGGCCATCAAATACGACCTAAAGAACCATAGTCACCCCCCGCCATGACCGTTCCTTGCTATTTTGCGTTTTACAGCCAAAAAACTAGAATTGCGCCCGATTCCCATATTTTCGTGTGTTATAGCCCACGCCTTCTTAGTGGGCCCGGGCCCTCCAGACCCGGATCGCCTAAAATTTTTCGGGCCATCAAATAGGTCCTACGGAACTATAGTAACCGCCCCGCCATGACCTTTCCTCGTTTGTTTTTGCATTTTACGGCCAAAATATTATAATTCCACCCGATTCCCATATTTTCGTGTGCTATAGCTCACGCCTTCCGAGTGGGTCCGGGCCCTCCGGACCCGGACCGCTGAAATTTTTTCGGCCCATCAAATAGGACCTAAGGAACCATAGTCACCGACCCTCCATGACCGTTCCTTTTTATTTGTGCATTTTACGGCCAAAAAACTAGAATTACGCCCGATTCCCATGTTTTCGCGTGCTATAGCCCTCGCCTTCCAAGTGGGCAGGTCCCCCAGACCCTAATCGCCTAAAATTTTTGCGGGCCATCAAATACAACCTAAAGAACCACAGTCACTGCCCATCCATGACCTTTCCTCGTTTTTTGGCGTTTAACGTCCAAAATACTATAATTTCGCCCGATTCCCATATTTTTATGTGCTATAGCCCACGCCTTCCGAGTGGGCCCAGGCCCCGGGGACCCGGATCGCCTGAAATTTTTCCGGACCATCAAATAGAACCTAAGGAACCATAGTCACCGCCTCGCCATGATCGTTCCTTGTTTTTTGCGTTTTACGGCCAACAAACAAGAATTCCGGCCGATTCCCATATTTGCGAGTGCAATAGCCTACGCCCAACGAGTTGGTCCGGCCCCCGGACTCGGATCGCCTAAAATTTTTCTAGGCCATCAAATACTACCTAAAGAACCATAGTCACCACCCCGCCATGACCGTTCCTCGTTGTTTTGCGTTTTACGGCAAAAAAACTAGAATTCCACCTGATTCCCATATTTTCATGTGCTATAGCCCACGGCTTCTTAGTGGGCCCGGTCCCCCAGATCCGGATTGCCTAAGACTTTTTCGGGCCATCAAATACGACCTAAAGAACCATAGTCACCGCCCCAACATTGTTGTTCCTCATCTTTTTGCCGTTTGCGGCCAAAAAATAGAATTCCTCCCAATTCGCATATTTCGTGTGCTATTGCCCACGCCTTCCGAGTGGGCCCGGGCCCTCCGACCCAGATCGTCTAAAATTTTTCTGAGCCATCAAATACGACCTAAAGAACTATAGTCACTACCCCACCATGACTGTTCCTCACTTTTTGCGGTTTATGACTAAAAAACTAGAATTACGCTCGATTCCCATATTTTCTTGTGCAATAGCCCATGCCTTCCGAGTGGGACGGGCCCCCCAGACTAGGATCGCCTAAAAAATTTTTGCGAGCTAGCAAATACGACTTAAACAACCATAGTCACTGACCCACCATGACCGTTCCTCGTTTTTTGTTTGTTTTACAGCCAAAAAACTAGAATTCCGCCCGATTCGCATATTCGTGTGCTATTGCCCACGCCTTCCGAGTGGGCCCGTGCCCTCTGGACCTAGATTGTCTAAAATTTTTCCGAGCCATCAAATACGACCTAAAGAACCATAGTCACTACCTCGCCATGACTGTTCCTCATTTTTTGCGGTTTATGACTAAAAAACTAGAATTCCGCCTGATTCCCATATTTTCTTGTGCAATAGCCCATGCCTTCCGAGTGGGCCGGGTCCCCCCAGACTTGGATCGCCTAAAACTTTTTGCGAGCCAGCAAATATGACTAAAAGAACCATAGTCACCGCCCCTCCATGACCGTTCCTCGTTTGTTTTGCATTTTACGGCCAAAAAACTAGAATTCCGCCCGATTCCCATATTTCGTATGCTATAGCCCACGCCTTCGAGCGGGCTCGGGTACTCTTAACCCGGATCACCTAAAAAATTTTCGGGCCATCAAATACTACCTAAAGAACCATAGTCACTGCCCCACCATGATCGTTCCTTGATGTTTGGCGTTTTACGGCCAAAAACTAAAATTTTGCCCGATTCCCATATTTTCATGTGCTATAGCCCATGCCTTCCTTCTGGGCCCGGGCCCTCCCGACCCGGGTCGCCTGATATTTTTCCAGGCCATCAAATAGGACCTGAGGAACCATAGTCACCGCCCCTCCATGACCGTTCCTTTTTTTTGCGTTTTACGGACAAAAAACTAGAATTCCGCCTGATTCCCATATTTTCGTGTGATATAGCCCTCGCCTTTCCAGTGGGCAGGGCCCTAGACCGTGATCGCCTAAAAAAGTTTTGGGCCATCAAATACGACCTAAGGAACCATAGTCACCGCCCTGCCATGATTGTTCCTTAGTTTTTGCATTTTACGGCCAAAAAACTAGAATTCCGCCTGATTCCCATATTTACGTGTGCAATAGCCCCCGCCTACCGAGTGGGCCGGGCCCCTCGGACTCGGATCGCCTAAAATTTTTTCGGGCCATCAAATACGACCTAAAGAACCATAGTCACCGCCCCGCCATGACT
The DNA here is from genome assembly GCF_000715075.1 of Nicotiana tabacum. Taxonomy (NCBI): domain Eukaryota; kingdom Viridiplantae; phylum Streptophyta; class Magnoliopsida; order Solanales; family Solanaceae; genus Nicotiana; species Nicotiana tabacum. Next base: position 84,434,074 of record NC_134096.1, on the reverse strand, counting down.
GTTCCATGCTGTTTTGCGTTTTACGGCCAAAAAACTAGAATTGCGCCTGATTCCCATAATTTCGTGTGCTATAGCCCTCGCCTTCCCAGTGGGTAGGGCCCCCAGACCGTGATCGCCTAAAAAAATTTTGGGCCATCAAATACAACCTAAGGAACCATAGTCACCGCCCAGCCATGATCGTTCCCCATTTTTTGCATTTTACGTGAAAAAAACTAGAATTTCGCCCGATTCCCATATTTACGTGTGCAATATCCCACGCCTACCGAGTAGGCCAGGACCCCTGGACTCAGATCACCTAAAAATGTTTCGGCCCATCAAATACGACCTAAAGAACCATAGTCACCCCCCGCCATGACCGTTCCTTGCCGTTTTGCATTTTACGGCCAAAAAACTAGAATTGCGCCCGATTCCCATATTTTCGTGTGCTATAGCTCATGCCTTCCGAGTGGGCCTGGGACCCCCTGACCCGGATTGCCTAAAATTTTTCCGATCCATCAAATACGACCTAAAGAACCATAGTCACCGCCATGACTATTTCTCGTTTTTTTGCAGTTTACGGCTAAAAAACTAGAATTCCGCCGCCCGATTCCCATATTTTCGTGTGCTATACCCATGCCTTCCGAGTGAGCTCGGGCCCTCCGTACCCGGATCGCCTAAAATTTATTGGGCCATCAAATAGTACCTAAGGAACCATAGTAACCGCCCCGCCATGACCGTTGCTCTTTTTTTGCGTTTTCATCCAAAAAACTAGAATTTCGCCCGATTACCATATTTTCGTGTGCAGTAGCCCACCCCTACCGAGTGGGCCAGGCCCCCCGGACTCGGATTACCTAAAATTTTTACCGGGACATCAAATACGACCTAAAGTTCCATAGCCATCACCCCGCCATGACCATTCCTCGTTATTTTGCGATTTACGGCAAAAACTAAAATTTTGCCCGATTCCTATATTTTCGTGTGCTATAGCCCATGCCTTCCGAGTAGGCCCGGGCCCTCCGGACCTAAATTGCCTGTAATTTTTTCGGGCCATCAAATAGGACCGAAGGAACCATAGTCACCGCCCCTCCATAACCATTCCTTATTATTTTGCATTTTATGGCCAAAAAACTTGAATTCAGCCCGATTCCCATATTTTCGTGTGCTATAGCCCTCGCCTTCCTAGTGGGAAGGGACCCAGACCCTAATTGCCTAATTTTTTTGCGGTCCATCAAATACAACCTAAAAAACCATAGTCACCGCCCCGCCATGACCTTTCCTCATTTTTTTGCGTTTTACGGCTAAAATACCATAATTCCGCCCGATTCCCATATTTTTGTGTGCTATAGCACACGCCTTCCGAGTGGGCCCGGGCCCCCCGGACCAGGATCGCCTAAAACTTTTTCGGGCCAACAAATACGACCTAAGGAACAATAGTCACCGCCCCACCATGATCGTTCCTTGTTTTTTGCGTTTTACGGCCGAAAAACTAGAATTTCGCCCGATTCCCATATTTATGTGTGCTAGCCCATGCCTACCAAGTGGGCCGGGCCCCCCTAACTCGGGTCACCTAAAATTTTTCTGGGCCATCAAATACGACCTAAAGAACCATAGTCACTGCCCCGCCATAACCGTTCCTCGTTGTTTTGCGTTTTACGGTCAAAAACTAAAATTCTGCCCGATTCCCATATTTTCATGTGCTATAGCCCACGTCTTCCGAGTGGGCCCGGGCCTTCCTGACCTGGATCGCCTGAAATTTTTCCGGGCCATCAAATAGGACCTAAGGAACAATAATCACCGCCCCTCCATGACCGTTCCTTTTTATTTTTGCGTTTTACGGCAAAAAAACTAGAATTCTACCCAATTCTCATGTTTTCGTGTGCTATAGCCCTCGCCTTCCAAGTGGGCAGGGCCCCCAGACCCTAATCGCCTAAAATTTTTGCGGGCCATCAAATACAACCTAAAGAACCATAGTCACCGCCCCGCCATGACCTTTCCTTGTTTTTTTTGCGTTTAACGGCCAAAATACTATAATTTTGCCAGATTCCCATATTTTCGTGTGCTATAGCCCACGCCTTCCGAGTAGGCCCATGCCCCACGGACCCAGATAGCCTAAAATTTTTTCGGACCATCAAATAGGACGTAAGGAACCATAGTCACCGCCCCGCCACGATCGTTCCTTGTTTTTTCCGTTTTACGGCCAACAAACAAGAATTCCACCCGATTCCCATCTTTGCGAGTGCAATAGCCAACACCTTCCGAGTGGGCCGGGCCCCCGGACTCGGATCGTCTAAAATTTTTCCGGGCCATCAAATACGACCTAAAGAACTATAGTCACCACCCCGCCATGACCGTTCCTCGTTGTTTTGCGTTTTACGGCCCAAAAACTAGAATTCCACCCAATTCCCATATTTTTGTGTGCTATAGCCCACGCCTTCTTAGTGGGCTCGGGCCCCAAGATCCGGATCGCCTAAAACCTTTTCGGGCCATCAAATACAACCTAAAGAACCATAGTCACCACCCCGCCATGGCTGTTCCTCGTCTTTTTGCCATTTACGGCCAAAAAACTAGAATTCCGCCCGATTCCTATATTTTCGTGTGCTATAGCCCACGCCTTCCGATATGGCCCGGCCCCAAGACCCGGATCGCCTAAAACTTTTCTGGGCCATCAAATACGACCTAAGAAAGCATAGTCACCGCACTGGCATGATTGTTCCTCATTTCTGGCATTTTACGGCCATAAAACTAGAATTCCGCCCGATTCCCATATTTTCGCATGCAATAGCCAACACCTTCCGAGTGGGCCAGGCCCCCCAGACTCGGATCACCTAAAATATTTTGGGGCCATCAAATACGACCTAAAGAACCATAGTCACCGCCCCGCTGTGACCGTTCCTCGCTATTTAGCATTTTACGGCCAAAAAACTAGAATTCCGCCCGATTCCCATATTTTCATGTGCTATAGCCCTCGCCTTCCCAGTGGGCAGGGCCCCCAGACCCTAATTGCATAAATTTTTTGCGGGCCATCAAATACAACCTAAAAAGCCATAGTCACCACCCCGCCATGACCTTTCCTCATTTATTTGCATTTTACGGCCAAAATACTATAATTCCGCCCGATTCCCATATTTTTGTGTGCTATAGCCCACGCCTTCCGAGTGGGCCTGGGCCCCCCGGACCAGGATCGCCTAAAAAAAATTTGGGCTATCAAATACGACCTAAGGAACCATAGTCACCGCCCCACCATGATCGTTCCTTGTTTTTTTGCGTTTTACGGCCAACAAATTAGAATTCTGCCCGATTCGCATATTTCGTGTGCTATTGCCCACGCCTTCCGAGTGGGCCGGGCCCTCCGGACCTAGATCGTCTAAAATTTTTCCGAGCCATCAAATACGACCTAAAGAACCATAGTCACTGCCCCACTATAACCGTTCCTCATTGTTTTGCGTTTTACGGCCAAAAACTAAAATTCTGCCAGATTCCCATATTTTCATGTGCTATAGCCCACGTCTTCCGAGTTGGCCCGGGCCCTCCCGACCCGGATCGCCTGAAATTTTTTCGGGCCATCAAATAGGTCCTAAGGAACCATAGCCACTGCCGCTCCATGACCGTTCCTTTTTATTTTTGTGTTTTACGGCAAAAAAACTAGAATTCTACCCGATTCCCATGTTTTCGCGTGCTATAGCCCTCGCCTTCCCAGTGGGCAGGGCCCCCAGACCCGAATCGCCTAAAAATTTTGCGGGCCATCAAATACAACCTAAAGAATCATAGTCACCGCCCCGCCATGACCTTTCCTCGTTTTTTTGTGGTTAACGGCCAAAATACTATAATTTTGCCTGATTCCCATATTTTCATTTGCTATAGCTCACGCTTTCCGAGTAGGCCCAGGCCCCCCGGACCCGAATCGCCTAAAATTTTTCCGGACCATCAAATAGGACCTAAGGAACCATAGTCACCGCCCTGCCATGATCGTTCCTTGTTTTTTCCATTTTACGGCCAATAAACAAGAATTCCACCCGATTCCCATCTTTGCGAGTGCAATAGCCCACGCCTAACGAGTTGGCCGGGCCCCCCGGACTCGGATCGCCTAAAATTTTTCCGTGCCATCAAATACGACCTAAAGAACCATAGTCACCGCCCCGCCATAACCATTCCTCATTGTTTTGCGTTTTACGGCCAAAAAACTAGAATTCCACCCGATTACCATATTTTCGTGTGCTATAGCCCACGCCTTCTTAGTGGGCCCGGCCCCCCAGATTCGGATCGCCTAAAACTTTTTCGGGCCATCAAATACGACCTAAAGAACCATAGTCACCGCCCCTCCATGGCTGTTCCTCGTCTTTTTGCCGTTTACGGCCAAAAAACTAGAATTCCGCTCGATTCCCATATTTTTGTGTGTTATAGCCCACGCCTTCCGATAGGGCCCGACCCCAAGACCCGAATTGCCTAAAACTTTTTCGGGCCATCAAATATGACCTAAGCAAGCATAGTCACCGCACTGCCATGATCGTTCCTCATTTTTGGCATTTTACGGCAATAAAACTAGAATTCCGCCTGATTCTCATATTTTCGTGTGCAATAGCCAACACCTTCCGAGTGGGCCGGGCCCCCGGACTCGGATCGACTTAAATATTTTCGGGCCATCAAATATGACCTAAAGAACCATAGTCACCGCCCCGTCATGACCGTTCCTCGCTATTTTGCGTTTTACGGCCAAAAAACTAGAATTTCGCCCAATTCCCATATTTTTGTGTGCTATACCCACGCCTTCCGAGTGCGCCCGGGACCCCGGACTCGGATCGCCTAAAATATTTCTGGGCCATCAAATACAACCTAAAAAACCAGTCACCGCCCGGCCATGACTATTCCTTGTCGTTTTACGGTTTACGGCCAAAAACCTAGAATTCTGCCCGATTCCCATATTTGCGTGTGCTATAGCCCACACCTTTAGAGTGGGCCCGGGCCCCCAGACCCAAATCGCCTAAAAGTTTTCTGCCCTGCCATGATCGTCAACGCCCTGCCATGATCGTCATCGCCCTGCCATGATCGTTCCTCATTTTTGGCATTTTACAGCTAAAAAACTAGAATTACACCCGATTCCCATATTTTCGGGCCATCAAATATGACCAAAGGAACCATAGCCACCGTCCCGCCATGGCCGATACTCAATATTTTGTGTTTTATGGCCAAAAAACTAGAATTCCACCCGATTCCTATATTTTCGTCTGCTATAGCCCACGCCTTCTGAGTGGGCCCAGGACCCCCCGACTCGGATCGCCTAAAATATTTTCGGGCCATCAAATAAGACCTAAGGAACTATAGTCACCACCCCTCCATGACCGTTCCTCGTTGTTTTGCATTTTACGGCCAAAAAACTAGAATTGCGCCCGATTCCCATATTTTCATGTGCTAGCTCACGCCTTCCGAGTGTGTCCGGGACCCCCGGACCCGGATCGCCTAAAATATTTCCGGGCCATCAAATACGACATAAATAACCATTGTCACCACCCTGCCATGACTATTCCTAATTTTTTGCAATTTACGGCCAAAAAACTAGAATTCCACCCGATTCCCATATTTTCTTGTGCTATGCCCACGCCTTCTGAGTCGGCCCGGGCCCTCCAGACCCGGATCGCCTAAAATTTTCTGGGCCATCAAATAGGAAGTAAGGAACCATAGTAACCGCCCCATCATGACCGTTGCTCTTTTTTTGCATTTTCATCTAAAAAACTAGAATTTCGCCCGATTACCATATTTTCGTGTGCAATAGCCCACGCCTACCGGGCCCCCATGACTCGGATCACCTAAAAATTTTATCGGGACATCAAATATGACCTAAAGTACCATAGTCACAGTCCCGCCATGACCGTTCCTCATCGTTTTGCGATTTACGGCCAAACACTAAAATTCTGCCTGATTCCCATATTTTCGTATGCTATAGCTCATGCCTTCCGAGTGGGCACGGGCCCTTCGGACCCGGATTGCCTGCATTTTTTCTGGGCCATCAAATAGGACCTAAGGAACCATAGTCACCGCCCCTTCATGACCGTTCTTTTTTTTTTGCGTTTTACGGCAGAAATACTAGATTTCCGCCCGATTCCCATATTTTTGTATGCTATAGCCCTCGCCTTCCCAGTGGGCAGGGCCTCCAGACCCTAATCACCTAAAAATTTTGCGGGGCATCAAATACAACCTAAAGAACCATAGTCACCACCCCGCCATGACCTTTCCTCATTTTTTGCATCCGGGCCCCCTGACTCGAATCGCCTAAAATTTTTTCGGACCATCAAATACGACCTAGGGAACCATAGTCACCTCCCCGCCATGATCGTTCCTCATTTTTTGCATTTTTCGAAAAAAAAACTAGAATTCCGCCTGATTCCCATATTTTCGTGTGCTATAGCCCACGCCTTCTAAGTAGTCCCGGGACCCTCAGACCCCGATCGCCTAAAATGTTTCTGGGCCATCGAATACAAGCTAAGGAACCATAGTCACCGCCCCGCCATGATTATTCCTCGTTTTTTTGCATTTTTCGGCCAAACAATTAGAATTCCGCCTGATTCCCATATTTTCGTGTGCTATAGCCCACGCCTTCCCTATAGGTAGGGCCCCACGGAGACGGATTGCCTAAAATTTTTCCGAGCCATCCAATATGATCTAAGGAACCATAGTCACCGCCCCGACATGACCTTTCATCATTTTTTGCATTTTACGGCCAAAAAACTAGAATTCTGCCCGATTCCTATATTTTCGTGTGCTATAGCCCACGCCTTCCAAGTGGTCCTGGGACACCGAACCCCGATCTCCTAAAAATTTTCTGGCCATCAAATATGACCTAAGGAACCATAGTCACCGCCCCGCCATGAATGTTCCCCATGTTTTGTGTTTTTCGGCTTAAAAACTTGAATTCCGCGCGATTCCCATATTTTCGTGTGCTATTCCCCACGTCTTCCGAGTGGTCATGGGCCCCCCAGACCCCGATCGCCTACAATTTTTCCAGGCCCTCAAATACGACCTAAGGAACCATAGTCACTGCCCCGCCATGATCTTTCCTCATTTATTGCGTTTTTCGGCCAAAAAACTAGAATTCCGCCTAATTCCCATATTTTCGTGTGCGCCTACGGCTTCCGAGTGGACCGGTCCCCCCCCCCCAACTGTGATCGCCTAAAAAATTTTCGGGCCATCAAATATGACCTAAGGAACCATAGTCACTGCCTCGCCATGATCGTTCCTCATTTTGTTTCGTTTTTTGGCCAAAAAACTAGAATTGCGCCCGATTCCCATATTTTCGTGTGCTATAGCCCACGCCTTCCGAGTGATCCCGGGCCCCCTGGACCCCAATCACCTAAAATTTTTCCGATCCATCAAATACCACCTAAGGAACCATAGTCACCGCAATGCCATGATCGTTCCTCATTGTTTGCATTTTTCGGCCAAAAAACTAGAATTCCGTCTGTTTCCCATATTTTCGTGTACGCCCACGCCTTCCGAGTGGGCCGAGCACCCTAGACTGGGATCGCCTAAAATTTTTCCGGGCCATCAAATACGACCTAGGGAATCATAGTCACCGCCCCACCATGATCGTTCTTCATTTTTTGTGTTTTTCGTCCAAAAAACAAGAATTTCACCTGATTCCCATATTTTCGTGTGCTATAGCCCACGCCTTCAAAGTGCTCCCGGGACCCTCGGACCCCAATAGCCTTAAATTTTTCCTGGCCATCAAATACGACCTAAGGAACCATAGTCACCGCCCCACCATGATCATTTCTCATTCTTTACAATTTTTGGCCATAAAACTAGAATTCCGCCTGATTCCTATATTTTAGTGTGCAATAGCCCACGCCTTCCTAGTGGGCCGGGCCCCCTGACTCAAATCGCCTAAAATTTTTTCGGACCATCAAATACGACCTAGGGAACCATAGTCACCGCCCCGCCATGATCGTTCCTCATTTTTTGCATTTTTCGAAAAAAAAACAAGAATTCCGCCTGATTCCCATATTTTCGTGTGCTATAGCCCACGCCTTCTAAGTAGTCCCGGGACCCTCAGACCCCGATCGCCTAAAATGTTTCTGGGCCATCGAATACAAGCTAAGGAACCATAGTCACCGCCCCGCCATGATTATTCCTCGTTTTTTTGCATTTTTCGGCCAAACAATTAGAATTCCGCCTGATTCCCATATTTTCGTGTGCTATAGCCCACGCCTTCCCAATAGGTAGGGCCCCACGGAGACGGATTGCCTAAAATTTTTTCGGGCCATCCAATATGATCTAAGGAACCATAGTCACCGCCCCGACATGACCTTTCATCATTTTTTGCATTTTACGGCCAAAAAACTAGAATTCTGCCCGATTCCTATATTTTCGTGTGCTATAGCCCACGCCTTCCAAGTGGTCCTGGGACCCCCGAACCCCGATCTCCTAAAATTTTTCTGGCCATCAAATATGACCTAAGGAACCATAGTCACCGCCCCGCCATGAATGTTCCCCATGTTTTGTGTTTTTCGGCTTAAAAACTTGAATTCCGCGCGATTCCCATATTTTCGTGTGCTATTCCCCACGTCTTCCGAGTGGTCATGGGCCCCCCAGACCCCGATCGCCTACAATTTTTCCGGGCCCTCAAATACGACCTAAGGAACCATAGTCACTGCCCCGCCATGATCTTTCCTCATTTTTTGCGTTTTTCGGCCAAACAACTAGAATTCCGCCTAATTCCCATATTTTCGTGTGCGCCTACGGCTTCCGAGTGGACCGGTCCCCCCCCCCAACTGTGATCGCCTAAAAAATTTTCGGGCCATCAAATATGACCTAAGGAACCATAGTCACTGCCTCGCCATGATCGTTCCTCATTTTGTTTCGTTTTTTGGCCAAAAAACTAGAATTGCGCCTGATTCCCATATTTTCGTGTGCTATAGCCCACGCCTTCCGAGTGATCCCGGGCCCCCTGGACCCCAATCACCTAAAATTTTTCCGATCCATCAAATACCACCTAAGGAACCATAGTCACCGCAATGCCATGATCGTTCCTCATTGTTTGCATTTTTCGGCCAAAAAACTAGAATTCCGTCTGTTTCCCATATTTTCGTGTACGCCCACGCCTTCCGAGTGGGCCGAGCACCCTAGACTGGGATCGCCTAAAATTTTTCCGGGCCATCAAATACGACCTAGGGAATCATAGTCACCGCCCCACCATGATCGTTCTTCATTTTTTGCGTTTTTCGTCCAAAAAACAAGAATTTCACCTGATTCCCATATTTTCGTGTGCTATAGCCCACGCCTTCAAAGTGCTCCCGGGACCCTCGGACCCCAATAGCCTTAAATTTTTCCTGGCCATCAAATACGACCTAAGGAACCATAGTCACCGCCCCACCATGATCATTTCTCATTCTTTACAATTTTTGGCCATAAAACTAGAATTCCGCCTGATTCCTATATTTTAGTGTGCAATAGCCCACGCCTTCCTAGTGGGCCGGGCCCCCTGACTCAAATCGCCTAAAATTTTTTCGGACCATCAAATACGACCTAGGGAACCATAGTCACCGCCCCGCCATGATCGTTCCTCATTTTTTGCATTTTTCGAAAAAAAAACTAGAATTCCGCCTGATTCCCATATTTTCGTGTGCTATAGCCCACGCCTTCTAAGTAGTCCCGGGACCCTCAGACCCCGATCGCCTAAAATGTTTCTGGGCCATCGAATACAAGCTAAGGAACCATAGTCACCGCCCCGCCATGATTATTCCTCGTTTTTTTGCATTTTTCGGCCAAACAATTAGAATTCCGCCTGATTCCCATATTTTCGTGTGCTATAGCCCACGCCTTCCCAATAGGTAGGGCCCCACGGAGACGGATTGCCTAAAATTTTTTCGGGCCATCCAATATGATCTAAGGAACCATAGTCACCGCCCCGACATGACCTTTCATCATTTTTTGCATTTTACGGCCAAAAAACTAGAATTCTGCCCGATTCCTATATTTTCGTGTGCTATAGCCCACGCCTTCCAAGTGGTCCTGGGACCCCCGAACCCCGATCTCCTAAAATTTTTCTGGCCATCAAATATGACCTAAGGAACCATAGTCACCGCCCCGCCATGAATGTTCCCCATGTTTTGTGTTTTTCGGCTTAAAAACTTGAATTCCGCGCGATTCCCATATTTTCGTGTGCTATTCCCCACGTCTTCCGAGTGGTCATGGGCCCCCCAGACCCCGATCGCCTACAATTTTTTCGGGCCCTCAAATATGACCTAAGGAACCATAGTCACTGCCCCGACATGATCTTTCCTCATTTTTTGCGTTTTTCGGCCAAAAAATTAGAATTCCACCTAATTCTCAAATTTTCGTGTGCGCCTACGCCTTCAGAGTGGACAGGTCCCGGGAACCCCGAACCCCGATCGCGTAAAAAATTTTCGGGCCATCAAATATGACCTAAGGAACCATAGTCACTGCCCCGCCATGATCGTTCCTCATTTTTTTTTGTTTTTTGGCCAAAAAACTAGAATTGCGCCCGATTCCCATATTTTCGTGTGCTATAGCCCACGCCTTCCGAGTGATCCCGGGCCTCCTGGACCCCAATCACCTAAAAATTTTCCGATCTATCAAATACCACCTAAGGAACCATAGTCACCGCCATGCCATGATCGTTCCTCATTGTTTGCATTTTTCGGCCAAAAAACTAGAATTCTGCCTGTTTCCCATATTTTCGTGTACGCCCACGCCTTCCGAGTGGGCCGAGCACCCTACACTGGGATCGCCTAAAATTTTTCCGGGCCATCAAATACGACCTAGGGAATCATAGTCACCGCCCCGCCAAGATCGTTCTTCATTTTTTGCGTTTTTCGGCCAAAAAACTAGAATTTCACCTGATTCCCATATTTTCGTGTGCTACTGCCCACGCCTTTCGAGTGGTCCCGGGCTCCCCGGACCCCGATCGCCTAAAATATTTTTGGTCCATCAAATACGACCTAAGGAACCATAGTCACCGCCCCTCCATGATCATTCCTCATTTTTTGCATTTTTCGGCCAAGAAACTACAATTCCGCCTGATTCCCGTATTTTCATGTGCGCCCAAGCCTTCCGAGTGGGCTGCCCCCCCCCCCCAGACTGGGATCGCCTAAAAAAATTTCGAGCCATCAAATACGACATAAGGAACCATAGTCACCGCCCCGTCATGATCGTTCCTCTTTTTTTCCGTTTTTCGGCCATAAAACAAGAATTCCGCGCGATTCCCATATTTTCATGTGCTATAGCCCACGTCTTCCGAGTGGGCTAGGGCCCCTTGACTCAGATCGCCTAAAATTATTCCGGGCCATCAAATACGACCTAATGAACTATAGTCACCGCCCGTCATGACCTTTCCTCATTTTTAGCATTTTATGGCAAACAAACTAGAATTCCGCCCGATTCCCATATTTTCGTGTGCGCCCACGCCTTCCGAGTGGGCCGGGACCCCAGGACTGGGATCGCCTAAAATTTTTTTGGGCCATCAAATACGACCTAAGGAACCATAGTCACCGCCCTGCCATGATCGTTCCTTATTTTTTACGTTTTTCGGGCAAAAAACTAGAATTCTGCCAGATTCCCATATTTTCGTATGCTACAACCCACGCCTTCCGAGTGGTCCCGGGCCCCCCGGATCCCGATCGCCTAGAAATTTTCCGGTCCATCAAATACGACCTAAGGAACCATAGTCACCGCACCTCCATGATCATTCCTCATTTTTTGCGTTTTTTGGCCAAAAAACTAGAATTCCACCTGATTTTCGTATTTTCGTGTGCGCCCAAGCCTTCCGAGTGGGCCGCCCCCCTAGACTGGGATAGCCTAAAAAAATTTTGGGCCGTCTAATACGACCTAAGGAACCATAGTCACCGCCCCGCCATGATTGTTCCTCATTTTTTTTTTATTTTTTGCCAACAAAATAGAATTCCGCCCGATTCCCATATTTTCGTGTGTTATAGCCCACGCCTTCCGAGTGATCCCGGGCCTCCTGGACCCCAATCACCTAAAAAATTTCCGATCTATCAAATACCACCTAAGGAACCATAGTCACCGCCATGCCATGATCGTTCCTCATTGTTTGCATTTTTCGGCCAAAAAACTAGAATTCTGCCTGTTTCCCATATTTTCGTGTACGCCCACGCCTTCCGAGTGGGCCGAGCACCCTAGACTGGGATTGCCTAAAATTTTTTCGGGCCATCAAATACGACCTAGGGAATCATAGTCACCGCCCCGCCATGATCGTTCTTCATTTTTTGGGTTTTTCGGCCAAAAAACTAGAATTTCACCTGATTCCCATATTTTCGTGTGCTATAGCCCACGCCTTCAAAGTGCTCCCGGGACCCTCGGACCCCGATAGCCTTAAATTTTTTCTGGCCATCAAATACGACCTAAGGGACCATAGTCACCGCCCCGCCATGACCTTTCCTCAATTTTTGCATTTAATGGCCAAAAAACTAGAATTCCGCCTGATTCCTATATTTTCGTGTGCTATAGCCCACACCTTTCAAGTGGTCCCGGGAACCCCGGACCCCGATAGCCTAAAATTTTTTGTGTGCTATAGCACACGCCTTCCGAGTGGGCCCGGGCCATCCGGACCCGGATCACCTAAAATATTTTTGGGCCATCAAATAGGACCTAAGGAACCATAGTCACCGCCCCGCCATGTCCGTTCCTCGTTTTTTTGCGTTTTACGACCAAAAAACTAGAATTCCGCCTGATTCCCATATTTTCGTGTGCTATAGCCCTTGCCTTCCGAGTGTGCCCGGGTCCTCCGGACCCGTATCGCCTTAAAATTTTCCGGGCCATCAAATAGGACTTAAGGAACCATAATCACCACCCCTCCATGACCGTTCCTCGTTATTTTGTGTTTTACAGCCAACAAACTAGAATTCCGCCCGATTTCCATATTTTCGTGTTCTATAGCCCACGCCTTCCGAGTGGAACTGGGCCCCCCGGACCCGGATCGCCTAAAAAATTTTTGGGTCATCAAATACGATCTAAAGAACCATAGTCACCACCCCGCCATGACCGTTCCTCTTTGTTTTTTGTTTTACGGCCAAAAACTAGAATTCCGCCTGGTTCCCATATTTTCGTGTGCTATAGCTCACGCCTTCCGAGTGGGCCCGGGCCCTTCGGACCCTGATCGCCTAAATTTTTTCGGGCAATCAAATAGGACCTAAGGAACCATAGTCACCGCCCCGCCATGACCGCTCCTCGTTATTATTGTTTTATGGCCAAAAAACTAGAATTCCACCCGATTCCCATATTTTCGAGTGCTATAGCCCACACCTTCCGAGTGGGCCCGGCCCCTCAGACCCTGATTACCTAAAAAAATTTCGGCCCATCAAATAAGACCTAAGAAACTGTAGTCACCACTCCGCCACGACCGTTCCTCGTTATTTTGCGTTTTACGGCCAAAAAACTAAAATTCCGCCCGATTCCCATATTTTTTTATGCTATAGCCCACGCCTTCCGAGTAGGCCCAGGCCCCCCGGACACGAATCGCCTAAAATTTTCCGGGGCTTCAAATAAGACATAAGCAACCATATTCACTGCCCTTCCATGATGGTTCCTCATGTTTTGCGTTTTACGGCCAACAAACAAGAATTCCTCCTGATTCCTATATTTGCATGTGCAATAGCTCACGCCTACCGAGTTGGCCGGGCCCTCCAGAACTGGATCGCCTAAAAATTTTTTGGGCCATCAAATACGACCTAAAGAACCATAGTCGTCGCCCCGCTATGACCGTTCCTTGTTGTTTTGCATTTTACGGCCAAAAAACTAGAATTCCACCCAATTCCTATATATTCGTGTGTTGTAGCCCACACCTTCTGAGTGGGCCCAGGCCCTCCTGGCCCGGATCACCTAAAAGTTTTTTCGGCCCATCAAATACGACCTAAAGAACCATAGTTACCGCCCCTCCATGACTGTTCCTCATCTTTTTGCGATTTACGGCCAAGAAACTAGAATTTCGCCTAATTCCCATATTTTCGTGTGCTATAGCCCATGCCTTCCGAGTGGGCCCGGGCCCCTACACCCGGATCGGCTAAAACTTTTCCGGGCCATCAAATGCGACCTAAGCAATCATAGTCACCACCCTGCCATGATCGTTCCTCATTTTTGGCGTTTTACGGCCAAAAAACTAGAATTCCGCCCGATTCCCATATTTTCTAGTGCTATAGCCCATGCCTTCAGATTGGGCCGGGCCCCCTGGACTCGGATCGCCTAAAATATTTCCGTGCCTGCAAATACGACCTAAAGAACCATAGGCACCGCCACGCCATGACCGTTCCTTATTTTTTTTGCATTTTACGGCCAAAAAACTAGAATTCCAATCGATTCCCATATTTCATGTGCTATAGCCAACGCCTTCCGAGTGGGCCCGGGCCATGCAGACCCGGATCGCCTAAAAAATTTTCGGGCCATCAGATAGGATCTAAGGAACTATAGTCACTGCCCCGCCATGACCGTTCCTCATTGTTTTACGTTTTACAGCCTAAGAACTAAAATTCCGCACGATTCCCATATTTTCGGGTGCTATAGCTCTGGCCTTCCTAGTGGCCAGGGCCCCCAGACCATGATCGCCTAAAAATTTTCCGGGCCATTAAATACGACCTAAAGAACCATAGTAACCACCCCGCCATGACCGTTCCTCGTTATTTTTGCATTTTACGGCCAAAAAACTAGAATTCCACCCGATTCCCATATTTTCGTGTGCTATAGCCCATGCCTACCGAGTGGGCCGGGCCCCCCGGACTCGGATCGCCTCAAAATTTTACGGTTCATCAAATACGATATAAAGAACCATAGTCACCGCCCCGCCATGACCGTTCCTCGTAGTTTTGCATTTTACGGCCAAAAAACTAGAATTCCGCTAGATTCCCATATTTTTGTGTGCTATAGCCCATGCCGTCCGAGTGGGCCCGGGCCCTCCAGACCCGGATCGCCTAAAATTTTTTCGGGCCATCAAATAAGACCTAAGGAACTATAGTCACCGCTCCGCCAGGACCGTTCCTCGTTATTTTGTGTTTTACGACCAAAAAACTAGAATTCGCCCGATTCCCATATTTTCGTGTGCTATAGCTCACGCCTTCCGAGTGGGCCCGGGCCCTCCGGACCTGGAATGCCTAAGATTATTCCGAGCAATCAAATAGGACCTAAGGAACCATAGTCACCACCCCTCCATAACCGTGCATCGTTAGTTTGTGATTTACGACCAAAAAACTAGAATTCCGCCTGATTCCACTATTTTCGTGTGCTATAGCCCACGCCTTTCGAATGGGCCCGGGCCCGCGGACCCGGATCGCCTAAAAATTTTCCGGCCCATCAAATAAGACCTAAGGAACTATAGTCACCGCCCCGCCATGACCGTTCCTCGTTATTTTGCATTTTACGGCCAAAAAACTAAAATTCAGCCTGATTCCTATATTTTCGTGTGCTATTGCCCATGCCTTCCGAGTGGGCCTGGGCCCCCTCACCCGGATCGCCTAAACCATTTCTAGGCCATCAAATACGAGCTAAAGAACCATAGTTACAACCCCGCCATGAGATCGTTCCTCATTTGTTTGCGTTTTACGGCCAAAAAACTAGAATTCCGCCCGATTCCCATATTTTCATGTGCAATAGCCCACGCCTTCCGAGTGGGCCCGGGCCATGAGAACCTAGATCACCTAATATTTTTCTAGAATATCAAATAGCACCTAAGGAACCATAGTCACCGCCCCGCCATGACCGTTCATCGTTATTTTTGCGTTTTACGGCCAAAAAACTAGAATTTCGCCCGATTCCTATATTTTCGTGTGCTATAGCCCACGCCTACCGAATGGGCCGGGCCCCTCTAACTCGGATCGCCTAAAAATTTTCTGGGTCATCAAATACGATCTAAAGAACCATAGTCACTGCCCCACCATGACCGTTCCTCGTAGTTTTGCATTTTACGGCCAAAAGTCTAGAATTCCGCCGGATTCCCATATTTTCGTGTGCTATAGCCCATGCCTTCCGAGTGGTCCCGCGCCCTCCGGACCCAGATCAGCTAAAATGTTTTCGGGCAATCAAATAGGACCTAAGGAACCATAGTCACCGCCCCGCCATGACCGTTCCTCGTTATTTTGTGTTTTACGGCCAAAAAAATAGAATTTCGTCTGATTCCAATATTACCGGGCCCCGATCGCCTAAAAATTTTTTGGGCCATCAAATAAGACCTAAGGAACTATAGTCACCGCCCCGCCAGGACCGTTCCTTGTTATTTTGTGTTCTACAGCAAAAAAATTAGAATTTCACTTGATTCCCATATTTGCGTGTGCTATAGCCCACGCCTTCCGAGTAGGCCCGGGACCTCCGGACCTGGATCACCTAAGATTTTTCCAAGCCATCAAATAGGACCTAAGGAACCATAGTCACCACCCCGCCATGACCGTTCCTCATTATTTTGTGTTTTACGGCCAAAAAACTTGAATTCCGCCCGATTCCCCCATTTTCGTGTGCAATAGCCCACGCCTTTCGAGTGGGTCCGGGCCCCCGGACCCGGATCGCCTAAAAATTTTCCGGGCCATCAAATAAAACCTAAGGAACTATGGTCAAGGCCCCACAACAACCGTTCCTCGTTATTTTGTGTTTTACGGCCAAAAAATTAAAATTCCGCCTGATTCCCATATTTTCGTGTGCTATAGCCCACACCTTCCGAGTGGGCCTGAGCCCCCCGGACTCGGATTGCCTAAAGTTTTTATGAGCCAGCAAATACGACCTAAAGAACCATAGTCACCACCCCGGCATGACCGTTCCTCAATTTTTTGCATTTTACGGCCAAAAAACTAGAATTCCGCCCGATTCCCATATTTCGTGTGCTATAGCTCACGCCTTCCGAGTGGGCCCGGGCCATGCAGACTCGGATCACCTAAAAAGTTTTCGGGACATCAAATAGAACCTAAGGAACCATAGTCACCGCCCCGCCATGACCGTTCCTCATTATTTTTGCATTTTACGGACAAAAAACTAAAATTCCGCATGATTCCCATATTTTCGTGTGTTATAGCCCTCGCCTTCCTAGTGGGCCGGGCCCCCCGGACTAGGATCGCCTAAATTTTTTCAGGGTCATCAAATATGATCTAAAGAACTATAGTCACCGCCCCGCCATGACCTTTCCTCGTAGTTTTGCATTTTACGGCCAAAAAACTAGAATTCCGCCTGATTCCCATATTTTTTTGTTTTATAGCCCACGCCTTCCGAGTGGGCCCGGGCCCTCCGGACCCGGGCCCTCTAGACACGGATCGCATAATATTTTTTCGAGCCATAAAATAGGACCTACGGAACTATAGTCATTGCCCCGCCATGACCCTTACTCATTATTGTGTTTTACGGCAAAAAAATTCGATTTCGCCCGATTACCAAAACTTCGTGTGCTATAGCCCATGCCTTCCGAGTGGGCCCGGGCCCTCCGGACCCGAATCGCCTAAAATATTTCCGGGCCATCAAATATGACCTAAGGAACCATAGTCACCGCCCACCATGTCCGTTCCTCGTTTTGTTGCATTTTACGGCCAAAAAACTAAAATTCCGCCCGATTCCCATATTTTCGTGTGCAATAGCCCACGCCTTCCGAGTGGGCCCGGGACCACGGACCCGGATCTCCTAAAATACTTCTGGGCCATCAAATAGGACCTATGGAACCATAGTCACCGCCCCGCCATGACCGTTCCTCGTTATTTTGTGTTTTACGGCCAAAAAATTAGAATTCTGCCCGATTCCCTTATTTTCGTGTGCTATAGCCCACATCTTCCGAGTGGGCCCGGCCTTCCCGGACCCGGATCGCCTAAAATTTTTTCGGGCGATCATATAAGACCTAAGAACTATATTCACTGCCCCACCATGACCGTTCCTCGTTATTTTGCGGTTTACGGCCAAAAAACTAGAATTCCGCCCGATTCCCATATTTTAATGTGCTATATCCCACACCTTCCAAGTGGACCCGGGCCCTCCGGACCCGGATCGCCTAAAATTTTTCTGGTCCATAAAATAGGACATAAGGAACCATAGTCACCGCCCTGCCTTGAACGTTCCTCGTTTTTTGGCGTTTTACGGCCAAAAAACTAGAATTCCGCCCGATTCCCATATTTTTGTGTGCAATAGCCCACGCCTTCCGAGTGGGCCAGGCCCCCCGGACTCGGATCGCCTAAAATATTTCCGTGCCAGCAAATACGACCTAAAGAACCTTAGTCACTGCCCCGCCATGACCGTTCCTCATTGTTTTGCGTTTTACGGAAAATAAAGTATTCCACTTGATTCCCATATTTTCATGTGCATAGCCCACGCCTTTAGAGTGGGCCTGGGACCCCCGGACCCAGATCGCCTAAAATTTTTCCAGGCCATCAAATACAACCTAAAGAACCATAGTCACTGCCCCACCATGACTGTTCCTCGTTTTATTGCGGTTTACGACCATCAAACTAGAATTCCGCCTGATTCCCATATTTTCTTTTGCTATATCCCACACCTTCCAAGTGGAGGGAATCCCGGACCCCGATCTCCTAAAATTTTTCCGGACCATCAAATACGACCTAAGAAACCATAGTCACCGCCTCGCCATGATCGTTACTCATATTTTGTTTTTTTCGGCCAAAAAACTAGAATTACGCCCGATTCCCATATTTTCGTGTGCTATAGCCCACGGCTTCCGAGTGGGCCGGGTCTCCCGGACTCGGATCGCCTAAACCTTTTCCGGGCCATCAAATACGACCTAAGGAACCATAGTCACCGTTCCGCCATGATCGTTCCTCATTTTTTGCACTTTTCGGCCAAAAAACTAGACTTTTGCCCGATTCCCATATTTTCGTGTGTTATATAGCACACGCCTTCCAAGTGGTCCCGGGACCCCGATCGCCTAAAAAAATTTCGGGCCTTAAAATACGACCCAAGGAACCATAGTAACCACCCCGCCATGATCGTTCCTCATTTTTTGCGTTTTTCTTCCAAAAAACTAGAATTTCGCGTGATTCCCATATTTTCGTCTACTATTGCCCATGCCTTCCGAGTGGGTCGGGCCTCCAGGACTCGGATCACCTAAAATTTTTCCGGGCCATCAAATACGACCTAAGAAACCATATTCACCGCCCCGCCATGATCGTTCCTCATTTTTTGCATTTTTCGGCCAAAAACCTAGAATTCCGCCCGATTCCCATATTTTCGTATGCAATAGCCCACGCCTTCCGAGTGGGCTGGGCCCCCCGGTCTCGGATCACCTAAAATTTTTTTGAGCCATCAAATACGACCTAAAGAACCATAATCACCACCCCGCTATGGCCTTTCCTCGTTGTTTTACGTTTTATGTCTAAAGAACTACAATTCCGCCTCATTCCCATATTTTCGTGTGATATATCCCACGCCTTCCGAGTAGGCCCGGGCCCCGAGACCCTAATCGCCTAAAAGTTTTCCGAGCCATCAAATAAGACTTAAGGAACCATAGTCACCACCCTGCCATGGCCGTTCCTCGTTGTTTTACATTTTTTGGCCAAAAAACAAGAATTTTGCCTGTTTTTCATATATTCATGTGCTATAGCCCTCGCCTTCCGAGTGGGCCCGGGGCCCCCGACTCATATCGCCTAAAAACTTTTCGGGCTATCAAATAAGACCTAAGGAACTATAGTCACCACCCCTCCATGAACGTTCCTCGTTATTTTGCGTTTTACGGCTAAAAAACTAGAATTCCCCCCGATTCCCATATTTTCGTGTGCTATAACCCACGCCTTCCGAGTGGGCCCGGGACCCTCGGACCCAGATCGCCTAAAAAACTTTCGGGCCATCAAATACGACCTAAAGAACCATAGTCACCGCCCCGCCATGACTTTTCCATGTTTTATTGTGGTTTACGGTCAGAAAACTAGAATTCCGCCCTATTCCCATATTTTCGTGTGCTATAGCCCACGCCTTCCGAGTGGGCCCCGGGCCATCCGGACCCGGATCGCCTAAAAAATTTTCGGGATATCAAATAGGTAATAAGGAACCATAGTCACCGCCCCTCCATGACCGTTCCTCATTTTTTTGCGTTTTACGGCCAAAAAAATAGAATTCCGCCCGATTCCCATATTTTCGTGTGCAATAGCCCACGCCTTCCGAGTGGGCCAGGCCCCTCGGACTCGGATCGCCTAAAATATTTTTGAGCCACCAAATACGACCTAAATAACCATTGTCACTGCCCCGCCATTACCGTTCCTCGTCGTTTTGCGGTTTATGGCCAAAAAACTAGAATTCCGATCGATTCCCATATTTTCGTGTGCTATAGCCCACGCCTTCCGAGTGGGCCCGGGCACCTAAACCTGGATCGCCTAAAACTTTTTTGGGCCATCAAATACGATCTAAGAAAGCATAGTCACCGCCCTGCCATGATTGTTCCTCATTTTTGGCGTTTCACGGCCAAAGAACTAGAATTCTGCCCGATTCCCATATTTTCGTATGCAATAGCCCACGCCTTCCGAGTGGGCTGGGCCCCCCGGACTCAGATCACCTAAAAAAATTTTGAGCCATCAAATACGACCTAAAGAACCATAATCACCACCCCGCTATGGCCTTTCCTCGTTGTTTTACGTTTTACGTCTAAAGAACTACAATTCCGCCTCATTCCCATATTTTCGTGTGATATATCCCACGCCTTCCGAGTAGGCCCGGGCCCCCCAAAATCCGATCACCTAAATTTTTTTCGGGACATCAAATACGACCTAATGAACCATAGTCGTCGCCCCGCCATGACCGCTCCATGGTTTTTTGCTTTTTACGGCCAAAAAACTAAAATTTCGCGTGATTGCCATATTTTCATGTGCTATAGCCCTTGCCTTCCCGGTGGGTTCGGACCGCGATCGCCTAAAATTTATCTGGGCTATCAAATACGACCTAAGGAACCATAGTCACCGCCCTCGCCATGGCCGTTCCTCGTTGTTTTACATTTTTCGGCCAAAAAACTAGAATTCTGCCTGTTTTTCATATATTCATGTGCTATAGCGCTCACCTTCCGAGTGGGCCCGGGACCCCCCGACTAGGATCGCCTAAACTTTTTTAGGGCCATCAAATAAGACATAAGGAACTATAGTGACCACCCTTCCATGACCGTTCCTACTTATTTTGCGTTTTACGGCTAAAAAACTAGAATCCCCCCCCCCCCGAATCCCATATTTTCGTATGCTATAGCCCACGCCTTCCGAGTGGGCCCGAGCCCATCGGACTAGGATAGCCTAAAATTTTTCCGAGCCATCAAATACGACCTAAAGAACCATAGTCACCGCCCCGCCATGACTTTTTCGAGTTTTATTATGGTTTACGGCCAAAAAACTAGAATTCCCCCTGATTCCCATATTTTCGTGTGCTATATACCACACCTTCCAAGTGGGCCCGGGCCATCCGAACCCGGATCGCCTAAAATGTTTCCGGGTTATATCAAATAGGACATAAGGAACCATTGTCAGCACCCCGCCATGGCCGTTCCTCGTTGTTTTGCGTTTTACGGCCAAAAAACTAGAATTCAGCCCGATTCCCATATTTTCGTGTGCAATAGCCCACGCCTTCCGAGTGGGCCAGGCCCCCAGACTCGGATCGCCTAAAATATATCCGAGCCAGCAAATACGACCTAAATAACCATAGTCACTGCCCCGCCATTACAGTTCCTCATCTTTTTGCGGTTTACGGCCAAAACACTAGAATTTTGACCGATTCCCATATTTTCGTGTGCTATAGCCCACGCTTTCCGAGTGGGCCCGGGCACCTAGACCCGGACCGTCTAAAACTTTTACGGGCCATCAAATACGACCTAAGCAAGCATAGTCACCGCCCTGCCATGATCGTTCCTCATTTTTGGCGTTTTACGGCCAAAAAACTAGAATTCCGCCCGATTCCCATATTTTCGTGTGCAATAGCCCACGCCTTCCGAGTGGGCTGGGCCCCCCGGACACAGATCACCTAAAATTTTTCCGAGCCTAAAGAACCATAAACACCACCCCTCCATGACCTTTCCTCGTTGTTTTACGTTTTACGTCTAAAAAACTAGAATTCCGCCTGATTCCCATATTTTTGTGTGATATATCCTACGCCTACCGAGTGGGCCGGGTCCCACGGACTCGGATCGCCTAAAAGTTTTTCGAGTCATAAAATACGATCTAAAGAACCATATTCATCACCCCACCATGACCGTTCCTCGTAGTTTTGCGTTTTACGGCCAAAAAACTAGAATTTTGCCCGATTCCCATATTTTCATGTGTTATAGCCCACGCCTTCCGAGTGGGCCCGGTACCCCAGAACCCAGATCGACTAAATTTTTTTCGAGCCATCAAATATGACCTCAAGAATCATAGTCACCGCCCCGCCATGACCGTTCCTCGTTATTTTTGATTTACGATGAAAAAACTAGAATTCTGCCCGATTCCCATATTTTCGTGTGCTAGCCCACGCCTTCCGAGTGGGCCGGGGCCTTCCGGACCCGGATCGCCTAAATTTTTTCGGGCTATCCAATAGGACCTAAGGAACCATAGTCACTGCCCCTCCATGACCGTTCCACGTTGTTTTGCATTTTACGACCAAAAAACTAGAATTCCCCCTGATTCCCATATTTTCGTGTGCTATAGCCCATGCCTTCTTAGTGGGCCCGGGGCCCCAGACCCAGATCACCTAAAACTTTTTCGGGCAATCAAATACGACCTAAAGAACCATATTCACCACCCGGCCATGGCCGTTCCTCATCTTCTTTCCGTTTACGGCCAAAAAACTAGAATTCTGCCCGATTTTCATATTTTCGTGTGCTATAGCCCACGCCTTCCGAGTGGGCCCGGGCCCCCAGTCCCGGATTGCCTAAAACTTTTTCGGGCCATAAAATACGACCTAAGAAAGCATAGTCACTGCCCTACCATGATCGTTCCTCATTTTTGGCATTTTACGGCCAAAAAACTAGTATTCCGCCCGATTCACATATTTTCGTGTGCAATAGCCCACGCCTTCCGAGTGGGCCAGGGACCCCAGACTCGGATCGCCTAAAATATTTTCGGGCCATCACATACGACCTAGAGAACCATATTCACGGCCCCGCCATGACCGTTCCTCGTTATTTTGCGTTTTATGGCCAAAACACTAGAATTTCGCCTGATTCCCATATTTTCATGTGTTATAGCCCACGCCTTCCGAGTGGGCTCGGTACCCCCGGACCTAGATCG
The DNA here is from genome assembly GCF_000715075.1 of Nicotiana tabacum. Lineage (NCBI taxonomy): Eukaryota > Viridiplantae > Streptophyta > Magnoliopsida > Solanales > Solanaceae > Nicotiana > Nicotiana tabacum. Next base: position 84,410,927 of record NC_134096.1, on the reverse strand, counting down.
CCTAAAACTTTTTCGGGCCATCAAATACGACCTAAAGAACCATAGTCACCGACCTGCCATGACTGTTCCGCGTTTTATTGTGGTTTACGGCCAAAAAACTAGAATTCAAATCGATTCCCATATTTTCGTGTGTTATATCCCACACCTTCCAAGTGGGACCGGGCCATCCGGATCGCCTAAAATTTTTTCGGGCCATCAAATTGGACATAACGAACCATAGTCTCCGCCTTGCCATGACCGTTCCTTGTTTTTTTATGTTTTACAGCCAAAAAACTAGAATTCCACGTGATTCCCATATTTTCGTGTGCAATAGCCCACGCCTTCTGAGTGGGTCGGGCCCCCCGGACTCGGATCGCCTAAAATATTTCCAAGTCAACAAATACGACCTAAAGAACCATAGTCACTACCCCTCCATGACCATTCCTCGTTATTTTGCGTTTTACGGCCAAAAAACTTGAATTCCGCCCAATTCCCATATTTTCGTGTGTTATAGCACACGCCTTCCGAGTGCGCCCGGGACCCCGGACCCGGATTGCCTAAAAAATTTTCAGGCTATCAAATACGGCCTACAGAACCATAGTCACCGCCTCGTCATTACTGTTTCTCATCTTTTTGCGGTTTACGGCCAAAAAACTAAAATTCCGACCGATTCCCATATTTTCGTGTGCTATAGTCCACGCCTTCTGAGTGGGCCCGGGCCCCCAAACCCGGATCGCCTAAAACTTTTTCGAGCCATCAAATACGACCTAAGCAAGCATAGTCACCGCCCAGCCATGATCGTTCCTTATTTTTGGCATTTTGAGGCGAAAAAACTAGAATTCCGCCTGATTCCCATATTTTCGTGTGTTATAGCCCACGCCTTCCTCGTGGGCCCAGGCCCTCCAGACATAGATCGCCTAAAAAAATTTCGGGCCATCAAATAGGACTTAAGGAACCATAGTCACCGCCCTGCCATGACCATTCCTCATTTTTTTACGTTTTCGTGTGCTATAGCCCTCGCCCTTCTAGTGGGTAGGGCCCCTAGACCCGGATCGCCTAAAACTTTTCCGGGCCATCAAATACGACCTAAAGAACCATAGTCACTGCCCCGCCATGATCGTTCCTCGTTATTTTTGCGTTTTACGGCCAAAAAACTAGAATTCCACCCGATTCCCATATTTTCGTGTGCTATAGCCCACGCCTACCGAGTGGGCCGCGTCCCGCAAACTCAAATTGCCTAAAAGTTTTTCGGGTCATCAAATACGATCTAAAGAACCATAGTCATCACCCCGCCATGACCATTCCTCATAGTTTTGCGTCTTTCGGCTAAAAAAATAGAATTCCGCCCGATTCCCATATTTTCGTATGCTATAGCCCACGCCTTCCGAGTGGGCCCGGGCCCTCCGGACCCAGATTGCCTAAATTATTTTGGGCCATCAAATAGGACCTAAGGAACCATAATCACTGCCTCGCCATGACCGTTTCTCGTTATTTTTGTTTTACGGCCAAAAAACTAGAATTCCGCCCGATTCCCATATTTTCGTTTGCTATAGCCCACGCCTTCCGAGTGGGCCCGAGCCTTCCAGACCCGGATCGCCTAAAAATTTTCCGGGCCCTCAAATAGGACCTAAGGAACCATAGTCACCGCCCCGCCATGACCGTTCCTCGTTATTTTGTGTTTTACGGCCAAAAAACTAGAATTCCACCCGATTCCCATATTTTCGTGTGCTATAGCCCACGCCTACCGAGTGGGCCGAGTCTCGCGGACTCAAATCTCCTAAAAGTTTTTCGGGCCATCAAATACGATCTAAAGAACCATAGTCATGGCCCCGCCATGACCGTTCCTCGTAGATTTGCGTTTTACGGCCAAAAAACTAGAATTCCGCCCATTCCCATATATTTGTGCGCTATAGCCCACGCCTTCCGAGTGGGCCAGGGCCCTCTGGACCCGGATCGCCTAAATTTTTTCGGGCCATCAAATAAGACATAAGAACGATAGTCACCGCGCTGCCATGACCGTTCCTCGTTATTTTTTTTTACGGCCCAAAAACTAGAATTCCGCCTGATTCCCATATTTTCGTGTGCTATAGCCCATGCCTTCCGGAACCGGATCGCCTAAAATTTTTTCGGGCCATCACATAGGACCTAAGGAACCTTAGTCACCGCCCCTCCATGACCGTTCCTCGTTATTTTTGTTTTACGGCCAAAAAACTAGAATTCTACCTGATTCCCATATTTTCGTGTGCTATAGCCCATGCCTTCCGAGTGGGCACGGGACCCCCGAACCCAAATCGCCTAAAAGTTTTACGGGCAATCAAATACGACCTAAAGAGCCATAGTCACCGCCCCTCCATGACTGTTCCTCGTTTTATTGCGGTTTACAGCCAAAAAACTAGAATTCCGCCCGATTCCATATTTTCGTGTGCTGTAGCCCACGCCTTCTGAGTGGGCCTGGGCCCTCCGGACCCGGATCGACTAAAACTTTTCAAGTCCATCAAATAGTACCGAAGGAACTATACTCACCACCCCTCCATGACCCTTCCTCGTAGTTTTGCATTTTACGGCCAAAAAACTAGAATTCCGCCCGATTCCCATATTTTCGTGTGCTATTGCCCACGCCTTCCGAATGGGCTGGGCCCCCCGGTCTCGGATCACCTAAAATTTTTTTGAGCCATCAAATACGACCTAAAGAACCATAATCACCACCCCGCTATGGCCTTTCCTCGTTGTTTTACGTTTTATGTCTAAAAAACTAGAATTCCGCTCGATTCCCATATTTTCATGTGCTATATAGCCCACGCCTTCCGAGTGGGCCCGGGTCCCCCGGGCCCAAATCGCCTAAAAGTTTTCCGGGCAATCAAATACGACCTAAAGAACCATGGTCACCGCCCCTCCATGACTGTTCCTCGTTTTATTGCGGTTTACGGCCAAAAAACTAGAATTACGCCTGATTTCCATATTTTCGTGTGTAATAGGCCACTCCTTCCAAGTGGGCCCGGACCCTCCGGACCCGGATCGCCTAAAACTTTTCCAGTCCATCAAATAGTACCGAAGGAACTATAGCCACCACCCCTCTATGACCATTCCTCATTATTTTGCATTTTACGGCCAAAAAACTAGAATTCCGCCCGATTCCCATATTTTCGTGTGCTATAGCTCACGCCTTCTGAGTGCGCCCGGGACCCCGGACTCGGATCGCCTAAAAATATTTCGGGCGATCAAATTAGACCTAAAGAACCATAGTCACCGCCCCGCCATGACTGTTCCTCGTCTTTTTGCGGTTTACGGCCAAAAAACTAGAATTTCGCCCGATTCCCATATTTTCGTGTGCTATAGCCTTCCGAGTGGGAGTAGGCCCGGCCCCCTGACCCGGATCGCCAAAACTTTCCGGCCCATCAAATACGACCTAAGCAACCATAGTCACCGCCTTGCCATGATCGTTCCTCATTTTTGGTATTTTACGGCCAAAAAACTAGAATTCCGCCTGATTCCCATATTTTTTTGTGCTATTGACCACGCCTTCCGAGTGGAACCGGGCACCCCGGACCCGGATCCCCTAAAATTTTTATGGGCCATCAAATACGACCTAAAGAACCATAGTCACAGTCCTGCCATAACCCTTCCTCATAGTTTTGCATTTTACGGCCAAAAAACTAGAATTCCGCCTAATTCCCATATTTTGTACGCTATAGCCCACGCCTTCTGAGTGGGCCCGGGCCCTCCAGACTCGGATCGCCTAAAAATTTTTTGGGCCATCAAATAGGACTTAAGGAACCATAGTCACCGTCCTGCCATGATCCTTCCTAGTTATTATTGCGTTTTACAGCCAAAAAACTAGAATTCCGCCTGATTCCCATATTTTCGTGAGCAATAGCCACGCCTACCGAGTGGGTCGGGTCCAACGGACTCGGATTGCCTAAAAGTTTTTTGGGTCATCAAATACGATCTAAAGAACCATAGTTACCACCCTGCCATGACCATTCCTCGTAGTTTTACATTTTATGGCCAAAAAATAGAATTTTGCCTGATTCCCATATTTTCGTGTGCTATAGCCCACGCCTTCCGAGTGGGCCCAGGCCCTCCGGACCCGGATCGCCTAAATTATTTCGGTCCATCAAATATGACCTAAGGAACCATAGTCACTGCCTCGCCATGACTGTTTCTCATTATTTTTGTTTTACGGCCAAAAAACTACAATTCCGCCCGATTCCCATATTTTCGTTTGCTATAGCCCACGCCTTCCGGACCCGGATCGCCTAAAAATTTTCTGGGCCATCAAATAAGACCTAAGAAACTATAGTTACCGCCCCTCCATGACTGTTCCTCGTTATTTTGCATTTTACAGCCAAAAAACTAGAATTTCGCCCGATTTCCATATTTTCGTGTGTTATGCCCACGCCTTCCGAGTGCGGAACCGCCGGACCCAGATCACCTAAAATTTTTCCGGGCCATCAAATAAGACCTAAAGAACCATAGTCACCGCCTCTCCATGACTATTCCTCGTTTTATTGCGGTTTACTGCCAAACAACTAGAATTCCGCCTGATTCCCATATTTTCGTTTGCTGTAGCCCATGCCTTCCGAGTGGGCCTGGGCCCTCCAGACCCAGATCGCCTAAAACTTTTCCAGTCCATAAAATAGTACCGAAGGAACCATAGTCAAAGCCCTGCCATGACCGTTCGTCGTTATTTTGTGTTTTACGGCCAAAGAACTAGAATTCCGCCCGATTCCAATATTTTTGTGTGCTATAGCCCATGCCTTCCGAGTGGGCCCGGGCCCTCCGGACCCGTATCACCTAAAATATTTTCGAGCCATCAAATAGGACCTAAGGAACCATAGTCACCGCCCCGCATGTCCGTTCTTCGTTTTTTTGTGTTTTACGGTCAAAAAACTAGAATTCCGCCTGATTCCCATATTTTCGTGTGCTATAGCCCTTGCCTTCCGAGTGGGCCCGGGTCCTCCGGACCCGTATCGCCTAAAAATTTTCCGGACCAGCAAATAGGACCTAAGGAACCATAGTCACCACCCCGCCATGACCGTTCCTCATTATTTTGTGTTTTACAGCCAACAAACTAGAATTCCGCCCGATACCCATATTTTCGTGTTCTTTAGGCGATCCACGTCTTCCGAGTGGAACAGGGCCCCCCAGACCCGGATCGCCTAAAACGTTTTTGGGTCATCAAATACGATTTAAAGAACCATAGTCACCACCCCGCCATGACCGTTCCTCATTGTTTTATGTTTTACGGCCAAAAAACTAGAATTCCGCCTGGTTCCCATATTTTCGTGTGCTATAGCTCTCGCCTTCCGAGTGGGCCCGAGCCTTCCAGACCCGGATCGCCTAAAAATTTTCTAGGCCATCAAATAGGACCTAAGGAACCATAGTCACCGCCCCGCCATGACCGTTCCTCGTTATTTTGTGTTTTACGGCCAAAAAACTAGAATTCCACCCGATTCCTATATTTTCGTGTGCTATAGACCGCGCCTACCGAGTGGGCCAAGTCCCGCGGACTCAAATCTCTTAAAAAAATTTCGAGTCATCAAATACGCTCTAAAGAACATATTCATGGCCCCGCCATGACCGTTCCTCGTAGATTTGCGTTTTACGGCCAAAAAACTAAAATTCCGCCCATTCCCATATTTTCGTGCGCTATAGCCCACGCCTTCCGAGTGGGCCTGGGCCCTCTGGACCCGGATCGCCTAAATTTTTTTGGGCCATCAAATAAGACATAAGAACGATAGTCACCGCGCTGCCATGACCATTCCTCATTATTTTTTTTACGGCCAAAAAACTAGAATTCCGCCTGATTCCCATATTTTCTTGTGCTATAGCCCACGCCTTCCGAGTGGGCCCGGGCCTTCCGGACCCGGATCGCCTAAAATTTTTCCGGGCCATCACATAGGACCTAAGGAACCATAGTCACCGCCCCTCCATGACCGTTCTTCGTTATTTTTGTTTTACGGCCAAAAAACTAGAATTCCACCTGATTCCCATATTTTCGTGTGCTATAGCCCATGCCTTCCGAGTGAGCCCGGGACCCCCGAACCCAAATCGCCTAAGAGTTTTATGGGCAATCAAATACGACCTAAAGAGCCATAGTCACCGCCCCTCCATGACTGTTCCTCATTTTATTGCGGTTTACAGCAAAAAAACTAGAATTCCGCCCGATTTCATATTTTCGTGTGCTGTAGCCCATGCCTTCTGAGTGGGCCTGGGCCCTCCTGACCCGGATCGACTAAAACTTTTCAAGTCCATCAAATAGTACCGAAGGAACTATAGTCACCACCCCTCCATGAACCTTCCTCGTAGTTTTGCATTTTACGGCCAAAAAACTAGAATTCCGTCCGATTCCCATATTTTCGTGTGCTATTGCCCACGCCTTCCGAGTGGAACCGGGCATCCCAGACCCGGATCGCCTAAAAATTTTCTGGGGCCATCAAATAAGACCTAAGGAACTATATTGACCGCCCTGCCATGACCGTTCCTTGTTATTTTGCATTTTACGGCCAAAAAACTAGAATTTCGCTCGATTCCCATATTTTCGTGTGCTATAGCCCACGCCTTCCGAGTGGGCCCGGGACCCCCAGACCCAAATCACCTAAAAGTTTTCCGGGCAATCAAATACGACCTAAAGAACCATAGTCACTGCCCCTCCATGACTGTTCCTCGTTTTATTGCGATTTACGGCCAAAAAATTAGAATTCCGCCTGATTCCCATATTTCCGTGTGTAATAGGCCACTCCTTCCGAGTGGGCCCGGACCCTCCAGACCCGGATCACCTAAAACTTTTCCAGTCCATCAAATAGTACCGAAGGAACTATAGTCACCACCCCTCCATGACCGTTCCTCGTTATTTTGCATTTTACGGCCAAAAAACTAGAATTCCGCCCGATTCCCATATTTTCGTGTGCTATAGCCCACGACTTCCAAGTGCGCGTGGGCCCCCGGACCCCGAACGTCTAAAAATTTTCCGGGCCATCAAATAGGACCTAAGGAACTATAGTCACCGCCTCGCCATGACCGTTTCTCGTTATTTTTGTTTTACGGTCAAAAAACTATAATTTCGCCCGATTCCCATATGTTCATTTGCTATAACCCACGCCTTCCGAATGGGCCCGGGCCTTCCGGACCCGGAACGCCTAAAAATTTTCCGGGCCATCAAATAGGACCTAAGGAACCATAGTCACCACCCCGCCATGACCGTTCCTCATTATTTTAATTTTACGGCCGAATAACTAGAATTCCGCCCGATTGCCATATTTTGACCCGGATCGCCTAAAACTTTTCTGGGCCATCAAATAAGACCTAAGAAACTATAGTCACCACCCCGCCATGACCGTTCCTCGTTATTTTGCATTTTACAGCCAAAAAACTAGAATTCCGCCTGATTCCCATATTTTCGTGTGTTATGCCTACTCCTTCCGAGTGCGGGACCGCCGGAACGAGCTCACCTAAAATTTTTCCGGGCCATCAAATACGACCTAAAGAACCATAGTCACCGCCTCTCCATGACTGTTCCTCATTTTATTGTGGTTTACTGCCAAACAACTAGAATTCCGCCTGATTCCCATATTTTCATTTGCTGTAGCCCACGCCTTCCGAGTGGGCCCGGGCCCTCCTGACCCAGATCGCCTATAACTTTTCCAGTCCATCAAATAGTACCGAAGGAACCATAGTCACCGCACTGCCATGACCGTTCGTCGTTATTTTGTGTTTTATGACCAAAGAACTAGAATTCCGCCCGATTCCAATATTTTTGTGTGCCATCAAATAGGACCTAAGGAACCATAGTCACCGCCCCGCCATGTCCGTTCCTCGTTGTTTTGCATTTTACGGCCAAAAAACTAGAATTCCGCCTGATTCCCATATTTTCGTGTGCTATAGCCCTTGCCTTCCGAGTGGGCCCGGGTCCTCCGTACCCGTATCGCCTAAAAATTTTCCGGGCAATCAAATAGGACCTAAGGAACCATAGTCACCACCCCGCCATGACCGTTCCTCGTTATTTTGTGTTTTACAGCCAACAAACTAGAATTCCGCCCGATTCCCATATTTTCGTGTTCTATAGCCCACGCCTTCCGAGTGGAACTGGGACCCTCGGACCTGGATCGCCTAAAATTTTTGTGGGTCATCAAATACGATCTAAAGAACCATAGTCACTGCCTCGCCATGACCGTTCCTCGTTGTTTTTTTTTACGGCCAAAAAACTAGAATTCCGCATGGTTCCCATATTTTCGTGTGCTATAGCTCACGCCTTCCGAGTGGGCCCGGGCCCTCCAGAGCCGGATCGCCTAAATATTTTCTGGCTATCAAATAGGACCTAAGGAACCATAGTCACCGCCCCGCCATGACCGCTCCTCGTTATTAGTGTTTTATGGCCAAAAAACTAGAATTCCACCCGATTCCCATATTTTCGAGTGCCATAGCCCACGCCTTCCGAGTGGGCCCGGGCCCCTCACACCCTGATTACCTAAAAAAAATTTGGCCCATCAAATAAGACCTAAGAAACTGTAGTCACCACTCCGCCACGACCGTTCCTCGTTATTTTGCATTTTACGGCCAAAAAACTAAAATTCCGCCCGATTCCCATATTTTTTTGTACTATAGCCCACGCCTTCCGAGTAGGTCCGGGACCCCCGGACACGGATTGCCTAAAATTTTTCCGGGGCATAAAATAAGACATAAGCAACCATATTCACCGCCCTTCCATGATGGTTCCTCATGTTTTGCATTTTACGGCCAACAAACAAGAATTCCGCCCGATTCCCATATTTGCGTGTGCAATAGCTCATGCCTACCGAGTTGGCCGGGCCATCCAGAACTGGATCGCCTAAAATTTTTCCGGGCCCCGCTATGACCGCTCCTTGTTGTTTTGCGTTTTACGGCCAAAAAACTAGAATTCCACCCGATTCCTATATATTCGTGTGTTATAGCCCACGCCTACCGAGTGGGCCGGGGCCCCCGGACTCGGATCTCTTAAAATTTTTACGGGTCATCAAATACGATATAAAGAACCATAATCTTCGCCCCGCCATGACCGTTCCTCGTAGTTTTGCATTTTACGGCCAAAAAACTAGAATTCCTCCCAATTCCCATATTTTCGTGTGCTATAGCCCACGCCTTCCGAGTGGGCCCGGGACCACGGACCCGGATCGCCTAAAATATTTCCGGGCCATCAAATTGGACCTAAGGAACCATAGTCACCGCCCCGCCATGACCGTTCCTCGCTATTTTGCGTTTTACGGCCAAAAAATTAGAATTCCGCCCGATTCCCATATTTTCGTGTGCTATAGCCCACGCCTTCCGAGTTGGCCCGGGACCCCCGGACCCAGATCGCCTAAAAATTTTTCGGGCCATCAAATACGACCTAAAGAACCATAGTCACCGCCCCGCCATAACCGTTCCTCGTTAGTTTGTATTTTACGACCAAAAAACTAGAATTCCGCCCGATTCCACTATTTTCGTGTGCTATAGCCCACGCCTTTCGAATGGGCCCGGGCCCGCGGACTCGGATCGCCTAAAATTTTTCTGGGCCATCAAATAAGACCTAAGGAACTATAGTCACAGCCCCGCCACGACCGTTCCTCGTTATTTTGTATTTTACGGCCAAAAAACTAAAATTCCGCCCGATTCCTATATTTTCGTGTGCTATTGCCCATGCCTTCCGAGTGGGCCTGGGCCCCCTCACCCAGATCGCCTAAACCATTTCCAGGCCATCAAATACGAGCTAAAAAACCATAGTTACCGCCCCGCCATGACCGTTCCACATTGTTTTGCGTTTTACGGCCAAAAAACTAGAATTCCGCCCGATTCCCATATTTTCGTGTGCAATAGCCCCCGCCTTCCGAGTGGGCCCAAGCCATGAGAACCTAGATCACCTAATATTTTTCTGGAACATCAAATAGCACCTAAGGAACCATAGTCACTGCCCCGCCATGACCGTTCATCGTTATTTTTGTGTTTTACAGCCAAAAAACTAGAATTTCACTTGATTCCCATATTTGCGTGTGCTATAGCCCACGCCTTTCGAGTGTGCCCGGGACCTCCGGATCTGGATCACCTAAGATTTTTCTGGGCAATCAAATAGGACCTAAGGAACCATAGTCACCACCCCGCCATGACCGTTCCTCGTTATTTTGTGTTTTACGACCAAAAAACTTGAATTCCGCCCGATTCCCCTATTTTCGTGTGTAATAGCCCACGCCTTTCGAGTGGGTCCGGACCCCGCACCCGGATCGCCTAAAAAATTTTCGGGCCATCAAATAAAACCTAAGGAACTATAGTCAAGGCCCCGCAGCAACCGGTCCTCGTTATTTTGTGTTTTACGGCCAAAAAATTAAAATTCCGCCCGATTCTCATATTTTCGTGTGCTATAGCCCACGCCTTCCGAGTGGGCCCGAGCCCCCCGGACTCGGATCGCCTAAAATTTTTCTGAGCCAGCAAATATGACCTAAAGAACCATAGTCACTGCCCCACCATGACCGTTCCTCAATTTTTTGCGTTTTACTGCCAAAAAACAAGAATTCCGCCCGATTCCCATATTTCGTGTGCTATAGCCCACGCCTTCCGAGTGGGCCCGGGCCATGCAGACTCGGATCACCTAAAATTTTTACGGGACATCAAATAGAACCTAAGGAACCATAGTCACCGCCCCGCCATGACCGTTCCTCGTTATTTTTGCATTTTACGGCCAAAAAACTAAAATTCCGCCTGATTCACATATTTTCGTGTGTTATAGCCCTCGCCTTCCTAGTGGGCCGGGCCCCCCGGACTAGGATCGCCTAATTTTTTTCAGGGTCATCAAATATGATCTAAAGAACCATAGTCACCGCCCCGCCATGACCTTTCCTCATAGTTTTGCATTTTACGGCCAAAAAACTAGAATTCCGCCTGATTCCCATATTGTTTTGTTCTATAGCCCACGCCTTCCGAGTGGGACCGGGCCCTCCGGACCCGGATTGCATAATATTTTTCCGAGCCATCAAATAGGACCTACGGAACTATAGTCATTGCCCCGCCATGACCGTTACTCGTTATTTTGTGATTTACGGCAAAAAAATTAGAATTTCGCCCGATTACCAAATTTTCGTGTGCTATAGCCCACACCTTTCGAGTGGGCCCGGGCCCTCCAGACCCGAATTGCCTAAAATATTTCCGGGCTATCAAATAGGACCTAAGGAACCACAGTCACCGCCCACCATGTCCGTTCCTCGTTTTGTTGCATTTTACGGCCAAAAAACTAAAATTCCGCCCGATTCCTATATTTTCGTGTGCAATATCCCACGCCTTCTGAGTGGGCCGGAGCCCCCGGACTCGGATCGCCTTAAATAATTCTGAGCCAACGAATATGACCTAAAGAACCATAGTCACCGCCCCGCCATGACCGTTCCTCGCTATTTTGCGTTTTACGGCCAAAAAACTAGAATTCCTCCCAATTCCCATATTTTCGTGTGCTATAGCCCACGCCTTCCGAGTGGGCCCGGGACCACGGACCCGGATCGCCTAAAATATTTTCGGGCCATCAAATAGGACCTAAGGAACCATAGTCACCACCCCGCCATGACCGTTTCTCGTTATTTTGTGTTTTACGGCCAAAAAACTAGAATTCTGCCCGATTCCCTTATTTTCGTGTGCTATAGCCCACATCTTCCGAGTGGGCTCGGCCCCCCTGGACTCGGATCGCCTAAAAAATTTTCGGGCGATCATATAAGACCTAAGAACTATATTCACTGCCCCACCATGACCGTTCCTCAATTTTTTGCGTTTTACTGCCAAAAAACAAGAATTTCGCCCGATTCCCATATTTCGTGTGCTATAGCCCACGCCTTCCGAGTGGGCCCGGGCCATGCGGACTCGGATCACCTAAAATTTTTACGGGACATCAAATAGAACCTAAGGAACCATAGTCACTGCCCCGCCATGACCGTTCCTCGTTATTTTTGCATTTTACGGCCAAAAAACTAAAATTCCGCCTGATTCCCATATTTTCGTGTGTTATAGCCCTCGCCTTCCTAGTGGGCCGGGCCCCCCGGACTAGGATCGCCTAATTTTTTTCAGGGTCATCAAATATGATCTAAAGAACCATAGTCACCGCCCCGCCATGAACTTTCCTCGTAGTTTTGCATTTTACGGCCAAAAAACTAGAATTCCGCCTGATTCCCATATTTTTTTGTTCTATAGCCCACGCCTTCCGAGTGGGACCGAGCCCTCCGGACCCGGATCGCATAATATTTTTCCGAGCAAATCAAATAGGACCTACGGAACTATAGTTATTGCCCCGCCATGACCGTTACTCGTTATTTTGTGTTTTACGGCAAAAAAATTAGAATTTTGCCCGATTACCAAATTTTCGTGTGCTATAGCCCACACCTTTCGAGTGGGCCCGGGCCCTCCGGACCCGAATCGCCTAAAATATTTCTGGGCCATCAAATAGGACCTAAGGAACCACAGTCACCGCCCACCATGTCCGTTCCTCGTTTTGTTGCATTTTACGGCCAAAAAACTAAAATTCCGCCCGATTCCCATATTTTCGTGTGCAATATCCCACGCCTTCTGAGTGGGCCGGAGCCCCCGGACTCGGATCGCCTTAAATAATTCTGAGCCAATGAATACGACCTAAAGAACCATAGTCACCGCCCCGCCATGACCGTTCCTCGCTATTTTGCATTTTACGGCCAAAAAACTAGAATTCCTCCCAATTCCCATATTTTCGTGTGCTATAGCCCACGCCTTCCGAGTGGGCCCGGGACCACGGACCCGGATCGCCTAAAATATTTTTGGGCCATCAAATAGGACCTAAGGAACCATAGTCACCGCCCCGCCATGACCGTTCTTCGCTATTTTGCGTTTTACGGCCAAAAAATTAGAATTCCGCCCGATTCCCATATTTTCGTGTGCTATAGCCCACGCCTTCCGAGTTGGCCCGGGACCCCCGGACCCAGATCGCCTAAAATTTTTTCGGGCCATCAAATGCGACCTAAAGAACCATAGTCACCGCCCCGCCATGTTCGTTCCTCGTTGTTTTGCGTTTTACGGCCAAAAAACTAAACTTTCTCCCGCTTCCCATATTTTCATGTGCAATAACCCACACCTTCCGAGTGGGCCCGGGCCCTCCGAACCCGGATCTCCTAAAATATTTCCGGGCCATCAAATAGGACCTAAAGAACCATAGTAACCACCTCGCCAAGTCCGTTCCTCGTTGTTTTGCGTTTTACGGCCAAAAAACTAGAATTCCGCCTGATTCCCATATTTTCGTGTGCTATAGCCCTTGCCTTCCGAGTGGGCCCGGGTCCTCCGGACCCGTATCACCTAAAAAAATTTCGGGACATCAAATAGGACCTAAGGAACCATAGTTACCACTCCGCCATGACTGTTCCTCGTTATTTTGTGTTTTACAGCCAACAAACTAGAATTCCGCCCGATTCCCATATTTTCATGTTCTATAGCCCACGCCTTCCGAGTGGAACTGGGCCCCCCGGACCCGGATCGCCTAAAAAGTTTTTGGGTCATCAAATACGATCTAAAGAACCATAGTCACCGCCCCGCCATGACCGTTCCTCGTTGTTTTTTCTTTTACGGCCAAAAAACTAGAATTCCGCCTGGTTCCCATATTTTCGTGTGTTATAGCTCACGCCTTCCGAGTGGGCCCGAGCCTTCCTGACCCGGATCGCCTAAAAAATTTGTTGGACCATCAAATAGGACCTAAGGAACCATAGTCACCGCCCCGCCATGACCGTTCCACGTTATTTTGTCTTTTACCGCTAAAAAACTAGAATTCCGCCTGATTCCCATATTTTCGTGTGCTATAGCCCACGCCTTCTGAGTGGGCCCGGGCTTTCCGGACCCGGATCGCCTAAAATTTTTCCGGACCATCACATAGGACCTAAGGAACCATAGTCAACGCCCCTCAATGACCGTTCCTCGTTATTTTTGTTTTACGGCCAAAAAACTAGAATTCCACCTGATTCCCATATTTTCATGTGCTATAGCCCATGCCTTCCAAGTGGGCCCGGGACCCCCGAACCCAAATCGCCTAAAAGTTTTATGGGCAATCAAATACGACCTAAAGAGCCATAGTCAACGCCCCTCCTTGACTGTTCCTCATTTTATTGCGGTTTACAGCCAAAAAACTAGAATTCCGCCCGATTCCATATTTTCGTGTGCTGTAGCCTATGCCTTCTGAGTGGGCCTGGGCCCTCCGGACCCGGATCGACTAAAACTTTTCAAGTCCATCAAATAGTACCGAAGGAACTACAGTCACCACCCCTCCATGACCCTTCCTCGTAGTTTTGCATTTTACGGCCAAAAAACTAGAATTCCACCCGATACCCATATTTTTGTGTGCTATTGCCCACGCCTTCCGAGTGGAACCGGGCACCCCGGACCCGGATCGCCTAAAATTTTTTTGGGCCATCAAATAAGACCTAAGGAACTATATTCACTGCCCGCCATGACCGTTCCTCATTATTTTTGCGTTTTAAGCCAAAAAACTAGAATTCCGCCTGATTCCCATAATTTCGTGTGCTATAGCCCACGCCTTCCGAGTGGGCCCGGGACCCCCGGACCCAAATCACCTAAAAGTTTTTCGGGAAATCAAATACGACCTAAAGAACCATAATCACCGCCCCTCCATGACTGTTCCTCGTTTTATTGCGGTTTACGGCCAAAAAACTAGAATTCCGCCTGATTCCCATATTTTCATATGCTATAGCCCACGCCATCCGAGTGGGCCCGGGCTTTCCAGACCCGGATCGCCTAAAATTTTTTCGGGCCATCACATAGGACCTAAGGAACCATAGTCAACGCCCCGCCATGACTGTTCCTCGTCTTTTTATGGTTTACGGCCAAATAACTAGAATTCCACCTGATTCCCAAATTTTCGTGTGCTATAGCCCATGCCTTCCGAGTGGGCCCGGGACCCCCGAACCCAAATTGCCTAAAAGTTTTATGGGCAATCAAATACGACCTAAAGAGCCATAGTCACCTCCCCTCCTTGACTGTTCCTCATTTTATTGCGGTTTACAGCCAAAAAACTAGAATTCCGCCCGATTCCATATTTTCATGTGCTTTAGCCCATGCCTTCTGAGTGGGCCTGGGCCCTCCGGACCCGGATCGACTAAAACTTTTCAAGTCCATCAAATAGTGCCGAAGGAACTATAGTCACCACCCCTCCATGACCATTCCTCGTAGTTTTGCATTTTACGGCCAAAAAACTAGAATTCCGCCCGATTCCTATATTTTCGTGTGCTATTGCCCACGCCTTCCGAGTGGAACCAGGCACCCCGGACTCGGATCGCCTAAAATTTTTCTGGGCCATCAAATAAGATCTAAGGAACTATATTCACCGCCCTGCCATGACCGTTCCTCGTTATTTTTGCGTTTTACAGCCAAAAAACTAGAATTCCGCCTGATTCCCAAAATTTCGTGAGCAATAGCCACGCCTACCGAGTGGGTCGGGTCCAACGGACTCGGATCGCCTAAAAGTTTTTTGGGTCATCAAATACGATCTAAAGAACCATAGTCATCACCCTGCCATGACCATTCCCCGTAGTTTTGCATTTTACGGCCAAAAAAATAGAATTCCGCCCAATTCCCATATTTTCGTGTGCTATAGCCCACGCCTACCGAGTGGGCCCGGGCCCTCCGGACCCGGATCGCCTAAATTATTTCGGGCCATCAAATAGGACCTAAGGAACCATAGTCACCGCCTCGCCATGACCGTTTCTCGTTATTTTTGTTTTACGGCCAAAAAACTACAATTCCGCCCGATTCCCATCTGTTCATTTGCTATAGCCCACGCCTTCCGAGTGGGCCCGGGCCTTCCGGACCCGGATCGCCTAAAAATTTTCCGGCTCATCAAATAGGACCTAAGGAACCATAGTCACCGCCCCGCCATGACCGTTCCTCGTTATTTGAATTTTACGGCCAAAAAACTAGAATTCCGCCCGATTCTCATATTTTGACCCGGATCGCCTAAGTCTTTTCTGGGCCATCAAATAAGACCTAAGAAACTATAGTCACCGCCCCGCCATGACCGTTCCTCGTTATTTTGCATTTTACAGCCAAAAAACTAGAATTCTGCCCGATTCCCATATTTTCGTGTGTTATGCCCACGCCTTCCGAGTGCGGGACCGCCGGACCGAAATCACCTAAAAAATTTTCGGGCCATCAAATACGACCTAAAGAACCATAGTCACCGCCTCTCCATGACTGTTCCTCGTTTTATTGCGGTTTACTGCCAAACAACTAGAATTCTGCCTGATTCCCATATTTTCGTTTGCTGTAGCCCACGCCTTCCGAGTGGGTCCGGGCCCTCCGGACCCAGATAACCTAAAACTTTTCCAGTCCATCAAATAGTACCGAAGGAACCATAGTCACCGCCCCGCCATGACCGTTCGTCGTTATTTTGTGTTTTACGGCCAAAGAACTAGAATTCCGCCCGATTCCAATATTTTTGTGTGCTATAGCACACGCCTTCCGAGTGGGCCCGGGCCCTCCGAACCCGGATCAACTAAAATATTTTCGGGCCATCAAATAGGACCTAAGGAACCATAGTCACCGCCCTGCCATGTCCGTTCCTCGTTTTTTTGCGTTTTACGGCCAAAAAACTAGAATTCCGCTCGATTCCCATATTTTCATGTGCTATAGCCCACGCCTTCCGAGTGGGCCTGGGACACCCGGACCCAAATCGCCTAAAAGTTTTCCGGGCAATCAAACCTAAAGAACCATAGTCACCGCCCCTCCATGACTGTTCCTCGTTTTATTGCGGTTTACGGCCAAAAAACTAGAATTCCGCCTGATTCCCATATTTTCGTGTGATAGGCCACTCCTTCCGAGTGGGCCCGGACCCTCGGGACCCGGATCGCCTAAAACTTTTCCAGTCCATCAAATAGTACCGAAGGAACTATAGTCACCACACCTCCATGACCGTTCCTCGTTATTTTGCATTTTACGGCCAAAAA
Source organism: Nicotiana tabacum (assembly GCF_000715075.1). Classification (NCBI taxonomy): domain Eukaryota; kingdom Viridiplantae; phylum Streptophyta; class Magnoliopsida; order Solanales; family Solanaceae; genus Nicotiana; species Nicotiana tabacum. Next base: position 84,393,990 of record NC_134096.1, on the reverse strand, counting down.
ACTAGAATTCCGCCCGATTCCCATATTTTCGTGTGCTATAGCCCACGCCTTCTGAGTGCGCCCGGGACCCCGGACTCGGATCGCCTAATAAATTTTCGGGCCATCAAATACGACCTAAAGAACATAGTCACTGCCCCGCCATGACTGTTCCTCATCTTTTTACGGTTTACGGCCAAAAAACTAGAATTCCACCTGATTCCCATATTTTCGTGTGCTATAGCCCATGCCTTCCGAGTGGGCCCGGGACCCCCGAACCCAAATCGCCTAAAAGTTTTATGGGTAATCAAATTCGACATAAAGAGCCATAGTCACCGCCCCTCCTTGACTGCTCCTCATTTTATTGCGGTTTACAGCCAAAAAACTAGAATTCCGCCCGATTCAATATTTTCGTGTACAGCCCATGCCTTCTGAGTGGGCCTGGGCCCTCCGGACCCGGATCGACTAAAACTTTTCAAGTCCATCAAATAGTACCGAAGGAATTATAGTCACCACCCCTCCATGACCCTTCCTCGTAGTTTTGCATTTTACGGCCAAAAAACTTGAATTCCGCCCGATTCCCATATTTTCGTGTGCTATTGCCCACGCCTTCCGAGTGGAACCGGGCACCCCGAACCCGGATCGCCTAAAATTTTTCTAGGGCCATCAAATAAGACCTAAGGAACTATATTCACCGCCCCGCCATGACCGTTCCTCGTTATTTTGCATTTTACGGCCAAAAAACTAGAATTCCGCTCGATTCCCATATTTTCGTGCGCCATAGCCCACGCCTTCCGAGTGGGCCCGGGACCCCCGGACCCAAATCGCCTAAAAGTTTTCCGGGCAATCAAATACGACCTAAAGAACCATAGTCACCGCCCCTCCATGACTGTTCCTCATTTTATTGCGGTTTACGGCCAAAAAAGTAGAATTCCGCCTGATTCCCATATTTTCGTGTGATAGGCCACTCCTTCCGAGTGGGCCCAGACCCTCCAGACCCGGATCGCCTAAAACTTTTCCAGTCCATCAAATAGTACCGAAGGAACTACAGTCACCACCCCTCCATGATCGTTCCTCGTTATTTTGCATTTTACGGCCAAAAAACTAGAATTCGGCCCGATTCCCATATTTTCGAGTGCTATAGCCCACGCCTTCTGAGTGCGCCCGGGACCCCGGACTCGGATCGCCTAATAAATTTTCGGGCCATCAAATACGACCTAAAGAACCATAGTCACCGCCCCGCCATCACAGTTCCTCGTCTTTTTGCGGTTTACGGCCAAAAAACTAGAATTCTGCCCGATTCTCATATTTTCGTGTGCTATAGCCCACGCCTTCCAAGTAGGCCCGGGCCCCCTGACCCGGATCGCCAAAAACTTTCCGGCCCATCAAATATGACCTAAGCAACCATAGTTACCGCCTTGCCATGATCGTTCCTCATTTTTGGCGTTTTACGGCCAAAAACCTAGAATTCCGCCCGATTCCCATATTTTCGTGTGTAATAGGCCACTCCTTCCGAGTGGGCCGAGCCCCCGGACTCAAATCGCCTAAAATAATTCCGAGCCAGCAAATACGACCTAAAGAACCATAGTCACAGCCCTGCCATGACCGTTCCGCATTGTTTTGCATTTTATGGCCAAAAAACTAGAATTCCGCCTAATTCCCATATTTCGTACGCTATAGCCAACGCCTTCCGAGTGGGCCCGGGCCCTCCGGACCCAGATCGCCTAAATTTTTTTGGGCCATCAAATAGGACCTAAGGAACCATAGTCACCGCCTCGCCATGACCGTTTCTCGTTATTTTTGTTTTACGGCCAAAAAACTACAATTCCACCTGATTCCCATATGTTCGTTTGCTATAGCCCACGCCATCCGAGTGGGCCCGGGCCTTCCGGACCCGGATCGCCTAAAAAATTTTCGGCTCATCAAATAGGACCTAAGGAACCATAGTCACCGCCCCGCCATGACCGTTCCTCGTTATTTTAATTTTACGGCCAAATAACTAGAATTCCGTCCGATTCCCATATTTTGACCCGGATCGCCTAAATCTTTTCGGGGCCATCAAATAACACCTAAGAAACTATAGTCACCGCCCCGCCATGACCGTTCCTCGTTATTTTGCATTTTACAGCCAAAAAACTAGAATTCCGCCCGATTCCCATATTTTCGTGTGTTATGCCCACGCCTTCCGAGTGCGGGACCGCCGGACCGAAATCACCTAAAAAATTTTCGGGCCATCAAATACGACCTAAAGAACCATAGTCACCGCCTCTCCATGATTGTTCCTCGTTTTATTGCGGTTTACTGCCAAACAACTAGAATTCCGCCTGATTCCCATATTTTCTTTTGCTGTAGCACATGCCTTCCGAGTGGGCCCGGGCCCTCCGGACCCAGATCACCTAAAACTTTTCCAGTCCATCAAATAGTACCGAAGGAACCATAGTCACCGCCCCGCCATGACCGTTCGTCGTTATTTTGTGTTTTACGGCCAAAGAACTAGAATTCCGCCCGATTCCAATATTTTTGTGTGCTATAGCACACGCCTTCCGAGTGGGCCCGGGCCCTCCGGACCCGGATCAACTAAAATATTTTCGGGCCATCAAATAGGACCTAAGGAACCATAGTCACCGCCCCGCCATGTCCGTTCCTCATTTTTTTGCGTTTTACGGCCAAAAAACTAGAATTCCGCTCGATTCCCATATTTTCGTGTGCTATAGCCCACGCCTTCCGAGTGGGCCTGGGACCCCCAGACCCAAATCGCCTAAAAGTTTTTCGGGCAATCAAACCTAAAGAACCATAGTCACTGCCCCTCCATGACTGTTCCTCGTTTTATTGCGGTTTACGGCCAAAAAACTAGAATTCTGCCTGATTCCCATATTTTCGTGTGATAGGCCACTCCTTCCGAGTGGGCCCGGACCCTCCGGACCCGGATCGCCTAAAACCATTCCAGTCCATCAAATAGTACCGAAGGAACTATAGTCACCACACCTCCATGACCGTTCCTCGTTATTTTGCATTTTACGGCCAAAAAACTAGAATTCCGCCCGATTCCCATATTTTCGTGTGCTATAGCCCACGCCTTCTGAGTGCGCCCGGGACCCCTGACTCGGATCGCCTAATAAATTTTTGGGCCATCAAATACGACCTAAAGAACATAGTCACCGCCCCGCCATGACTGTTCCTCGTCTTTTTACGGTTTACGGCCAAAAAACTAGAATTCCACCTGATTCCCATATTTTCGTGTACTATAGCCCATGCCTTCCGAGTGGGCCCGGGACCCTCGAACCCAAATCGCCTAAAAGTTTTATGGGTAATCAAATTCGACCTAAAGAGCCATAGTCACCGCCCCTCCTTGACTGCTCCTCATTTTATTGCAGTTTACAGCCAAAAAACTAGAATTCCGCCCGATTCAATATTTTCGTGTACAGCCCATGCCTTCTGAGTGGGCCTGGGCCCTCCGGACCCGGATCGACTAAAACTTTTCAAGTCCATCAAATAGTACCGAAGGAACTATAGTCACCACCCCTCCATGATCCTTCCTCGTAGTTTTGCATTTTACGGCCAAAAAACTTGAATTCCGCCCGATTCCCATATTTTCGTGTGCTATTGCCCACGCCTTCCGAGTGGAACCGGGAACCCCGAACCCGGATCGCCTAAAATTTTTCTGGGGCCATCAAATAAGACCTAAGGAACTATATTCACCGCCCCGCCATGACCGTTCCTCGTTATTTTGCATTTTACGGCCAAAAAACTAGAATTCCGCTCGATTCCCATATTTTCGTGCGCCATAGCCCACGCCTTCCGAGTGGGCCCGGGACCCCCGGACCCAAATCGCCTAAAAGTTTTCCGGGCAATCAAATACGACCTAAAGAATCATAGTCACCGCCCCTCCATGACTGTTCCTCGTTTTATTGCGGTTTACGGCCAAAAAGTAGAATTCCGCCTGATTCCCATATTTCTGTGTGATAGGCCACTCCTTCCGAGTGGGCCCGGACCCTCCAGACCCGGATCGCCTAAAACTTTTCCTGTCCATCAAATAGTACCGAAGGAACTATAGTCACCACCCCTCCATGATCGTTCCTCGTTATTTTGCATTTTACGGCCAAAAAACTAGAATTCCGCCCGATTCCCATATTTTCGAGTGCTATAGCCCACGCCTTCTGAGTGCGCCCGGGACCCCGGACTCGGATCGCCTAATAAATTTTCGGGCCATCAAATACGACCTAAAGAACCATAGTCACCGCCCCGCCATGACAGTTCCTCGTCTTTTTGCGGTTTACGGCCAAAAAACTTGAATTCTGTCTGATTCCCATATTTTCGTGTGCTATAGCCCACGCCTTCCAAGTAGGCCCGGGCCCCCTGACCCGGATCGCCAAAAACTTTCCGGCCCATCAAATATGACCTAAGCAACCATAGTTACCGCCTTGCCATGATCGTTCCTCATTTTTGGCGTTTTAGGGCCAAAAATCTAGAATTCCGCCCGATTCCCATATTTTCGTGTGTAATAGGCCACTCCTTCCGAGTGGGCCGGGCCCCCGGACTCAAATCGCCTAAAATAATTCCGAGCCAGCAAATATGACCTAAAGAACCATAGTCACAGCCCTGCCATGACCGTTCCGCATTGTTTTGCGTTTTATGGCCAAAAAACTAGAATTCCGCCTAATTCCCATATTTCGTACGCTATAGCCAACGCCTTCTGAGTGGGCCCGGGCCCTCCGGACCCGGATCGCCTAAATTATTTCGAGCCATCAAATAGGACCTAAGGAACCATAGTCACCGCCTCACCATGACCGTTTCTCGTTATTTTTGTTTTACGGCCAAAAAACTACAATTTCGCCCGATTCCCATATCTTCGTTTGCTATAGCCCACGCCTTTCGAGTGGGCCCGGGCCTTCCGGACCCGGATCGCCTAAAAAATTTTCGGCTTATCAAATAAGACCTAAGGAACCATAGTCACCGCTCCGCCATGACCGTTCCTCGTTATTTTAATTTTACGGCCAAATAACTAGAATTCCGCCCGATTCCCATATTTTGACCTGGATCGCCTAAATCTTTTCGGGGCCATCAAATATGACCTAAGAAACTATAGTCACCGCCCCGCCATGACCGTTCCTCGTTATTTTGCATTTTACAGCCAAAAAACTAGAATTCCGCCCGATTCCTATATTTTCGTGTGCATAGCCCACGCCTTCCAAGTGGTCCCGGGACCTTCGGACCCCGATAGCCTAAAATTTTTCTAGGCCATCAAATAAGACCTAATGAACTATAGTCATCGCCCGCCATGACCTTTCCGCATTTTTAGCATTTTATGGCAAAAAAACTAGAATTCCTCCCGATTTCCATATTTTCGTGTGCGCCCACGCCTTCCGAGTTGGCCGGGCCCTCCGGACTGGGATCGCCTAAAATTTATTCGGGCCATCAAATACGACCTAAGGAACCATAGTCACCGCCCCGCCTTGATCGTTCCTTTTTTTGTACGTTTTTCGGCCAAAAAACTAGAATTCTGCAAGATTCCCATATTTTCGTGTGCTACAGCCCACGCCTTCCGAGTGGTCCCGGGCTCCCCGGACCCTGATCGCCTAAAATATTTTTGGTCCATCAAATACGACCTAAGGAACCATAGTCACCGCCCCTCCATGATCATTCCTCATTTTTTGCATTTTTCGGCCAAGAAACTAGAATTTCGCCTGATTCCCGTATTTTCATGTGCGCCCAAGCCTTCCGAGTGGGCCGCCCCCCCCCCAGACTGGGATCGCCTAAAAAAATTTCGAGCCATCAAATACGACCTAAGGAACCATAGTCACCGCCCCGCCATGATCGTTCCTCTTTTTTTCCGTTTTTCGGCCATAAAACTAGTATTCCGTGCGATTCCCATATTTTCATGTGCTATAGCCCACGTCTTCCGAGTGGGCTGGGGCCCCTGGACTCAGATCGCCTAAAATTATTCCGGGCCATCAAATACGACCTAATGAACTATAGTCACCGCCCACCATTACCTTTCCTCATTTTTAGCATTTTATGGCAAACAAACTAGAATTCCGCCCGATTCCCATATTTTCGTGTGCGCCCACGCCTTCCGAGTGGGCCGGGCCCCCCGGAATGGGATCGCCTAAAATTTTTTCGGGCCATCAAATACGACCTAAGGAACCATAGTCATCGCCCTGCCATGATCGTTCCTCTTTTTTTTACGTTTTTCGGGCAAAAAACTAGAATTCTGCCAGATTCCCATATTTTCGTATGCTACAACCCACGCCTTCCGAGTGGTCCCGGGCCCCCCGGATCCCGATCGCCTAGAAATTTTCCGGTCCATCAAATACGACCTAAGGAACCATAGTCACCGCACCTCCATGATCATTCCTCATTTTTTGCGTTTTTTGGCCAAAAAACTAGAATTCCACCTGAATTTCGTATTTTCATGTGCGCCCAAGCCTTCCGAGTGGGCCGCCCCCCTAGACTGGGATAGCCTAAAAAAATATTGGGCCGTCTAATACGACCTAAGGAACCATAGTCACCGCCCCGTCATGATCGTTCCTCATTTTTTCCATTTTTCGGCCATAAAACTAGAATTCCGCGTGATTCCCATATTTTCATGTGCTATAGCCCACGTCTTCCGAGTGGGCTAGGGCCCCTGGACTCAGATCGCCTAAAATTATTTCGGGCCATCAAATACGACCTATATAACCATAGTCACTGCCCCTCCATGACCATTCCTCGGTTTTTCTGCGTTTTACGGCCAAAAAACTAGATTTCCGCTTGATCCCCATATTTTTGTAAGCTATAGTCCACGCCTTCCGAGTGTTCCCTGGCTCCCCGGACCCCGATCTCCTAAAATTCTTCGGGGCCATCAAATACGACTTAAGGACCATAGTCACCGCCCTACCATGATCGTTCCTCATTTTTTGCGTTTTTCGGCCAAAAAACTAGAATTCCTCCCGATTCCCATATTTTCGTGTGCTATAGCCCACGCCTTCCAAGTAGTCCCGGGAGCCCCAGATTCGAATTGGCTAAAATTTTACCGGGCCATTAAATACGACCTAAGGAACCATAGTCACCGCCCCGCCATGATAAATCCTCACTTTTTGCGTTTTACGGCCAAAAAATTAGAATTCCGTCCGATTCTCATATTTACGTGTGCTATAGCCCACGCCTTCCGAGTGGGCCGGGCCCCCTGATTCGGATCGCCAAATTTTTTTTTGAGCCATCAAATAGGACCTAGGGAACCATAGTCACCGCCCCGCCATGACCGTTCCTCATTTTTTGCATTTTTCGGTCACAAAACTAGAATTCTGCCTGATTCCCATATTTTTGTGTGCTATAGCCCACGCCTTCTAAGTGGTCCCGGGACCCTCGGACCCCGATCGCCTAAAATTTTTTGGGCCATAAAATACGACATAAAGATCCATAGTCACCGCCCCACCATGATCATTCCACATTTTTTTCATTTTTCGGCCAAAAAACTAGACTTTTGCCTAATTCTAATATTTTTGTGTGCTATAGCCCACGCCTTCCGAGTGGGCTGGGACCCCGGAGCCGGACTGCCTAAAATTTTCTAGGTCATAAAATACGACCTAAAGAACCATAGTCACCGCCATGCCATGATCGTTCCTCATTTTTTTGCATTTTCGGCCAAAGAACTAGAATTCCGCCTGATTCCCATATTTTCGTGTGGTATAGCCCGCGCCTTCCAAGTGGTCCCGGGACCCCCGAACCCCGATGGCCTAAAATTTTTCTAGACCATCCAATACGACCTAAGGAACTATAGTCACCGCCCCGCCATGACCTTTAATCATTTTTTGCATTATATGGCCAAAAAACTAGAATTCCGCCCGATTTCTATATTTTCGTGTGCGCCCACGGTTTCCGAGTGGGCCGGGCCCCCCGGACTGGGATCGCCTAAAATTTATTCGGGATATCAAATACGACCTAAGGAACCATAGTCACCGCCCCACCATGATCATTCCTCATTTTTTGCATTTTTCGGCCAAGAAACTAGAATTCCGCCTGATTCCCGTATTTTCATGTGCGCCCAAGCCTTCCGAGTGGGCCGCCCCCCCCCCCCCAGACTGGGATCGCCTAAAAAAGTTTCGAGCCATCAAATACGACCTAAGGATCCATAGTCACCGCCCCGTCATGATCGTTCCTCTTTTTTTCCGTTTTTCGGCCATAAAACTAGAATTCCGCGCGATTCCCATATTTTCATGTGCTATAGCCCACGTCTTCCGAGTGGGCTAGGGCCCCTGGATTCAGATCGCCTAAAATTATTCCGGGCCATCAAATACGACCTAATGAACTATAGTCACCGCCCGCCATGACCTTTCCTCATTTTTAGCATTTTATGGCAAACAAACTAGAATTCCGCCCGATTCCCATATTTTCGTGTGCGCCCACGCCTTCCGAGTGGGCCGGGACCCCAGGACTGGGATCGCCTAATATTTTTTCGGGCCATCAAATACGACCTAAGGAACCATAGTCACCGCCCTGCCATGATCGTTCCTCTTTTTTTACATTTTTCGGCCAAAAAACTAGAATTCTGCCAGATTCCCATATTTTCGTGTGCTACAGCCCACGCCTTCCGAGTGGTCCCGGGCCCCCCGGATCCCGATCGCCTAGAAATTTTCCGGTCCATCAAATACGACCTAAGGAACCATAGTCACCGCACCTCCATGATCATTCCTCATTTTTTGCGTTTTTTGGCCAAAAAACTAGAATTCCACCTGATTTTCGTATTTTCGTGTGCGCCCAAGACTTCCGAGTGGGCCGCCCCCCTAGACTGGGATAGCCTAAAAAAATTTTAGGCCGTCTAATACGACCTAAGGAACCATAGTCACCGCCCCGCCATGATCGTTCCTCATTTTTTTTATTTTTTGGCCAAAAAACTAGAATTGCGCCCGATTCCCATATTTTCGTGTGCTATAGCCCACGCCTTCCGAGTGATCCCGGGCCTCCTGGACCCCAATCACCTAAACATTTTCCGATCTATCAAATACCACCTAAGGAACCATAGTCACCGCCACGCCATGATTATTCCTCATTGTTTGCATTTATCGGCCAAAAAACTAGAATTCTGCCTGTTTCCCATATTTTCGTGTACGCCCACGCCTTCCGAGTGGGCCGAGCACCCTAGACTGGGATTGCCTAATAATTTTTCGGGCCATCAAATATGACCTAGGGAATCATAGTCACCGCCCCGCCATGATCGTTCTTCATTTTTTGGGTTTTTCGGCCAAAAAACTAGAATTTCACCTGATTCCCATATTTTCGTGTGCTATAGCCCACGCCTTCAAAGTGCTCCCGGGACCCTCGGACCCCGATAGCCTTAAATTTTTTCTGGCCATCAAATACGACCTAAGGGACCATAGTCACCGCCCCGCCATGACCTTTCCTCAATTTTTGCATTTAATGGCCAAAAAACTAGAATTCCGCCTGATTCCCATATTTTCGTGTGCTATAGCCCACACCTTCCAAGTGGTCCCGGGACCCCCGGACCCCGATAGCCTAAAATTTTTCTAGGCCATCAAATATGACCTAAGAAACCATAGTCACCGCCCTGCCATGACCTTTCCTCATTGTTTTGCATTTTTCGGCCAAAAAACTAGAATTCCGCCCGATTACCATATTTTGGTATGCATAGCCCACGCCTTCCAAGTGGTCCCGGGACCTTCGGACCCCGATAGCCTAAAAATTTTCTTGGCCATCAAATAAGACCTAATGAACTATAGTCATCGCCCGCCATGACCTTTCCTCATTTTTAGCATTTTATGGCAAAAAAACTAGAATTCCTCCCGATTCCCATATTTTCGTGTGCGCCCACGCCTTCCGAGTTGGCCGGGCCCTCCGGACTGGGATCGCCTAAAATTTATTCAGGCCATCAAATACGACCTAAGGAACCATAGTCACCGCCCCGCCTTGATCATTCCTCTTTTTGTACGTTTTTCGGCCAAAAAACTAGAATTCTGCCAGATTCCCATATTTTCGTGTGCTACAGCCCACGCCTTCCGAGTGGTCCCGGGCTCCCTGGACCCCGATCGCCTAAAATATTTTTGGTCCATCAAATACGACCTAAGGAACCATAGTCACCGCCTCTCCATGATCATTCCTCATGTTTTGCATCTTTCGGCCAAGAAACTAGAATTCCGCCTAATTCCCGTATTTTCGTGTACGCCCACGCCTTCCGAGTGGGCCGAGCACCCTAGACTGGGATTGCCTAATAATTTTTCGGGCCATCAAATATGACCTAGGGAATCATAGTCACCGCCCCGCCATGATCGTTCTTCATTTTTTGGGTTTTTCGGCCAAAAAACTAGAATTTCACCTGATTCCCATATTTTCGTGTGCTATAGCCCACGCCTTCAAAGTGCTCCCGGGACCCTCGGACCCCGATAGCCTTAAATTTTTTCTGGCCATCAAATACGACCTAAGGGACCATAGTCACCGCCCCGCCATGACCTTTCCTCAATTTTTGCATTTAATGGCCAAAAAACTAGAATTCCGCCTGATTCCCATATTTTCGTGTGCTATAGCCCACACCTTCCAAGTGGTCCCGGGACCCCCGGACCCCGATAGCCTAAAATTTTTCTAGGCCATCAAATATGACCTAAGAAACCATAGTCACCGCCCTGCCATGACCTTTCCTCATTGTTTTGCATTTTTCGGCCAAAAAACTAGAATTCCGCCCGATTACCATATTTTGGTATGCATAGCCCACGCCTTCCAAGTGGTCCCGGGACCTTCGGACCCCGATAGCCTAAAAATTTTCTTGGCCATCAAATAAGACCTAATGAACTATAGTCATCGCCCGCCATGACCTTTCCTCATTTTTAGCATTTTATGGCAAAAAAACTAGAATTCCTCCCGATTCCCATATTTTCGTGTGCGCCCACGCCTTCCGAGTTGGCCGGGCCCTCCGGACTGGGATCGCCTAAAATTTATTCAGGCCATCAAATACGACCTAAGGAACCATAGTCACCGCCCCGCCTTGATCATTCCTCTTTTTGTACGTTTTTCGGCCAAAAAACTAGAATTCTGCCAGATTCCCATATTTTCGTGTGCTACAGCCCACGCCTTCCGAGTGGTCCCGGGCTCCCCGGACCCCGATCGCCTAAAATATTTTTGGTCCATCAAATACGACCTAAGGAACCATAGTCACCGCCTCTCCATGATCATTCCTCATGTTTTGCATCTTTCGGCCAAGAAACTAGAATTCCACCTGATTCCCGTATTTTCATGTGCGCCCAAGCCTTCCGAGTGGGCCGCCCCCCCCCCCAGACTGGGATCGCCTAAAAAAATTTTGAGACATCAAATACGACCTAAGGAACCATAGTCACCGCCCCGCCATGATCGTTCCTCTTTTTTTCCATTTTTCGGCCATAAAACTAGAATTCCGCGCGATTCCCATATTTTCATGTGCTATAGCCCACGTCTTCCGAGTGGACTGGGGCCCCTGGACTCAGATCGCCTAAAATTATTCCGGGCCATCAAATACGACCTAATGAACTATTGTCACCGCCCACCATGACCTTTCCTCATTTTTAGCATTTTATGGCAAACAAACTAGAATTCCGCCCGATTCCCATATTTTCATGTGCGCCCACGCCTTCCGAGTGGGCCGGGCCCCCCGGACTGGGATCGCCTAAAATTTTTTCGGGCCATCAAATACAACCTAAGGAACCATAGTCACCGCCCTGCCATGATCGTTCCTCTTTTTTTACGTTTTTCGGGCAAAAAACTAGAATTCTGCCAGATTCCCATATTTTCGTGTGCTACAACCCACGCCTTCCGAGTGGTCCCGGGCCCCCCGGATCCCGATCGCCTAGAAATTTTCCGGTCCATCAAATACGACCTAAGGAACCATAGTCACCGCACCTCCATGATCATTCCTCATTTTTTGCGTTTTTTGGCCAAAAGACTAGAATTCCACCTGAATTTCGTATTTTTGTGTGCGCCCAAGCCTTCCGAGTGGGCCGCCCCCCTAGACTGGGATAGCCTAAAAAAATATTGGGCCGTCTAATATGACCTAAGGAACCATAGTCACCGCCCCGTCATGATCGTTCCTCATTTTTTCCATTTTTCGGCCATAAAACTAGAATTCCGCGTGATTCCCATATTTTCATGTGCTATAGCCCACGTCTTCCGAGTGGGCTAGGGCCCCTGGACTCAGATCGCCTAAAATTATTCCGGGCCATCAAATACGACCTATATAACCATAGTCACTGCCCCTCCATGACCATTCCTCGGTTTTTCTGCGTTTTACGGCCAAAAAACTAGATTTCCGCTTGATCCCCATATTTTTGTAAGCTATAGTCCACGCCTTCCGAGTGTTCCCTGGCTCCCCGGACCCCGATCTCCTAAAATTCTTCGGGGCCATCAAATACGACTTAAGGAACCATAGTCACCGCCCTACCATGATCGTTCCTCATTTTTTGCGTTTTTCGGCCAAAAAACTAGAATTCCTCCCGATTCCCATATTTTCGTGTGCTATAGCCCACGCCTTCCAAGTAGTCCCGGGAGCCCCAGATTCGGATTGGCTAAAATTTTACCGGGCCATTAAATACGACCTAAGGAACCATCGTCACCGCCCCGCCATGATAAATCCTCACTTTTTGCATTTTACGGCCAAAAAATTAGAATTCCGTCCGATTCTCATATTTTCGTGTGCTATAGCCCACGCCTTCCGAGTGGGCCGGGCCCCCTGATTCGGATCGATAAATTTTTTTTTGAGCCATCAAATAGGACCTAGGGAACCATAGTCACCGCCCCGCCATGATCGTTCCTCATTTTTTGCATTTTTCGGTCACAAAACTAGAATTCTGCCTGATTCCCATATTTTTGTGTGCTATAGCCCACGCCTTCTAAGTGGTCCCGGGACCCCCGGACCCCGATCGCCTAAAATTTTTTGGGCCATAAAATACGACATAAACATCCATAGTCACCGCCCCGCCATGATCATTCCACATTTTTTTTATTTTTCGGCCAAAAAACTAGACTTTCGCCTAATTCTAATATTTTTGTGTGCTATAGCCCACGCCTTCCGAGTGGGCTGGGACCCCGGAGCCGGATTGCCTAAAATTTTCTAGGTCATAAAATACGACCTAAAGAACCATAGTCACCGCCATGCCATGATCGTTCCTCATTTTTTTGCATTTTTCGGCCAAAGAACTAGAATTCCGCCTGATTCCCATATTTTCGTGTGGTATAGCCCGCGCCTTCCAAGTGGTCCCGGGACCCCCGAACCCCGATGGCCTAAAATTTTTCTAGACCATCCAATACGACCTAAGGAACTATAGTCACCGCCCCGCCATGACCTTTAATCATTTTTTGCATTATATGGCCAAAAAACTAGAATTCCGCCCGATTTCTATATTTTCGTGTGCGCCCACGGTTTTCGAGTGGGCCGGGCCCCCCGGACTGGGATCGCCTAAAATTTATTCGGGACATCAAATACGACCTAAGGAACCATAGTCACCGCCCCACCATGATCATTTCTCATTCTTTACGATTTTCGGCCATAAAACTAGAATTCCGCCTGATTCCCATATTTTCGTGTGCAATAGCCCACACCTTCTTAGTGGGCCGGGCCCCCTGACTCGAATCGCCTAAAAAAATTTTTGGCCATCAAATACGACCTAGGGAACCATAGTCACCGCTCCGCCATGATCGTTCCTCATTTTTTGCATTTTTCAAAAAAAAAACTAGAATTTCGCCTGATTCCCATATTTTCGTGTGCTATAGCCCACGCCTTCTAAGTAGTCCCGGGACCCTCAGACCCCGATCGCCTAAAATGTTTCTGGGCCATCGAATACAAGCTAATGAACCATCGAATACAAGCTAAGGAACCATAGTCACCGCCCCGCCATGATTATTCCTCATTTTTGTGCGTTTTTCGGCCAAACAATTAGAATTCCGCCTGATTCCCATATTTTCGTGTGCTATAGCCCACGCCTTCCCAATGGGTAGGGCCCCACGGAGCCGGATTGCCTAAAATTTTTCCGGGCCATCAAATACGACCTAAGGAACCATAGTTACCGCCCCGACATGACCTTTCCTCATTTTTTGCATTTTACGTCCAAAAAACTAGAATTCTGCCCGATTCCTATATTTTCGTGTGCTATAGCCCACGCCATCCAAGTGGTCCCGGGATTCCCGAACCCCGATCTCCTAAAATTTTTTCAGGCCATCAAATATGACCTAAGGAATCATAGTCACCACCACGCCATGATTGTTCCCCATGTTTTGAGTTTTTCGGCTTGAAAACTTGAATTCCGCGGGTTTCCCATATTTTCGTGTGCTATAGCCCACGTCTTCCGAGTGGTCACGGGCCCCCTAGACCCCGATTTCCTACAATTTTTCCGTGCCCTCAAATACAATCTAAGGAACCATAGTCACTGCCCCGCCATCATCGTTCCTCAGTTTTTGCATTTTTCGGCCAAAAAACTAGAATTCCGCCTGATTCCCATATTTTCGTGTGCGCCTACGCCTTCCAATTGGACCGGTCCCCCCGCACTGTGATCGCCTAAATATTTTTTGGGCAATCAAATATGATCTAAGGAACCATAGTCACCGCCCCGCCATGATCGTTCTTCATTTTTTATGTTTTTTGGCCAAAGAACTAGAATTACGCCCGATTCCCATATTTCCGTGTGCTATAGCCCACGCCTTCCGAGTGATCCCGGGCCCCCTGGACCCCAATCACCTAAAATTTTTCCGATCCATCAAATACCACCTAAGGAACCATAGTCACCGCCATGCCATGATCGTTCCTCATTGTTTGCATTTTTCGGCCAAAAAACTAGAATTCCGTCTGTTTCCCATATTTTCGTGTGCGTTCACGCCTTCCGAGTGGGCCATCAAATACGACCTAGGGAACCATAGTCACCACCCCGCCATGATCGTTCTTCATTTTTGCATTTTTTGATCAAAAACTAGAATTTTGCCTGATTTCCATATTTTCGTGTGCTACCACGCCTTCCAAGTGGTCCTGGGACCCCCGGACCCCGATAGCCTAATATTTTTCTAGGCTATCAAATACGACTTAAGAAACCTTAGTCACCGCCCCGCCATGACCTTTCCTCATTGTTTTGCATTTTTCGGCCAAAAAACTAGAATTCCGCCCGATTCTCATATTTTCGTGTGCATAGCCCACGCCTTCCAAGTGGTCCCGAGACCCTAGGACCTCGATAGCCTAAAATTTATCTAGGCCATCAAATACGACCTAATGAACTATAGTCACCGCCCGCCATGACCTTTCCTCATTTTTAGCATTTTATGGCAAAAAAACTAGAATTTCGCCCGATTCCCATATTTTCGTGTGCGCCCACGCCCTCCGAGTGGGCCGGGCCCCCCGGACTGGGATCGCCTAAAATTTATTCGGGCCATCAAATAAGACCTAAGGAACCATAGTCACTGCCCCGCCATGATCGTTCCTCTTTTTTTACATTTTTCGGCCAAAAAACTAGAATTCTGCCAGATTCCCATATTTTCGTGTGCTACAGCCCACGCCTTCCGAGTGGTCCCAGGCCCCTCGGACCCCGATCGCCTAAAAATTTTCCGGTCCATCAAATACGACCTAAGGAACCATAGTCAACGCCCCTCCATGATCATTCCTCATTTTTTGCATTTTTCGGCCAAAAAACTAGAATTTCGTCTGATTCCCGTATTTTCGTGTGCGCCCAAGCCTTCCGAGTGGGCCGGCCCCCCCAGACTGGGATCACCTAAACTTTTTTCGGGCCATCAAATACGACCTAAGGAACCAGTCACTGCCCCGTCATGATCGTTCCTCATTTTTTCCCTTTTTTCGGCCATAAAACTAGAATTCCGCGCGATTCCCATATTTTTATGTGCTATAGCCCACGTATTCCGAGTGGGCTGGGGCCCCCGGACTCAGATCGTCTAAAATTATTTCGGGCCATCAAATACGACCTATATAACCATAGTCACCACCCCGCCATGACCATTCCTCGGTTTTTCTGCATTTTACGGCCAAAAAACTAGATTTCCGCATGATCCCCATATTTTTGTGTGCTATAGTCCACGCCTTCCGAGTGGTCCCTGGCTCCCCGGACCCTGATCGCCTAAAATTTTTCCGGGCCATCAAATACGACTTAAGGAACCATAGTCACCGCCCCGCCATGATCGTTCCTCATTTTTTGTGTTTTTCGGCCAAAAAACTAGAATTCCTCCCGATTCCCATATTTTCGTGTGCTATAGCCCACGACTTCCAAGTAGTCCCGGGACCCCCGGATTCGGATCGACTAAAATTTTACTGGGCCATTAAATACGACCTAAGGAACCATAGTCACCGCCCCGCCATGATAAATCCTCACTTTTTGCATTTTACGGCCAACAAACTAGAATTCCGCCCGATTCCCATATTTTCATGTGCTATAGCCCACGCCTTCCGAGTGGGCCAGGCCCCCTGACTCGTATCGCCAAATTTTTTTTTGAGCCACCAAATACGACCTAGGGAATCATAGTCACCTCCTCGCTATGATCGTTCCTCATTTTTTACATTTTTTGGCCAAAAAACTAGAATTCCGCCTGATTCCCATATTTTCGTATGCTATAGCCCGCGCCTTCCAAGTGGTCCCGGGACCCCCGGACCCCGATGACCTAAAATTTTTCTAGACCATCAAATACGACCTAAGGAACTATAGTCACCGCCCTGCCATGACCTTTAATCATTTTTTGCATTATATGGCCAAAAAACTAGAATTCCGCCCGATTCCCATATTTTCGTGTGCTCCCACGATTTCCGAGTGGGCTAGGCCCCCCGGACTGGGATCGCCTAAAATTTATTCGGGCCATCGAATACAACCTAAGGAACTATAGTCACCACCGCGCCATGATCGTTCCTTATTTTTTTTTACGTTTTTCGGCTAAAAAACTAAAATTCCGCCAGGTTCCCATATTTTTGTGTGCTACAGCCCACGCCTTCCGAGTGATCCCGGGCCCCTCGGACCCTGATCGCCTAAAAATTTTCCGGTCCACCAAATATGACCTAAGGAACCATAGTCACCGCCCCTCCATGATCGTTCCTCATTTTTTGCATTTTTCGGCCAAAATACTAGAATTCCACCCGATTCCCATATTTTGGTGTGCGCCCAAGCCTTCCGAGTGGGCCGGGGCCCCCGGACTCGGATCGCATAAAAAATTTTTGGGCCATCAAATACGACCTAAGGAACCATAGTCACCGCCCCGTCATGATCGTTCCTCATTTTTTCCGTTTTTCGGCCATAAAACTAGAATTCCGCCCGATTCCCATATTTTTGTGTGCTATAGCCCACGTCTTCCGAGTGGACTGAGCCCCCTCCACTCAGGTAGCCTAAATTTTTTTTGGGCCATCAAATACAACCTATATAACCACAGTCACTGCCCCGCCATGACCATTCCGAGTGGTCCCTGGCCCCCCATCCCCCGATCGCCTAAAATTTTTCCGGTCCATCAAATACGACCTAAGGAACCATAGTCACCGCCCCGCCATGATCGTTCCTAAGTTTATGCGTTTTTCAGCCAAAAAACTAGAATTCCTCCCGATTCCCATATTTTCGTGTGCTATAGCCCATGCCTTCCAAGTAGTCTCGGGACCCTCGGATCGCCTAAAATTTTGCCGGGCCATTAAATATGACCTAAGGAACATATTCACCGCCCCGCAATGATCGTTCCTCACCTTTTGCATTTTACGGCCAAAAAACTAGAATTCTGCCTGATTCTCATATTTTTGTGTGCTATAGCCCACGCCTTCCGAGTGGGCCGGGCCCCCTAACTCGGATTGCCTAAATTTATTTTGGGCCATCAAATACGACCTAGGGAACCATAGTCACCGCCCCGCCATGATCGTTCCTCATTTTTTGCATTTTTCGGCCAAAAAACTAGAATTCCGCTTGATTCCCATATTTTCGTGTGCTATAGCCCACGCCTTCCAAGTGGTCCCGGACCCCAATCGCCTAAAATTTTCGGGCCATAAAATACAACCTAAAGAACCATAGTCACCGCCCCGCCATGATCGTTCCTCATTTTTTGCGTTTTCTGGGCCAAAAAACTAGAATTTCGCCTGATTCCAATATTTTCGTGTGCTATAGGCTATAACCCTCGCCTTCCGAGTGGGCCAGGACCCCGGAGCCGGATCGCCCTAAATTTTTTCGGTCCATCAATTACGACCTAAGTAACCATACTCACCTCCCCGCCATGACCTTTCATCATTTTTTGCATTTTACGGCCAAAAAGCTAGAATTTTGCCCGATTCCCATATTTTCGTGTGCTATAGTCCACGCCTTCCGAGTGGGACCGAGCCCCCCGGATCCTGATCGCCTAAACTTTTTCCGAGCCATCAAATACGACCTAAGGAATCATAGTCACCGCCCCACCATGATCGTTCCTCATTTTTTACATTTTTCGGCCAAAAAGCTAGAATTCCGCTAGATTCCCATATTTTCGTGTGCTACAGCCCACGCGTTCCGAGTGGTCCCGGGCCCCCGGACCCTGATCGCCTAAAAATTTTCCGATCCATCAAATACGACCTAAGGAACCATAGTCACCGTCCCTCCATGAACATTCCTCATTTTTGCATTTTTCGGCCAAAAAACTAGAATTCCGCCCGATTCCCACATTTTCGTGTGCATAGCCCACGGCTTCAGAGTGGGCCGGGCCCCCTGACTCAGATCGCCTAAAATTTTTTCGGGCCATCAAATACGACCTATAGAAACATAGTCACTGCCCCGCCATGACCTTTCCTCTTTTTTTGCATTTTATGGCCAAAAAACTAGAATTCCGCCCGATTGCCATATTTTTGTGTGCCATAGCCCACGCCTTCCAAGTGGTCTCAGAACCCCCGGACCCCGATAGCCTAAAATATTTCTAGGCCATCAAATACGACCTAAGGAACCATAGTCACCGCTCCGCCATGATCGTTCCTCAGTTTTTGCATTTTACGGCCAAAAAACTAGAATTTCGCCCGATTCCCATATTTTCGTGTGCTATAGCCCACGCCTTCCAAGTGGTCCCGGGACCCTGGACCGCGATCGCCTAAAAATTTTATGGGCCATAAGATACGACCTAAGGAAACATAGTCACATTCCCACCATGATCGTTCCTCATTTTTTGCGTTTTTCGACCAAAAAAACTTGAATTTCGCGCGATTTCCATATTTTTGTGTGCTACACAGCCCACGCCTTCCGAGTGGTCCCGAGCCCGCCCAATTTTTTTTTCGGTCCATCAAATATGACCTAAAGAACCATAGTCACCACCCCGCCATGATCGTTCCTCATTTTTTGCGTTTTTTGGCCAAAAAACTAGAATTTTGCCTGATTCTAATATTTTCATGTGCTATAGCACACACCTTCCAGTGGGTAGGGCCCCCTGAAACCGGATCGCCTAAAATTTTTTCGGGCCATCAAATATGACTAAGGAACCATAGTCACTGCCCCGTCATAATCGTTCCTCATTTTTGCATTTTTCGGCCAAAAAACTAGAATTCTGCCCGATTCCCATATTTTCGTGTGCGCCCAAGTCTTCCAAGTGGGCCGGGCCCCCCGGACTCGGATCGCCTAAAATTTTTTTGGGCCATCAAATACGACCTAAGCAATCATAGTCACCGCCCCGTCGTGATCGTTCCTCATTTTTTCTGTTTTTTGGCCATGAAACTAGAATTCCGCACGATTCCCATATTTTTGTGTGCTATAGCCCACGTCTTCTGAGTGGGCTGAGCCCCCTGGACTCAGATAGCCTAAAATTTTTTTGGGCCATCAAATACAACCTATATAACCACAGTCACTGCCCTGCCATAACCATTCCTCGGGTTTTCTGCATTTTACGGCCTAAAAACTAGATTTCTGCGTGATTCCCATATTTTCGTGTGCTATAGACCACGCCTTCCGAGTGGTCCCTGGCCCCCGTACCCCGATCGCCTAAAATTTTTCCGTTCCATCAAATACGACCTAAGGAACCATAGTTACCGCCCCGCCATGATCGTTCCTCATTTTTTGCGTTTTTCTGCCAAAAAACTAGAATTCCTCCCGATTCCCATATTTTCGTGTGCTATAGCCCATGCCTTCCAAGTAGTCTCGGGACCCCCGGACTCGGATCGCCTAAAATATTGCCGGGCCATTAAATATGACCTAAGGAACATATTCACCGCCCCGCCATGATCGTTCCTCACCTTTTTGCATTTTACGGCTAAAAAACTAGAATTCCGCCCGATTCCCATATTTTCTTGAGCTATAGCCCATGCCTTCCGAGTGGACCGGGCCCCCTTACTCAGATCGCCTAAAAAAAATTTGGTTCATAAATTACGACCTAAGTAACCATACTCACCTCCCCGCCATGACCTTTCATCATTTTTTGCATTTTACGGCCAAAAAGCTAGAATTTTGCCCGATTCCCATATTTTCGTGTGCTATATAGCCCACGCCTTCCGAGTGGGACCGGGCCCCCCGGATCCCGATCGCCTAAACTTTTTCCGATCCATCAAATACGACTTATAGAACCATAGTCACCGCCCCGCCATGATCGTTCCTCATTTCTTACATTTTTCGGCCAAAAAGCTAGAATTCTGCCAGATTCCCATATTTTCGTGTGCTACAGCCCACGCCTTCCGAGTGGTCCCGGGCCCCCCGGACCCTGATCGCCTAAAAGTTTTCCAGTCCATCAAATACGACCTAAGTAACCATAGTCACCGCCCCTCCATGATCATTCCTCATTTTTTGTGTTTTTCGGCAAAAAACCTAGAATTCCGCCCGATTCCCATATTTTCGTGTGCTATAGCCCACGGCTTCAGAGTGGGCCGGGCCCCCCAGACTCGGATCGCCCAAAATTTTTTCGGGCCATCAAATACGACCTAGAGAAACATAGTCACTGCCCCGCCATGACCTTTCCTCATTTTTTGCATTTTATGGACAAAAAACTAGAATTCCGCCCGATTCCCATATTTTCATGTGCCATAGCCCACGCCTTCAAGTGGTCCCGGAACCCCCAGACCCGATAGCCTAAAATTTTTCTAGGCCATCAAATACAACCTAAGGAACCATAGTCACCGCTCCGCCATGATCGTTCCTCACTTTTTGCATTTTACAGCCAAAAAACTAGAATTCCGCCAGATTCTCATATTTTCGTGTGCTATAATAGCCCACGCCTTCCAAGTGGTCACGGGACTCCCGAACCCCGATCTCCTAAAAATTATATGGGCCATCAGATACAACCTAAGGAAACATAGTCACATTCCCACCATGATCGTTCCTCATATTTGCGTTTTTCGACCAAAAAACATGAATTTCGCGCGATTTCCATATTTTTGTGTGCTACAGCCCATGCCTTCCGAGTGGTCCCGGGCCCGCCCAAAAAAAATTTTCGGTCCATCAAATACGACCTAAAGAACCATAGTCACCGCCCCGCCATGATCGTTCCTCATTTTTTGCATTTTTTGGCCAAAAACTAGAATTTTGCCTCATTCTAATATTTTTGTGTGCTATAGCACACACCTTCCCAGTGGGTAGGGCCCCCCGGAGCCGGATCGCCAAAATTTTTTCCCGGCCGTCAAATATGACTAAGGAACATAGTCACCGCCCCGTCATGATCGTTCCTCATTTTTGGATTTTTCGGCCAAAAAACTAGAATTCCGCCCGATTCGCATATTTTCGTGTGCTATAGCCCACGCCTTCCGAGTGGGCCGGATCCCCGGACTCGGATTGCCAAAAAGTTTTTCGGGCCATCAAATATGACCTATGGAACGATAATCACCGCCTCGCCGTGATCGCTCCTCATTTTTTGCATTTTTCGGCCAAAAAACTAGAATTTCGCCATATTCCCATATTTTCGTGTGCTATAGCCCACGCCTTCCAAGTGGTCCCGGGACACCCGGACTCGGATCGCCTAAAGGTTTTACGGGCCATTAAATACGACCTAAGGAACAATAGTCACCGCCCCGCCATGATCGTTCCTCACTTTTTGCATTTTTCGGCCAAAAAACTAGAATTGCGCCCGATTCCAATATTTTCGTATGCTATAGCCCACGCCTTCCGAGTGGTCCCGGGCCCCCAGACCCCAACTGCCTAAAATTTTTCCGGTCCATCAAATACGACCTAAGGAACCATAGTCACCGCCCTCCATGATCGTTCCTCATTTTTTTGTGTTTTTCGGCCAAAACACTAAAATTCTGCCCGATTCCCATATTTTTGTGTGCTCCCACGCCTTCCGAGTGGGCCGGGCAACCCGGATTGGGATCGCCTAAAATTTTTTTGGGCTGTCAAATACGACCTAAGGAACCATAGTCACCGCCCCGCCATGATCGTTCCTCATTTTTTACATTTTTCGGCCAAAAAACTAGAATTCCGCCCGATTCCCATATTTTCGTGTGCTATAGCCCACGCCTTCCGAGTGGGCCGGGCCCCCTGACTCGGATCGCCTAAAATTTTTTCGGGCCATCAAATACGACCTAGGGAACCATAGTCACCGCCCCGCCATGATCGTTCCTCATTTTTTGCTTTTTTTGGCCAAAAAACTAGAATTCCGCCCGATTCCCATATTTTCGTGTGCTATACCATGCCTTCAAAGTGGTCCCTAGACCCCGGCCCCCGATAGCCTAAAATTTTACCTGGCCATCAAATACGACCTAAGGAACCATAGTCACTGCCCCGCCTTGACCTTTCCTCATTTTTTGCATTTTATGGCCAAAAAAACTAGAATTCCGCTTGATTCCCATATTTTCTTGTGCTATAGCCCACGCCTTCCAAGTGGTCCCGGGGCCCCCGAACCCCGATCAACTAAAAATTTTCGGGCCATAAAATAAGACCTAAAGAACCATAGTCACCACCCCGCCATGATCGTTCCTCATTGTTTTGCATTTTTCGGCCAAAAAACTAGAATTTCGCATGATTCCAATATTTTCGTGTGTTGTAGCCCACGCCTTCCCAGTGGGTAGGGCCGCCCGGAGCCGGATCGCCTAAAATTTTTCTGCGCCATCAAATACGACCTAAGTAACCATACTCACCTCCCTGCCATGACCTTTCCTCATGTTTTGCATTTTATGGCAAAAAAACTAAAATTTCGCCCGATTCCCATATTTTCGTGTGCTATAGCCCACGTCTTTCGAGTGGACCGGGCCCCCTGGACTCGGATCACCTAAAATTCTTCCGGACCATCAAATACGACCTAGAGAACCATAGTCACCGCCCTGCCATGATGATTCCATGTTTTTTCTGCGTTTTACGGCCAAAAAACTAGAATTCCGCCAAATTCCCATAATTTCGTGAGCTATGGCCCACGCCTTCCAAGTGGTCCCGGGACCCCCGGACTCGGATTGCCTAAAATTTTTCTGGTCCATTAAATACGACCTAAGGAACCATAGTCACCGCCCGCCATGATTGTTCCTCACTTTTTGGATTTTACGGCCAAAAAACTAGAATTCTTCCTGATTCCCATATTTTCGTGTGCTATAGCTCACACCTTCCAAGTGGTCCCGGGACCACTGAACCTCGATCTCCTAAAACATTTTTGGGCCATCAAATACGACCTAAGGAACCATAGTCTCCGCCCCTCCATGAATGTTCCTCATGTTTTGCGTTTTTCGGCCAAAAAACTAGAATTCCACCCGATTCTCATATTTTCGTGTGCGCCCACGCCTTCCGAGTGGGCTGGGTCCCCCGGACTGAGATCCCCTAATATTTTTTCGGGGCATCAAATACGACCAAAGGAATGATAGTCACTGCCCCGCCATGATCGTTCCTCATTTTCTGCATTTTTCAGCCAAAAAACTAGAATTCCGCACGATTCCCATATTTTCGTGTACTAGCCCTTGCCTTCCAAGTGATCCCGGGACCCCCGGACCCTGATCGCCTAAAATTTTTCTGGGCCATCAAATACGACCTAAGGAACAATAGTCACCACCCCTCCATGATCGTTCCTCAATGTTTACGTTTTTCGGACAAAAAACTAGAATTACGCCCGATTCCCATATTTTCGCGTGCTATAAGCCTTCCGAGTGGTTGCGGGCCTCCCGGACCCCGATCGCTTAAAATTTTTTCGGTCCATCCAATACGACCTAAGGAACCATAGTTACCGCCCCACCATGATCGTTCCTCTTTTTTTGCATTTTTCGGCCAAAAAACTAGAATTACGCCCGATTCCCATATTTTCGTGTGCCCCCGCCGGGCCCCCTGGAGATGGAT
Organism: Nicotiana tabacum; assembly: GCF_000715075.1. NCBI lineage: Eukaryota > Viridiplantae > Streptophyta > Magnoliopsida > Solanales > Solanaceae > Nicotiana > Nicotiana tabacum. Next base: position 84,369,865 of record NC_134096.1, on the reverse strand, counting down.
TGCCTAAAATTTTTCCGGGCCATCAAATACGACCTAAGAAACCATAGTCACTGCTCGTCATGATCGTTCATCATTTTTTCCATTTTTCGGCCATAAAACTAGAATTCCGCCCGATTCCCAAATTTTCGTGCGCTATAGCCCACGCCTTGCGAGTGGGCCGGGCCCCCTAGACTCGGATCGCCTAAATGTTTTTAGGGCCATCAAATATGTACTAAGGAACCATAGTCACCGCCCTGCCATGATCGTTCCTCATTTTTTACGTTTTTTGGGAAAAAAAACCTAGAAATTTGCCCGATTCGCATATTTTCGTGGGAACCATAGTCACCGTCCCGCCATGATCCTTCCTCATTTTTTGCATTTTTCGGCCAAAAGACTAGAATTCCGCCTGATTCCCAAATTTTCGTGTGCTATAGCCCACGCCTTCCAAGTGGACCTGGGACCCCCGAACCCCGATCGCCTAAATTTTTTCGGGCCATAAAATACGGCCTAAAGAACCATAGTCACCGCCCCGCCATGAGCGTTCCTCATATGTTTGCATTTTTCTTCCAAAAAACTAGAATTTCGCCTGATTCTAATATTTTCGTGTGCTATAGCCCACGCCTTCCCAGTGGGTAGGGCCCCCGGAGCCGGATCACCTAAAATTTTTCCGGGCCATCAAATACGACTTAAGAAACCATAGTCACCGCCCCGTCATGATCGTTCCTCATTTTTTGCATTTTTCGACCAAAAAACCAGAATTCCGCCTGATTCCCATATTATCGTGTGCTATAGCCTACGCCTTCCTAGTGGGCCGGGCCCCCCGGACTCGGATCGCATAAAAGTTTTTTGGGCCATCAAATACAACCTTAGGAACCATAGTCACCGCTCCGCCATGCTCGTTCCTCATTTTTTGCATTTTTCGGCCAAAAAACTAGAATTCCGCCCGATTCCCATATTTTCGTGTGCGCCCACGCCTTCCAAGTGGTCCCGGGACCCCTGGACTCGTATTGTCTAAAACTTTTCCGGGCCATTAAATACGACCTATGGAACCATTGTCATCGCTCCGCCATGATTGTTCCTCACTTTTTGTATTTTACGGCCAAAAAACTAGAATTTCACCTGATTTCCATATTTTTGTGTGCTATAGCCCACGCCTTCCAAGTGGTCCCGGGACCACCGAACCCCCGATCTCCTAAAAATATTTCGTGCAATCAAATACAACCTAAGTAACCATCGTCACCGCCCCGCCATGATCGTTCCTCATTTTTTGCGTTTTTCGGCCAAAAAACAAGAATTCCGCCCAATTCCCATATTTTCGTGTGCTATAGCCCACGCCTTCCAAGTGGTCCCGGTACCCTCGAACCCCGATCTCCTTAATTTTTTCGGGCCATAAAATACGAATTAAATGACCATAGTCATCTCCCTGCCATGATCGTTCCTCATTTTTGGCATTTTTCGGCCAAAAAACTAGAAATTCGCCTGATTCCAATATTTTCGTGTGCTATAGCCCTCGCCTTCCTAGTGGGTTGGGCCCCTGGAGACGGATCGCCTAATAATTTTCCGAGCCATCAAATACGACCTAAGGAACCATAGTCATCGCCCCGTCATGATCGTTCCTCATTTTTTGTGTTTTTTGGTCAAAAAACTAGAATTTCGCCCGATTCCCATATTTTCGTGTTCTATAGCCCATGCCTTCCGAGTGGGCCGGGCCCCTCGGACTCGGCTCGCCTAAAAGTTATTTGGGCCATCAAATACGACCTAAGGATCCATAGTCCCCGCCCCACCGTGATCGTTCCTCTTTTTTTGCATTTTTCGGCCAAAAAACTAGAATTCCGCCCGATTCCCATATTTTCGTGTGCGCCTACGCCTTCCAAGTGGACCCGGGACCCCCGGACTCGTATCGCCTAATAATATTCCGGGCCATTAAATACGACCTAAGTAACCATTGTCACCGCCCTGCCATGATTGTTCCTCACTTTTTGTATTTTACGGCCAAAAAACAAGAATTCCACGTGATTCCCATATTTTCGTGTGCTATAGCCCACGCCTTCCAAGTGGTCCCGAGACCGCCGAACCCCGATCTCCTAAAAAGTTTTCGTGCAATAAAATATGACCTAAGTATCCATCATCACTGCCCCGCCATGATCGTTCCTCCTTTTTTGTATTTTTCGGCCAAAAAAATAGAATTTCGCCCGATTCCCATATTTTCGTGTGCTATAGCCCACGCCTTCCAAGTAGTCCCTGGACCCTCGAACCCCGATCTCCTTAATTTTTCCGGGCCATAAAATATGACCTAAATGACCATAGTCACCGCCCCGCCATGACCGTTCCTCATTTTTCACGTTTTTCGGCTAAAAAACTAGAATTTCGCCTGATTCCAATATTTTCGTGTGCTATAGCCCACGCCTTCCTAGTGGGTTGGGCCCCCGAAGCCGGATAGCCTAAAAATTTTCCGGGCCATCAAATACAACCTAAGGAACTATAGTCATCGCCCCGTCATGATCGTTCCTCATTTTTTGTGTTTTTCGGCCAAAAAATTAGAATACCGCCCGATTCCCATATTTTCGTGTTCTATAGCCTACGCCTTCCGAGTGGGACTGGCCGCCCGGACTGGGATCGCCTAAAAAAATTTCTGGCCATCAAATATGACCTAAGGAACCATAGTCACTGTCCCGTCACGATCGTTCTTCATTTTTTCCGTTTTTCGGCCATAATACTAGAATTCCGCCCGATTCCCATATTTTTGTGTGGGCCGGGCCCCTTGGAATCGGATAGCCTAAAATTTTATCGGGCCATCAAATAAGCCCTAAGGAACCATAGTCACTGCCCCGCTATGATCGTTCCTCGTTGTTCACGTTTTTCGGCCAAAAAACTAGAATTACGCCCGATTTGCATATTTTCGTGTGCAATACCCCACGCCTTCCGAGTGGGTCGGGCTCCCTGACTCGGATCGCCTAAAAATTTTTCGGGCCATCAAATACGACCTAGGGAACCATAGTCACCGTCCCGCCATGATCCTTCCTCATTTTTTGCATTTTTCGGCCAAAAGACTAGAATTCCGCCTGATTCCCAAATTTTCGTGTGCTATAGCCCACGCCTTCCAAGTGGACCTGGGACCCCCGAACCCCGATCGCCTAAATTTTTTCGGGCCATAAAATACGGCCTAAAGAACCATAGTCACCGCCCCGCCATGAGCGTTCCTCATATGTTTGCATTTTTCTTCCAAAAAACTAGAATTTCGCCTGATTCTAATATTTTCGTGTGCTATAGCCCACGCCTTCCCAGTGGGTAGGGCCCCCGGAGCCGGATCACCTAAAATTTTTCCGGGCCATCAAATACGACTTAAGAAACCATAGTCACCGCCCCGTCATGATCGTTCCTCATTTTTTGCATTTTTCGACCAAAAAACCAGAATTCCGCCTGATTCCCATATTATCGTGTGCTATAGCCTACGCCTTCCTAGTGGGCCGGGCCCCCCGGACTCGGATCGCATAAAAGTTTTTTGGGCCATCAAATACAACCTTAGGAACCATAGTCACCGCTCCGCCATGCTCGTTCCTCATTTTTTGCATTTTTCGGCCAAAAAACTAGAATTCCGCCCGATTCCCATATTTTCGTGTGCGCCCACGCCTTCCAAGTGGTCCCGGGACCCCTGGACTCGTATTGTCTAAATCTTTTCCGGGCCATTAAATACGACCTATGGAACCATTGTCATCGCTCCGCCATGATTGTTCCTCACTTTTTGTATTTTACGGCCAAAAAACTAGAATTTCACCTGATTTCCATATTTTCGTGTGCTATAGCCCACGCCTTCCAAGTGGTCCCGGGACCACCGAACCCCCGATCTCCTAAAAATATTTCGTGCAATCAAATACAACCTAAGTAACCATCGTCACCGCCCCGCCATGATCGTTCCTCATTTTTTGCGTTTTTCGGCCAAAAAACAAGAATTCCGCCCAATTCCCATATTTTCGTGTGCTATAGCCCACGCCTTCCAAGTGGTCCCGGTACCCTCGAACCCCGATCTCCTTAATTTTTTCGGGCCATAAAATACGAATTAAATGACCATAGTCATCTCCCTGCCATGATCGTTCCTCATTTTTGGCATTTTTCGGCCAAAAAACTAGAAATTCGCCTGATTCCAATATTTTCGTGTGCTATAGCCCTCGCCTTCCTAGTGGGTTGGGCCCCTGGAGACGGATCGCCTAATAATTTTCCGAGCCATCAAATACGACCTAAGGAACCATAGTCATCGCCCCGTCATGATCGTTCCTCATTTTTTGTGTTTTTTGGTCAAAAAACTAGAATTTCGCCCGATTCCCATATTTTCGTGTTCTATAGCCCATGCCTTCCGAGTGGGCCTGACCGCCCGGACTGGGATCGCCAAAAAAAATTTCTGGCCATCAAATACGACCTAAGGAACCATAGTCACCGCCCCGTCATGATCGTTCCTCATTTTTTCCGTTTTTCGGGCATAAAACTAGAATTCCGCCCGATTCCCATATTTTCATGTGCTATAGCCCACGCCTTCCGAGTGGGACGGGCCCCTTGGAATCAGATAGCCTAAAAGTTTATCGGGCCATCAAATAAGCCCTAAGGAACCATAGTCACCGCCCCGCCATGATCGTTCCTCGTTGTTTATGTTTTTCGGCCAAAAAACTAGAATTACGCCCGATTCGCATATTTTCGTGTGCAATATCCCATGCCTTCCGAGATGGTCAGGCCCCCTGACTCGGATCGCCTAAAATTTTTTCGGGCCATCAAATACGACCTAGGGAACCATAGTCACCGTCCCGCCATGATCTTCCCTCATTTTTTGCATTTTTCGGCTAAAAGACTATAATTTCGCCTAATTCCCATATTTTCGTGTGCTACAGACCACGCCTTCCAAGTGGTACCGGAACCCCCGGACCCCGATCGCCTAAATTTTTCCGGGTCATAAAATACGACCTAAAGAACCATAGTCACCGCCCCGTCATGATCGTTCCTCATTTTTTGCATTTTTCGGCCAAAACACTAGAATTCCGCCTGATTCCCATATTTTCGTGTGCTATAGCCTACGCCTTCCTAGTGGGCCGGGCCTCCCGGACTCGGATGGCCTAAAAGTTTTTTGGGCCATCAAATACGATCTTAGGAACCATAGTCATCGCCCCGCCCTGATCGTTCCTCATTTTTTGCATTTTTCGGCCAAAAAACTAGAATTCCGCCCGATTCTCATATTTTCGTGTGCACCCACGTCTTCCAAGTGGTCCCGGGACCCCCGGACTCGTATCGCCTAAAATTTTTCTAGGCCATTAAATACGACCTAAGGAACCATTGTCACCGCCCGACCATGATTGTTCCTCACTTTTTGTATTTTTCGGCCAAAAAACTAGAATTCCACCCGATTCCCATATTTTCGTGTGCTATAGCCCACGCCTTCCAAGTGGTCCCAGGACCCCCGAACCCCGATCTCCTAAAAAAAATTTGGCAATCAAATACAACCTAAGTAACCATAGTCACCGCCCCGCCATGATCATTCCTCATTTTTTGCGTTTTTCGGCCAAAAACACTAGAATTCCGCCCGATTCCCATATTTTCATGTGCGCCCACGCCTTCCGAGTGGGCCAGGCCCCCGGACTGGGAACGCCAAAAAAGATTTCGGGCCATCAAATATGACCTAAGGAACCATAGTCACCGCCCCTCCATGATCGTTCCTCATTCTTTCTACGTTTTTCGGCCAAAAAACAAGAATTCTGCCCGTTTCCCATATTTTCGTGTGCTATAGCCCACGCCTTCCAAGTGGTCCCAGGACCCTCGAACCCCGATCTCCTAAATTTTTTCGGGCCATATAATATGACCTAAATGACCATAGTCACCGCCCCGCCATGATCGTTCCTCATTTTTTGCATTTTTCGGCAAAAAAACTAGAATTTCGCCTGATTCCAATATATTCATGTGCTATAGCCCACGCTTTCCCAGTGGGTTGGGCCCCCCGGAGCCGGATCACCTAAAAATTTTCCGGGCCATCAAATACAACGTAAGGAACCATAGTCATCGCCCCGTCATGATCGTTCCTCATTTTTTGTGTTTTTCGGCCAAAAAATTAGAATACCGCCCGATTCCCATATTTTCGTGTTCTATAGCCTACGCCTTCCGAGTGGGACTGGCCGCCCGGACTGGGATCGCCTAAAAAAATTTCTGGCCATCAAATATGACCTAAGGAACCATAGTCACTGTCCCGTCACGATCGTTCTTCATTTTTTCCGTTTTTCGGCCATAATACTAGAATTCCGCCCGATTCCCATATTTTTGTGTGGGCCGGGCCCCCTGGAATCGGATAGCCTAAAATTTTATCGGGCCATCAAATAAGCCCTAAGGAACCATAGTCACTGCCCCGCTATGATCGTTCCTCGTTGTTCACGTTTTTCGGCCAAAAAAACTAGAATGCCGCCCGATTCTCATATTTTCACGTGCAATAGCCCATGCCTTCCGAGTAGGCCGGGCCCCCTGACTCGGATAGCCTAAAATTTTTTCAGGCCATACAATACGACCTAGGGAACCATAGTCACCGTCCCGCCATGATCCTTCCTCATTTTTTGCATTTTTCGGCCAAAAGACTAGAATTCCGCCTGATTCCCAAATTTCCGTGTGCTATAGCCCACGCCTTCCAAGTGGACCTGGGACCCCCGAACCCCGATCGCCTAAATTTTTTCGGGCCATAAAATACGGCCTAAAGAACCATAGTCACCGCCCCGCCATGAGCGTTCCTCATATGTTTGCATTTTTCTGCCAAAAAACTAGAATTTCGCCTGATTCTAATATTTTCGTGTGCTATAGCCCACGCCTTCCCAGTGGGTAGGGCCCCCGGAGCCGGATCACCTAAAATTTTTCCGGGCCATCAAATACGACTTAAGAAACCATAGTCACCGCCCCGTCATGATCGTTCCTCATTTTTTGCATTTTTCGACCAAAAAACCAGAATTCCGCCTGATTCCCATATTATCGTGTGCTATAGCCTACGCCTTCCTAGTGGGCCGGGCCCCCCGGACTCGGATCGCATAAAAGTTTGTTGGGCCATCAAATACAACCTTAGGAACCATAGTCACCGCTCCGCCATGCTCGTTCCTCATTTTTTGCATTTTTCGGCCAAAAAACTAGAATTCCGCCCGATTCCCATATTTTCGTGTGCGCCCACGCCTTCCAAGTGGTCCCGGGACCCCTGGACTTGTATTGTCTAAAATTTTTCCGGGCCATTAAATACAACCTATGGAACCATTGTCATCGCTCCGCCATGATTGTTCCTCACTTTTTGTATTTTACGGCCAAAAAACTAGAATTTCACCTGATTTCCATATTTTCGTGTGCTAAAGCCCACGCCTTCCAAGTGGTCCCGGGACCACCGAACCCCCGATCTCCTAAAAATATTTCGTGCAATCAAATACAACCTAAGTAACCATCGTCACCGCCCCGCCATGATCGTTCCTCATTTTTTGCGTTTTTCGGCCAAAAAAACAAGAATTCCGCCCAATTCCCATATTTTCGTGTGCTATAGCCCACGCCTTCCAAGTGGTCCCGGTACCCTCGAACCCCGATCTCCTTAATTTTTCCGGGCCATAAAATACGAATTAAATGACCATAGTCATCTCCCTGCCATGATCGTTCCTCATTTTTGGCATTTTTCGGCCAAAAAACTAGAAATTCGCCTGATTCCAATATTTTCGTGTGCTATAGCCCTCGCCTTCCTAGTGGGTTGGGCCCCTGGAGACGGATCGCCTAATAATTTTCCGAGCCATCAAATACGACCTAAGGAACCATAGTCATCGCCCCGTCATGATCGTTCCTCATTTTTTGTGTTTTTTGGTCCAAAAAACTAGAATTTCGCCCGATTCCCATATTTTCGTGTTCTATAGCCCATGCCTTCCGAGTGGGCCTGACCGCCCGGACTGGGATCGCCAAAAAAAATTTCTGGCCATCAAATACGACCTAAGGAACCATAGTCACCGCCCCGTCATGATCGTTCCTCATTTTTTCCGTTTTTCGGCCATAAAACTAGAATTCCGCCCGATTCCCATATTTTCATGTGCTATAGCCCACGCCTTCCGAGTGGGACGGGCCCCTTGGAATCAGATAGCCTAAAAGTTTATCGGGCCATCAAATAAGCCCTAAGGAACCATAGTCACCGCCCCGCCATGATCGTTCCTCGTTGTTTATGTTTTTCGGCCAAAAAACTAGAATTACGCCCGATTCGCATATTTTCGTGTGCAATATCCCATGCCTTCCGAGTTGGTCAGGCCCCCTGACTCGGATCGCCTAAAATTTTTTCGGGCCATCAAATACGACCTAGGGAACCATAGTCACCGTCCCGCCATGATCTTCCCTCATTTTTTGCATTTTTCGGCTAAAAGACTAGAATTTCGCCTAATTCCCATATTTTCGTGTGCTACAGACCACGCCTTCCAAGTGGTACCGGGACCCCCGAACCCCGATCGCCTAAATTTTTCCGGGTCATAAAATACGACCTAAAGAACCATAGTCACCGCCCCGTCATGATCGTTCCTCATTTTTTGCATTTTTCGGCCAAAACACTAGAATTCCGCCCGATTCTCATATTTTCGTGTGCTATAGCCTACGCCTTTCCTAGTGGGCCGGGCCTCCCGGACTCGGATGGCCTAAAAGTTTTTTGGGCCATCAAATACGATCTTAGGAACCATAGTCATCGCCCCGCCCTGATCGTTCCTCATTTTTTGCATTTTTCGGCCAAAAAACTAGAATTCCGCCCGATTCTCATATTTTCGTGTGCACCCACGTCTTCCAAGTGGTCCCGGGACCCCCGGACTCGTATCGCCTAAAATTTTTCTAGGCCATTAAATACGACCTAAGGAACCATTGTCACCGCCCGACCATGATTGTTCCTCACTTTTTGTATTTTTCGGCCAAAAAACTAGAATTCCACCCGATTCCCATATTTTCGTGTGCTATAGCCCACGCCTTCCAAGTGGTCCCAGGACCCCCGAACCCCGATCTCCTAAAAAAAATTTTGGCAATCAAATACAACCTAAGTAACCATAGTCACCGCCCCGCCATGATCATTCCTCATTTTTTGCGTTTTTCGGCCAAAAACACTAGAATTCCGCCCGATTCCCATATTTTCATGTGCGCCCACGCCTTCCGAGTGGGCCAGGCCCCCGGACTGGGAACGCCAAAAAAGATTTCGGGCCATCAAATATGACCTAAGGAACCATAGTCACTGCCCCTCCATGATCGTTCCTCATTCTTTCTACGTTTTTCGGCCAAAAAACAAGAATTCTGCCCGTTTCCCATATTTTCGTGTGCTATAGCCCACGCCTTCCAAGTGGTCCCAGGACCCTCGAACCCCGATCTCCTAAATTTTTTCGGGCCATATAATATGACCTAAATGACCATAGTCACCGCCCCGCCATGATCGTTCCTCATTTTTTGCATTTTTCGGCAAAAAAACTAGAATTTCGCCTGATTCCAATATATTCATGTGCTATAGCCCACGCTTTCCCAGTGGGTTGGGCCCCCCGGAGCCGGATCACCTAAAAATTTTCCGGGCCATCAAATACAACGTAAGGAACCATAGTCATCGCCCCGTCATGATCGTTCCTCATTTTTTGTGTTTTTCGGCCAAAAAATTAGAATACCGCCCGATTCCCATATTTTCGTGTTCTATAGCCTACGCCTTCCGAGTGGGACTGGCCGCCCGGACTGGGATCGCCTAAAAAAATTTCTGGCCATCAAATATGACCTAAGGAACCATAGTCACTGTCCCGTCACGATCGTTCTTCATTTTTTCCGTTTTTCGGCCATAATACTAGAATTCCGCCCGATTCCCATATTTTTGTGTGGGCCGGGCCCCTGGAATCGGATAGCCTAAAATTTTATCGGGCCATCAAATAAGCCCTAAGGAACCATAGTCACTGCCCCGCTATGATCGTTCCTCGTTGTTCACGTTTTTCGGCCAAAAAACTAGAATTACGCCCGATTTGCATATTTTCGTGTGCAATACCCCACGCCTTCCGAGTGGGTCGAGCTCCCTGACTCGGATCGCCTAAAAATTTTTCGGGCCATCAAATACGACCTAGGGAACCATAGTCACCGTCCCGCCATGATCCTTCCTCATTTTTTGCATTTTTTGGCCAAAAGACTAGAATTCCGCCTGATTCCCAAATTTTCGTGTGCTATAGCCCACGCCTTCCAAGTGGACCTGGGACCCCCGAACCCCGATCGCCTAAATTTTTTCGGGCCATAAAATACGGCCTAAAGAACCATAGTCACCGCCCCGCCATGAGCGTTCCTCATATGTTTGCATTTTTCTGCCAAAAAACTAGAATTTCGCCTGATTCTAATATTTTCGTGTGCTATAGCCCACGCCTTCCCAGTGGGTAGGGCCCCCGGAGCCGGATCACCTAAAATTTTTCCGGGCCATCAAATACGACTTAAGAAACCATAGTCACCGCCCCGTCATGATCGTTCCTCATTTTTTGCATTTTTCGACCAAAAAACCAGAATTCCGCCTGATTCCCATATTATCGTGTGCTATAGCCTACGCCTTCCTAGTGGGCCGGGCCCCCCGGACTCGGATCGCATAAAAGTTTTTTGGGCCATCAAATACAACCTTAGGAACCATAGTCACCGCTCCGCCATGCTTGTTCCTCATTTTTTGCATTTTTCGGCCAAAAAACTAGAATTCCGCCCGATTCCCATATTTTCGTGTGCGCCCACGCCTTCCAAGTGGTCCCGGGACCCCTGGACTCGTATTGTCTAAAATTTTTTCGGGCCATTAAATACGACCTATGGAACCATTGTCATCGCTCCGCCATGATTGTTCCTCACTTTTTGTATTTTACGGCCAAAAAACTAGAATTTCACCTGATTTTCATATTTTCGTGTGCTATAGCCCACGCCTTCCAAGTGGTCCCGGGACCACCGAACCCCCGATCTCCTAAAAATATTTCGTGCAATCAAATACAACCTAAGTAACCATCGTCACCGCCCCGCCATGATCGTTCCTCATTTTTTGCGTTTTTCGGCCAAAAAACAAGAATTCCGCCCAATTCCCATATTTTCGTGTGCTATAGCCCACGCCTTCCAAGTGGTCCCGGTACCCTCGAACCCCGATCTCCTTAATTTTTCCGGGCCATAAAATACGAATTAAATGACCATAGTCATCTCCCTGCCATGATCGTTCCTCATTTTTGGCATTTTTCGGCCAAAAAACTAGAAATTCGCCTGATTCCAATATTTTCGTGTGCTATAGCCCTCGCCTTCCTAGTGGGTTGGGCCCCTGGAGACGGATCGCCTAATAATTTTCCGAGCCATCAAATACGACCTAAGGAACCATAGTCATCGCCCCGTCATGATCGTTCCTCATTTTTTGTGTTTTTTGGTCAAAAAACTAGAATTTCGCCCGATTCCCATATTTTCGTGTTCTATAGCCCATGCCTTCCGAGTGGGCCTGACCGCCCGGACTGGGATCGCCAAAAAAAATTTCTGGCCATCAAATACGACCTAAGGAACCATAGTCACCGCCCCGTCATGATCGTTCCTCATTTTTTCCGTTTTTCGGCCATAAAACTAGAATTCCGCCCGATTCCCATATTTTCATGTGCTATAGCCCACGCCTTCCGAGTGGGACGGGCCCCTTGGAATCAGATAGCCTAAAAGTTTATCGGGCCATCAAATAAGCCCTAAGGAACCATAGTCACCGCCCCGCCATGATCGTTCCTCGTTGTTTATGTTTTTCGGCCAAAAAACTAGAATTACGCCCGATTCGCATATTTTCGTGTGCAATATCCCATGCCTTCCGAGTTGGTCAGGCCCCCTGACTCGGATCGCCTAAAATTTTTTCGGGCCATCAAATACGACCTAGGAAACCATAGTCACCGTCCCGCCATGATCTTCCCTCATTTTTTGCATTTTTCGGCTAAAAGACTAGAATTTCGCCTAATTCCCATATTTTCGTGTGCTACAGACCACGCCTTCCAATTGGTACCGGGACCCCCGAACCCCGATCGCCTAAATTTTTCCAGGTCATAAAATACGACCTAAAGAACCATAGTCACCGCCCCGTCATGATCGTTCCTCATTTTTTGCATTTTTCGGCCAAAACACTAGAATTCCGCCCGATTCTCATATTTTCGTGTGCTATAGCCTACGCCTTCCTAGTGGGCCGGGCCTCCCGGACTCGGATGGCCTAAAAGTTTTTTGGGCCATCAAATACGATCTTAGGAACCATAGTCATCGCCCCGCCCTGATCGTTCCTCATTTTTTGCATTTTTCGGCCAAAAAACTAGAATTCCGCCCGATTCTCATATTTTCGTGTGCACCCACGTCTTCCAAGTGGTCCCGGGACCCCCGGACTCGTATCGCCTAAAATTTTTCTAGGCCATTAAATACGACCTAAGGAACCATTGTCACCGCCCGACCATGATTGTTCCTCACTTTTTGTATTTTTCGGCCAAAAAACTAGAATTCCACCCGATTCCCATATTTTCGTGTGCTATAGCCCACGCCTTCCAAGTGGTCCCAGGACCCCCGAACCCCGATCTCCTAAAAAAAATTTTGGCAATCAAATACAACCTAAGTAACCATAGTCACCGCCCCGCCATGATCATTCCTCATTTTTTGCGTTTTTCGGCCAAAAACACTAGAATTCCGCCCGATTCCCATATTTTCATGTGCGCCCACGCCTTCCGAGTGGGCCAGGCCCCCGGACTGGGAACGCCAAAAAAGATTTCGGGCCATCAAATATGACCTAAGGAACCATAGTCACCGCCCTCCATGATCGTTCCTCATTCTTTCTACGTTTTTCGGCCAAAAAACAAGAATTCTGCCCGTTTCCCATATTTTCGTGTGCTATAGCCCACGCCTTCCAAGTGGTCCCAGGACCCTCGAACCCCGATCTCCTAAATTTTTTCGGGCCATATAATATGACCTAAATGACCATAGTCACCGCCCCGCCATGATCGTTCCTCATTTTTTGCATTTTCGGCAAAAAAACTAGAATTTCGCCTGATTCCAATATATTCATGTGCTATAGCCCACGCTTTCCCAGTGGGTTGGGCCCCCCGGAGCCGGATCACCTAAAACTTTTCCGGGCCATCAAATACGACCTAAGGAACCATAGTCATCGCCCCGTCACGATCGTTCCTCATTTTTTGTGTTTTTCGGCCAAAAAACTAGAATTCCACCCGATTCCCATATTTTCGTGTTCTATAGCCCACGCCTTCCGAGTAGGCCTGGCCGCCAGGACTGGGATCGCCTAAAAAATTTTCTGGCCATCAAATACGACCTAAGGAATCATAGTCACCGCCCCGTCAAGATCGTTCCCCATTTTTTCCGTTTTTCGGCTATATAACTAGAATTCCGCCCGGTTCTAATATTTTCGTGTGCTATAGCCCACGCCTTCCGAGTGGGCCGTACCCCCTGGACTCGGATAGCCTAAAAGTTTATCGGGCCATCAAATAAGCCCTACGGAACCATAGTCACCGCCCCGCCATGATCGTTCCTCATTGTTTACGTTTTTCGGCCAAAAAACTAGAATGCCGCCCGATTCTCATATTTTCACGTGCAATAGCCCATGCCTTCCGAGTAGGCCGGGCCCCCTGACTCGGATAGCCTAAAATTTTTTCAGGCCATACAATACGACCTAGGGAACCATAGTCATTGCCCCGCCAAGATCGTTCCTCATTTTTTGCATTTTTCGGCCAAAAAACTAGAATTTCGCCCGATTCTCATATTTTTGTGTGCTATAGCTCACGCTTTCCAAGTGGTCCCGGGAACCCCGGACCCCGATCGCCTAAATTTTTCCGGGCCCTAAAATACAACCTAAAGAACCATAGTCACCGCCCTGCCATGATCATTCCTCATTTTTTGCATTTTTCGCCCAAAAAACTAAAATTCCGCCCAATTCCCATATTTTCGTGTGCTATAGCCCACGCCTTCCGAGTGGGCCGGGCCACCCGGAGCCGGATTGTCGAAAAGCTTTTTGGGCCATCAAATATGACCTAATAAACCATAGTCACCACCCTGCTGTGATCGCTCCTCATATTTTGCATTTTTCGGCCAAAAAACTAGAATTCCGCCCGATTCCCATATTTTCGTGTGCTACAGCCCACGCCTTCCAAGTGGTCCCGGGACCCCGTACTCGGATCGCCTAAAGTTTTTCCGGGCCATCAAATACGACCTAAGGAACCATAGTAACCGCCCCATCATGATCGTTCCTCATTTTTTGCATTTTTTGGCCAAAAAACTAGAATTCCGCCCGATTCCCATATTTTCGTGTGCTATAGCCTACGCCTTCCTAGTGGGTCGGGCCCCCCGGACTCGAATCGCCTAAAACTTTTTTGGGCCATCAAATACGACCTTAGGAACCATAGTCATCACCCCGCCGTGATCGTTCCTCATATTTTGCATTTTTCGGCCAAAAAACTAGAATTCCGCCCGATTCCCATATTTTCGTGTGCACCCACGCCTTCCAAGTGGTCCTGGGACCCCCGGACTCGTATCGCCTAAAATTTTTCCGGGCCATTAAATACGACCTAAGGAACCATTTTCACCGCCCCACCATGATTGTTCCTCACTTTTTGTATTTTACGGCCAAAAAACTAGAATTCCACTCGATTCCCATATTTTCGTGTGATATAGCCCACGCTTTCCAAGTGGTCCCAGGACCCCCGAACCCCGATCTCTTAAAAACTTTTTGGGCAATCAAATACGACCTAAGTAACCATAGTCACCGCCCCGCCATGATCATTCCTCATGTTTTGCATTTTTCGGCCAAAAACACTAGAATTCCGCCCGATTCCCATATTTTCGTGTGCGCACACGCCTTCCGAGTTGGCCGGGCCCTCGGACTGGGATCGCCAAAAAAAATTTCGGGCCATCAAATACGACCTAAGGAACCATAGTCACCGCCCCTCCATGATCGTTCCTCATTCTTTATACGTTTTTCGGCCAAAAAACAAGAATTCTGCCCGATTCCCATATTTTCGTGTGCTATAGCCCACGCCTTCCAAGTGGTCCCGGGACCCTCGAACCCCGATCTCCTAAATTTTTCTGGGCCATATAATATGACCTAAATGACCATAGTCACCGTCCCACCATGATCGTTCCTCATTTTTTGCGTTTTCCGCCAAAAAAACTAGAATTTCGCCTGATTCCAATATATTCGTATACTATAGCCCACGCTTTCCCAGTGGGTTGGGCCCCCCGGAGCCGGATCACCTAAAACTTTTCCGGGCCATCAAATACGACCTAAGGAACTATAGTCATCGCCCAGTCATGATCGTTCCTCTTTTTTTGTGTTTTTCTGCCAAAAAACTAGAATTCCACCCGATTCCCATATTTTCGTGTTCTATAGCCCACGCCTTCCGAGGGGGCCTGGCCGCCAGGAATGGAATCGCCTAAAAACTTTTCTAGCCATCAAATACGACCTAAGGAATCATAGTCACTGCCCCGTCAAGATCGTTCCCCATTTTTTCCGTTTTTCGGCTATATAACTAGAATTCCGCCTGGTTCAAATATTTTCATGTGCTATAGCCCACGCCTTCCGAGTGGGCCGTGCCCCCTGGACTCGGATAGCCTAAAAGTTTATCGGGCCATAAAATAAGCCCTAAGGAACCATAGTCACCGCCCCGCCGTGATCGTTCCTCATTGTTTACGTTTTTCAGCCAAAAAACTAGAATTCCGCCCGATTCCCATATTTTCACGTGCAATAGCCCATGCCTTCCGAGTAGGCCGGGCCCCCTGACTCGGATAGCCTAAAATTTTTTCGGGCCATACAATACGACCTAAGGAACCATAGTCACTGCCCCGCCAAGATCGTTCCTCATTTTTTGCATTTTTCGGCCAAAAAACTAGTATTTCGCCCGATTCTCATATTTTTGTGTGCTATAGCTCACGCTTTCCAAGTGGTCCCGGGAACCCCGGACCCCGATCGCCTAAATTTTTCTGGGCCATAAAATACAGCCTAAAGAACCATAGTCACCGCCCTGCCATGATCATTCCTCATTTTTTGCATTTTTCGCCCAAAAAACTAGAATTTCGCCCAATTCTCATATTTTCGTGTGCTACCACGCCTTCCGAGTGGGCCGGGCCCCCCGGAGCCGGATTGTCGAAAAGTTTTTTGGGCCATCAAATATGACCTAATGAACCATAGTTACCACTCTGCTGTGATCGCTCCTCATATTTTGCATTTTTCGGCCAAAAAACTAGAATTTCGCCCGATTCCCATATTTTCGTGTGCTACAGCCCACGCCTTCCAAATGGTCCCGGGACCCCCGTAGTCGGATCGCCTAAAGTTTTTCCGGGCCATCAAATACGACCTAAGGAACCATAGTAACCGCCCCGTCATGATCGTTCCTCATTTTTTGCATTTTTCGGCCAAAAAACTAGAATTCCCCCCGATTCCCATATTTTCGTTTGCTACAGCCTACGCCTTCCTAGTGGGTCGGGCCCCCCAACTCGGATCGCCTAAAACTTTTTTGGGCCATTAAATACGACCTTAGGAACCAAAGTCATCACCCCGCCGTGATCGTTCCTAATATTTTGCATTTTTCGGCCAAAAAACTAGAATTCCGCCCGATTCCCATATTTTCGTGTGCACCCACGCCTTCCAAGTGGTCCTTGGACCCCCGGACTCATATCGCCTAAAAATTTTCGGGCCATTAAATACGACCTAAGGAACCATTGTCACCGCCCCACCATGATTGTTCCTCACTTTTTGTAATTTACGGCCAAAAAACTAGAATTCCACTCGATTCCCATATTTTCGTGTGCTATATCCCACGCCTTCCAAGTGGTCCCAGGACCCCCGAACCCGGATCTACTAAAACCTTTTCGGGCAATAAAATATGACCTAAGTAACCATAGTCACCGCCCCGCCATGATCATTTCTCATTTTTTGCATTTTTCGGCCAAAAACACAAGAATTTCGCCCGATTCCCATATTTTCGTGTGCGCCCACGCCTTCCGAGTGGGCCGGGCCCCCGGACTGGGATCGCCAAAAAATAATTTGGGCCATCAAATACGACCTAAGGAACCATAGTCACCACCCCTCCATGATCGTTCCTCATTCTTTCTACGTTTTTCGGCCAAAAAATAAGAATTCTGCCCGATTCCCATATTTTCGTGTGCTATAGCCCACGCCTTCGAAGTGGTCCCGGGACCCTCGAACCCCGATCTCCTAAATTTTTCCGGGCCTTATAATATGACCTAAATGACCATAGTTACCGCCCCGCCATGATCTTTCCTCATTTTTTGCGTTTTTCGGCCAAAAAACTAGAATTTCGCCTGATTCCAATATATTCGTGTGCTATAGCCCACGCTTTCCCAGTGGGTTGGGCCCCCCGGAGCCGGATCGCCTAAAACTCTTCCGGGCCATCAAATAGAACCTAAGGAACCATAGTCATCGCCCCTTCATGATCGTTCCTCATTTTTTGTGTTTTTCGGCCAAAAAACTAGAATTTCACCCTATTCCCATATTTTCGTGTTCTATAGCCCACGCCTTCCGAGTGGGCCTGGCCGCCCGGACTGGGATCGCCTAAAAACTTTTCTGGCCATCAAATACGACCTAAGGAATCATAGTCACCGCCCCATCAAGATCGTTCCACATTTTTTCCGTTTTTCGGCCATATAACTAGAATTCCGCCCGGTTCCTATATTTTCGTGTGCTATAGCCCACGCCTTCCGAGTGGGGCATGCCCCCTGGACTCGGATAGCCTAAAAGTTTATCGGGCCATCAAATAAGCCCGAAGGAACCATAGTCACCGCCCTGCCGTGATCGTTCCTCATTGTTTACGTTTTTCAGCCAAAAAACTAGAATTCCGCCCAATTCCCATATTTTCACGTGCAATAGCCCATGCCTTCCGAGTAGGCCGGGCCCCCTGACTCGGATCGCCTAAAAATTTTTCGGGCCATCCAATATGACCTAGGGAACCATAGTCACTGCCCCGCTAAGATCGTTCCTCATTTTTTGCATTTTTCGGCCAAAAAACTAGAATTTCGCCCGATTCCCATATTTTTGTGTGCTATAGCCCACGCCTTCCAAGTGGTCCGGGGAACCCCGGACCTCGATCGCCTAAATTTTTCCGGGCCATAAAATACAACCTAAAGAACCATAGTCACCGCCCCGCCATGATCATTCCTCATTTTTTGCATTTTTCGCCCAAAAAACTAGAATTCCGCCCGATTCCCATATTTTCGTGTGCTATAGCCCACGCCTTCCGAGTGGGCCGGGCCCCCGGACTCGGATCGCCTAAAATTATTTTGGGCCATCAAATATGACCTAAGGAACCATAGTCACCGCCCAGCCATGATCATTCCTCATTTTTTGCATTTTTCGACCAAAAAACTAGAATTCCGCCCGATTCCCATATTTTAGTGTGCTATAGCCCACGCCTTCCAAGTGGTCCCGGGACCCCCGGACTCGGATCGCCTAAAGTTTTTTCGGGCCATCAAATACGACCTAAGGAACTATAGTCACCGCCCCGCCATGATCGTTCTTCATGTTTTGCATTTTTCGGCAAAAAAACTTGAATTCCGCGCGATTCCCATATTTTCGTGTGCTATAGCCCACGCTTTCCACGTGGTCCCGGGACCCCGGACCCCGATCGCCTAAATATATTTCGGTCCATCAAATACGACCTAAGGAACCAAAGTCCCCGCCCCGCCATGATCGTTCCTCATTTTATGCATTTTTCGGCCAAAATAATAGAATTCCGCCCGATTCCCATATTTTCGCGTGCGCCCACGCCTTTTGAGTGGGCCGGGCCACCCGTACTGGGATAGCCTAAAAACTTTTCGGGCCATCAAATACGACCTAAGGAACCATAGTCACCGCCCGCCATGATAATTCCTCATTTTTTACGATTTTCGGTCATAAAACTAGAAATTCGCCCGATTCCCTTATTTCACGTGCAATAGCCCACGCCTTCCGAGTGGGCCGGGCCCCCTGACTCGGATCGCCTAAAAAATTTTCAGGCCATCAAATACGACCTAGGGAACCATAGTCACCTCCCCGCCATGATCGTTCCTCAGTTTTTGCATTTTTCGAGAAAAAAAACTAGAATTCCGCCTGATTCCCATATTTTCATGTGCTATAGCCCATGCCTTCCCAATGGGTACGGCCCCACGGAGCCGGATTACCTAAGATTTTTCCAGGCCATCAAATACGACCTATAGAACCATAGTCACCGCCCCTCCATGACCATTCCTTGGTTTTTCTGCGTTTTACGGCCAAAAAACTAGATTTCCGCCTGATTCCCATATTTTCGTGTGCTATAGACCACACCTTCCGAGTTGTCCCTGGCCCCCCGGACCCCGATTGCCTAAAATTTTTCCGGGCCATCAAATACGACCTAAGGAACCATAGTCATTGCCCCGCCATGATCGTTCCTCATTCTTTCTATGTTTTTTGGCCAAAAAACAAGAATTCCGCCCGATTTCCATATTTTCGTGTGCGCCCACGCCTTCCAAGTATTCCCGGTACCCCCGGACTCGGATCGCCTAAAATTTTACCGGGCCATTAAATACGACCTAAGGAACCATAGTCACCGCCCCGCCATGATCGTTCCTCACCTTTTGCATTTTACGGCTAAAAAACTAGAATTCCGCCCGATTCCCATATTTTTGTGAGCTATAGCCCATGCCTTCCGAGTGGACCGGGCCCCCTTACTCAGATCGCCTAAAAAATTTTTGGGCCATCAAATACGACCTAGGGAACCATAGTCACCGCCCCGCCATGATCGTTCCTCAGTTTTTGCATTTTTCGGCCAAAAGACTAGAATTCTGCCTGATTCCCATATTTTCGTGTGCTATAGCCCAAGCCTTCCAAGTTGTCCCAGGACCCCCGGACCCCGATCGCCTAAAATTTTCCAGGCCATAAAATACGACCTAAAGAACCATTGTCACCGCCCCGCCATGATCGTTCCTCATATTTTGCATTTTTCGGCCAAAAAACAAGAATTTCGCTAGATTCCAATATTTTTGTGTGCTATAGCCCACGCCTTCCGAGTGGGCCGGGAACCCGGAGCCGGATCACCTAAAATTTTCCGGGCCAATAAAATACGACCTAAAGAACCATAGTCACCGCCCCGCCATGATCGTTCCTCATTCTTTGCATTTTTCGGCAAAAAAACTAGAATTCCGCCCCATTCCCATATTTTCGTGTGCTATAGCCCACGCCTTCCAAGTGGTCCCGGAACCCCCGGACCCCGATAGCCTATCATTTTTCTAGGCCATCAAATATGACTTAAGGAACTATAGTCACCATCCCGCCATGACCTTTCCTCATTTTTTGCATTTTATGGCCAAAAAACTAGAATTTCGCCCGATTCCCATATTTTCGTGTGCACCCACGCCTTCCGAGTGGGCCGGG
The DNA here is from genome assembly GCF_000715075.1 of Nicotiana tabacum. Lineage (NCBI taxonomy): Eukaryota > Viridiplantae > Streptophyta > Magnoliopsida > Solanales > Solanaceae > Nicotiana > Nicotiana tabacum. The sequence continues at coordinate 84,349,503 of NC_134096.1, read as the reverse complement.
CCCCCCGGACTCGGATCGCCTAAAATTTATTCGGGCCATCAAATACGACCTAAGGAACCATAGTCACTGCCCCTTAATGATCGTTCCTTATTTTTTACGTTTTTCGGCAAAAAAACTAGATTACCGCCAGATTCCCATATTTTCGTGTGCTACAGCCCACGCCTTCAGAGTGGTCCCGGCCCCCCATACCCCGATCGCCTAAAATTTTTCCGGTACATCAAATACGACCTAAGGAACTATAGTAACCGCCCCTCCATGATCGTTCCTCATTTTTTGCGTTTTTTTGCCAAAAAACTAGAATTCCGCCCGATTCCCATATTTTCGTGTGCACCCAAGCCTTTCGAGTGGCTCGGGCCCCCTGGACTCGGATCGCCTAAAAAAATTTCGGGCCATCAAATACGACCTATAGAACCATAGTCACCGCCCCGCCATGTCCATTCCTCGGTATTTTTTCTTTTTACGGCCAAAAAACTAGATTTCCGCCTAATTCCCATATTTCTGTATGCTATAGACCACGCCTCCGAGTGGTCCCTGGCTCCCCAGACCTCGATCGCCGAAATTTTTTTTGGGCCATCAAATACGACCTAATGAACCATAGTCACTGCCCCACCATGATCGTTCCTCCTTTTTGCATTTTATGGCTAAAAATCTAGAATTCCCCCCGATTTCCATATTTTCGTGAGCTATAGCCCATGCCTTCCGAGTGGACCGGGCCCCCTGACTCGGATCGCCTAAAAACTTATCGGGCCATCAAATACGACCTAGGGAACCATAGTCACCGCCCCGCCATGATCGTTCCTCAGTTTTTGCATTTTTCGGCCAAAAGACTACAATTCCGCGTGATTCCCATATTTTCGTGTGCTATAGCCCAAGCCTTCCAAGTGGTCCCGGGACCCCCGGACCCCGATCGCCTAAAATTTTTCGGGCCATAAAATACTACCTAAAGAACCATAGTCACTGCCCCTCCATGTTCGTTCCTCATTTTTTGCATTTTTCGGCCAAAAAACTAGAATTTTGCCAGATTCCAATATTTTTGTGTGCTATAGCCCACGCCTTCCGAGTGGGCCGGGAACCCGGAGCCGGATCGCCTAAAATTTTTCGAGCCATAAAATACGACCTAAAGAACCATAGTCACCGCCCCGCCATGATCGTTCCTCATTCTTTGCATTTTTCGGCCAAAAATCTAGAATTCTGCCCCATTCCCATATTTTCGTGTGCTATAGCCCACGCCTTCCAAGTGGTCCCGGAACCCCCGGACCCTGATAGCCTACAATTTTTCTAGGCCATCAAATATGACTTAAGGAACTATAGTCACCGTCCCGCCATGACCTTTCCTCATTTTTTGCATTTTATGGCCAAAAAACTAGAATTTCGCCCGATTCCCATATTTTCGTGTCCGCCCACGCCTTCCGAGTGGGCCGGCCCCCTAGACTCGGATCGCCTAAAATTTATTCGGGCCATCAAATACGACCTAAGGAACCATAGTCACTGCCCCTTAATGATCGTTCCTTATTTGTTACATTTTTTGGGCAAAACACTATAATACCGCCAGATTCCCATATTTTTGTGTGCACCCAAGCCTTCCGAGTGGGCCGGGCCCCCTGGACTCGGATCGCCTAAAAAATTTTCGGGCCATCAAATACGACCTATATAACCATAGTCACCGCCCTGCCAGGTCCATTCCTCGGTATTTTTGCTTTTTACGGCCAAAAAATTAGATTTTCGCCTAATTCCCATATTTTCGTGTGCTATAGACCACGCCTCCGAGTGGTCCCTGGCGCCCCAGACCTCGATCGCCGAAATTTTTTTCGGGCCATCAAATACGACCTAATGAACCATAGTCACCGCCCGCCATGATCGTTCCTCCGTTTTTGCATTTTTCGGCCAAAAACCTAAAATTCCGCTTGATTCCCATATTTTCGTGTGCTATATAGCCCACACCTTCAGAGTGGGCCGAGCCCCTCGGACTCGGATCGCCTAAAAATTTTTCGGGCCATCAAATACGACATAGGGAACCATAGCCACTGCCCTGCCATTGCCATTCCTCGTTTTTACTGTGTTGTTTGGCCAAAAAACTAGAATTCCGCCCGATTCCCATATTTTCGTGTGCTATAGCCCACGCCTTCCAAGTAGTCCCGGAACCCGCGGACTCGGATTGCCTAAAATTTACCGGGCCATTAAATACGACCTAAGGAACCATAGTCACTGCCCCTCCATGATCGTTCCTCATATTTTTGCGTTTTTGGGCCAAAAAACTAGAATTTCGCGCGATTCCCATTTTTTCGTATGCTATAGCCCACGCCTTCCAAGTGGTCCCGGGACCCCCGGACCCCGATAGCCTAAAATTTTTCTAGGCCATCAAATACGACCTAAGGAACTATTGTCACCGCCCCGCCATGACCTTTCCTCATTTTTTGCATTTTCGGCCAAAAAACTAGAATTCCGCCTGATTCCATATTTTCGTGCGATATAGCCCACGCCTTCCAAATGGTCCCGGGACCCCCTGACCCAGATAGCCTAAAATTTTTCTAGGCCATCAAATACAACCTAAGTAACCATACTCACCTCTCCGCCATGACCTTTCATCATTTTTTGCATTTTATGGCCAAAAAATTAATATTCCTCCCGATTCCCATATTTTCGTGTGCTATAGCCCATGTCTTCCAAGTGGGCTGGGGCCCCTGGACTCGAATCGCCTAAAAAAATTTTGGGCCATCAAATACGACCTATAGAACCATAGTCACCTCCCCACCATGACCATTCCTCGGGTTTTCTGCTTTTTACGGCCAAAAAACTAGATTTCCTTCTAATTCCCATATTTTCATGTGCTATAGACCATGCCTTTCGAGTGGTCCCTGGCCCCCAGGACCCCGATCGCCTAAAATTTTTTCGGGCCATCGAATACGACCTAAAGAACCATAGTCACCGCCCCGTCATGATCGTTCCTCATATTTTGCGTTTTTCGGCCAACAAACTAAAATTTTGCCTAATTCCCATATTTTTGTGTGCTATATCTAACGTCTTCCGAGTGGGCTGGGCCCCCTAGACTCGGATCGCCTAAAAGTTTTCCGGGACATCAAATACGACCTACAGAACCATAGTCACCGCCCTGCCATGACCATTCCTCATTTTTACTGCGTTGTTTGGCCAAAAAACTAGAATTCTGCCCGATTTCCATATTTTCGTGTGCTATAGCCCACGCCTTCCAAGTAATCCCTGGACCCCCGGACAAATTTTTTCAGTCCATCAAATACGACCTAAGGAACCATAGTCACCGCCCCTCCATGATCGTTCCTCATTTTTTGCGTTTTTCGGCCAAAAAACTAGAATTCCGCCCGATTCCCATATTTTCGTGTGCACCCACGCCTTCCGAGTGGGCCGAGCCCCCCGGACTGGGATCGCCTAAAATTTTTTCGGGCCATCAAATACGACCTAAGGAACCATAGTCACCGCCCCGCCATGATCGTTCCTCATTTTTACGTTTTTTCGGCCCAAAACTAGAATTCCGCCCGATTTCCATATTTTCGTGTGCTATAGCCCACACCTTTCGAGTGGGCCGGCCCCCTGACTAAGATTGCCTAAAAAATTTTCGGGCCATCAAATATGAACTAGGGAACCATAGTCACCACCCCGCCATGATCGTTCCTTATTTTTTATATTTTTCGGCCAAAAAACTAGAATTTCGCCTGATTCCCATATATTCGTGTGCTATAGCCCACGCCTTCCAAGTGGTCCCGGGACCCCCGGACCCCGATTTTAGTAACCGCCCCACCATGTTCATTCCTCATTTTTTGCGTTTTTCGGCCAAAAATTTAGAATTCCGCATGATTACCATATTTTCGTGTGCTATAGCCCACGCCTTCCCAATGGGTAGGGCCCCACGGAGCCGATTGCCTAAAATATTTCCGAGCCATCAAATACGACCTAAGGAACCATAGTCACCGTCCCGACATGACCTTTCCTCATTTTTTGTGTTTCACGGCCAAAAAACGAGAATTCTCCCCGATTCCCATATTTTCGTGTGCTATAGCCCACGCTTTCCAAGTGGTCCCGAGACCCTCGAACCCTGATCTCCTAAAAAAATTTTGGGCCATCAAATACGACCTAAGGAAACATAGTCACCGCCCCGCCGTGATCGTTTCTCATTTTTTGCTTTTTTCGGCCCAAAAACTAGAATCCGCCTGATTCCCATAATTTCGTGTGCTCCCACGCCTACCGAGTGGACCGGGCCACCCGGACTGTGATCGCCTAAAAATTTTTCGAGCCATCAAATATGACCTAAGGAAGCATAGTCACCGCCCTGCCATGATCGTTCCTCATTTTTTATATTTTTCGGCCCAAAAAACTAGAATTCCGCCTGATTCCAATATTTTCGTGTGCTATAGCCCATGCCTTCCGAGTGGTCCCTGGC